>NC_139940.1:24033031-24523031 GCF_963454915.1 Gymnoscopelus microlampas
CACCTGTTTCTCTCTCCCTCTCTCTCTTTATCTGTCTCTGTCTTGTTCTCCCTCGGTCTCTGTTTCTGTCTCTCTGTCTTTCCCTCTCTCTCACTCGGTAGGCATCTTTTTATGGAACTGACATTCCTGGAGCAGTCGAAACAGAAGCCCTTGTTTAGAGGCAAACCCTCCCACCCTATCCCCTTTTTTCATCTTTCTAGTTTTGGAGCCAGGGGTCAAAGTTCAAGACCCCCTCCACCTTCAGAGACATGTCAGGTCATGCAAGCCACATAGCATTCCCTGTATAGCCCCCCCACCCCACACGGCAAAAGGCCCACTGACTCTTTACTGTGACAAACTCTGTTACACAAGAGGTGTGAGATTATTGAGTAAGTGTCTGTGATTTTTCCAGAGATAACGGATGGTAGCAATCTCTGTAGAACTTGGGTGAAGTTGTCTTTTAAGAGGTGTAGTGCAGTTTGACTTCAAAAGCTTTATTTAAAAAATAAAGTAAAGCACGTCATGGTTAACTGTTGGTGATCTGTCATCTTGACATGTTTGCTTAAAAATACAGCTGTAGTTATATTTTAGTGTTCAAACATTTTTTAGATATTGACATACGTATTTCAAATACATTTTTTCCACCTAAAAATATAAAGTTTGGCAGGTGATATTTAGGCTAGATGGAGAAATGATTATTACGTTGTTTTTGTTTTAACACGATCAAAAATGTGTATTGTGTTAGTGCTGTGCTATTTCTGCTATACTAGATTTCAGATTTCAATAGCCCAGAGCAATAGAAAGTGCTACATGATAGTGATGATGACAACAAAATGCGCAGCAACAATGTCTAAAAAGAAGAAAAGAAAGTGGAAATAGGTTCACCATTGAGACGTACAAAAGCATGTCAGTCATATTGGAGGGAAATAAAAGCCTATAAATTTAAATGGGGCTGAAATAAAGCTGTCGGGAAGTGATTAGGAAAGCGCCATAATTCCTCCAAATGGGGCCAAAGTTTAACAGATAACAAAATATGTGTTAAATGAAAATAACCATTTTTGGGACCATTTTGCTTGCCAAATGTTAAGGGTCAGGAGACTCAGCGGGGCCTGCATTCGTGCAGGAAACATCACCAGTGTCATAATCCCAGGAGAAAAAAAAGATGAGAAATTAGTTTGAGATGCACAAACAGGGCTAAAATGGAGTGTGTGTGTGTGTGTGTGTGTGTGTGTGTGTGGGGGGGGCGGGGGTTTGACCCTTTCCAACAGATAAACAAATAACTAAATAAATCCTGGGGACACTGGGGTGAGGGAAGCTACCACTGAGGGGTCAGAGCAGGAACATATAAATCTCCCCTAAAGACGCCGTACTTCTCTACGTTTAACCTCTTAATCAACCCCAATCGGCCGAAGGAAACGCTGGCTTTCAAAACTATTCGCTGGAGAGGGTAAACACCTTTGTGCGTTCACTTTGACACCCACGTCAGCACACCCACCCATTAGACAGAAATGTGTGTTCTCACTGTTCTGTCACTTTTCCTCACAAGCATTCACTCGATCATGCGCTCACGCACATGCGCACGTGCTCACACATACTATACATAATTTTACAACATTTTGTGTGTCCCCTTTACAACTTATTCTTTCTTTTCACCGGCAAGTCTACCTGAAGCTTCATGTAAGCGATTGACCTCTTGTGAACAAGAACATTCAGATAGGCATCTATTTGTGGGCCATATAAAGCCTCCTTTTCAACAAACATGTCATTCTTACCTTTGCATATTCTATTTCAGCAGCACACTCCGATTACATATCTGGTAGCTCTCTATCGTTCTCAAATGGATCATATTTAGCATTGACAGAAGCAGAGCGTATAGGCACGTGTTGTCAGGTCATCTAAACCAGTGGCCTCTGCATTTCCTAGGCCACAGGTTCTCAACATGGGGTCTGGGTCCCCCAGGGGTCATTGGGGGGGGGGGGGGGGGGGTTCCAGAGGGTCCCCACTTAAATGATTGATAGTTAGGGACCAAATGGACCAAATGGTCTGTAACTCTGTGAATGTACAAACATTTGTACACTCTCACAGTTTGTACACTCTGGGGGTTAAATGAACACTGAGGAAATTGGGGTCCCCCGTGCAGGCATAAAATGAAACGTGAAATTATGAAGGTTGAGAATCACTGATCTATATAGTAAAGCAGTGGCCTCTGCATTTCCTAGGCCATCCGGTGCGGTCATGTTTATCACCCCTTGGCCCTACACTGACACCTCTTGTGTCAAAGCTCCCTGCACCAGTTGCTCCAGCCATCCATCACTGGGCATCAGTCCTGGGTCAAATAATGGTTGCAAAAATATCCTGGCATTTGTTTGCATCGAACAGATGAGCTGGTTTTTCATCAGGACAGTTCAGAATATGGGAAGTGTATTATGGATCACATGTACAGTACGTACGGACGTACATCAAATTGGCTCTCAAATTCTTTCCTGTGATTGTGCTAAGTTTATCGTGCTCATGGTCTTGTCTTGTCTAGCCAACTCCACCCATCTGGCAATGAGGAAGACAAACCATAAACTGGATTGCAAGTTCTGACTAAACCCAGGTAACGTGCAGGATTTAACGATTCATTAATTAACATCCATGTTTTGATAGAATCCATTGAATCAAATAACACTAAATGCTGAGAATAATCAAATCATAATAGGTCTATAATCATTTCTTTTCTGTTTCAAATGTCAATTGCCAGAACATTCTGTGCGAGATTTACTTATCAAAATAGATGTCCCAAAATTGCTGCAATATAATAATTCACATATTGCTGCTATTGTAGGAAAAGTGCAATGAAACCCCACAACACCACATCCGTTTTTTGTTTTACGAAGTCCCTTTAAATTAGTTAAGTGAATATACAGTTATTCAGTTACATCAACTTTGGAGACAAAAGGTTCTCATTTGACAGCAGCTCTCTCAGCATGACCCAGCCCCTATGCACATACACACACACACACACACACACACACACACACACACACACACACACACACACACACACACACACACACACACACACACACACGCGCACGTGCACGCGCACGCACACGCACACACATTATTGCCTCTATCAAGATTATAAGACAGAAACATCAATAGCTTACAAAAGCATTTGTGGGGCATTTAACTAAAGGAAGAACTAAAGAATGGGGACCACATGCATCTCTATGTTGATCCTCATTTAATGAGCCTTGCTCAATGAAACTTGGTCAAATTCATCCCCACCATAAGTCTGCACTGTATAGAATTACACTCTAATTATTAGGCTGCAAACCTTAAAATGCCCTTGGCCCACTAGCCTGTAGCTCATGGAATGCTCTAATAGCGAGTCATGGGGCTAATTGGAAGACAGGTAAGGTTACATGTGACAGCAATTAAGCTGAGCGCGAGGCCAACTTTATCGCCCCGGGCAAGTCAAGCACAGCACTCAAGCCTCCTAAGTGGGGTCTTGTCCTTCGCGCTATTTTCATAGATTGGGAAATCAGTTGGTTGGTAATGCAGTTTCCCTTTAGCATTTGTCGACCCCCACAGTGGGAAATTCTTATATCTTAGCATTTTTCTTTTTTTTTGGTGCTCAATCACATTATTTTATGCCATACATGCCTAATATGAAGAAGCAAATTACTTACTGATTAAGTAGGTTATGAAGCAGGTCCCCCACTCCCCATGGTTATTGTTTAATCAGTAACACACAATAGGCCAATAGTAGGCTACTGGCCTAATGTTGCTAAAGAATATAAGAAAATACAATGTTAGTTTCTGTTTCGGAATAAGTATAGCATCCTATTCATTTCATTAATAGGCCTACCAATCCAAATCATGACAGGGAGGGAGACGCAATTCGGAGCAGAAGGCTATACTTTCCCAGACCAACTGCAAAAACATTTGGAAATGTGTTGATATAAAAGTCCTCTGTGCATCTATCACAGTCAAACAACACAAATGCGTGGTCTATTTGTGCAATAATCATGCAATGTTAATCTCACATTTTTAAACATGAGTGTTTACACATCATCATGGATAGTACAACAATAATAATAATAATTGGGGTAATAATAATAGTAATAATAATAGCCTAATTAATCAAGCCTTTAATTCTAGCTCTGATAGTCAATACAGACTTAGGCCAATTGAATAGACTATAGGGCTATTTGATTTTTTAAAACAATATTTTGAATGAGAAATTACATAGCTAATAGCTATTTTTTTCACAAGAGAATACCAAATACATACATACATGCATACATATGATACATACACACACATACATAGGCTACATACATACATACAGATATAGGCAACACACACACACACACACACACACACACACACACACACACACACACACACACACACACACACACACACACACACACACACACAAGCCTACGTGACATCAACAGATCGTGACATTATGAGTGCGCATTGTGCGCAAACTGGTGTAAGTTTGTTCATGCAAATGTCCTTGACAGGGAAGACAAGAGTGATATAGTGTGGCTAAATACAACATGGGATACACGACCCCTGGCACTATTATTATTGGAGTTACCTTCATTCACTTGCCAAATCAAGACCTATCTGGGGAAACAATCAGGTTCCTGCTGTTTTGGGCTGAAAACCTCATTAGAGAACAACACTGTCACTGTTAATTACCGCAATGACCTTTTGTGCTTCGAGACCCAGCTGGCAAAGCTATACACAACAAACCGACAGAATCAACACTTTCTCAACTGGTAAAACATTTAGGAGTTGTAAGTGTTGGCAAGACATTTGCCACCTTTTTGTTGGCACAGCGGAGGTGCGAGAAGTTCTCTCTCTCTCTCTCCCTGTTTTTTTTGCCTCGTGCACTTTACGTACAGCGGTGTAAAGTAACTAAGTACATTTACTCAAGTACTGTACTTAAGTATGATTTTGAGGTATTTTTTTACTTTACTGGAGTATTTCCAATTTGCAGTACTTTTACTTCTACCCCACTACATCTCAAAGGCAAATATTATACGTTTTACTCCACCACAGTAGGCCTACAATTATTTGAAAACTTTACTAGTTACTTTGTAGATTTTGATTATTATCACAAAGCATGCAGTAACCACTTCAGCCCTATACATTTCGTCCATTTGAAAATAGCCGCATTGTGAGCTTGTAGATCTGCTATTTTCAAAAGATTTTTATACATTTTAAACTTGTGAAATGGGACATTCTGCACAATGAGTAGCCTACTTTTACTTTTGGTACTTTATTTTGATGCCAATACTTTTGTAGGCTACTTTTACTCAAGTAAATTTTGATTACCGGACTTTTACTATTTCTACACTGCAGTATTGATACCTTTACTTAAGTAAAATGTAGTCCTTTTTCCACCGCTGCTTACGTAAAGAGTGGTGGGGGGGACACATTTTAGCTCAGTAGGCTATTCATCATTGAAGTCAATCGCAATCCAGATAGAATAAGATATAATAATTATATAGGCTAATTAACGTTTGTTACATCACGCTAAGGACAACATCAGGCTATCCATCTGCAATTCAGAGTGATGAATAATGGTGTTTTTAAAGCATCATAAAATGCAGATATTAACACTTTAATACGTGACTTTATTTAGGCTATGGCTATTCAGTTGTATCCTTACCATGCACTTCTAACAGGCCTACATCTGTAAATGTCTGATTTATTATTTTGTCATTATTTCGTTCTTTATCATTGAGCTCAATGAGTTCAGAGACTCATCATGATATTGAGAAACTCTAGGCTGAACAGTACAGTAGCTCTACTGAAGTCTGTCAACTCCTCTGTCAATCAAAGCCAACCCAATCGACCGCGGTCCAATTAAATAGCCCCTTACTTTTCTATTATTCCCTTACCAATTGTGAGTGACCATTCATAACGCGCTTCTCTCAGTGGGAGGAGGCGACATGCCCTTATTTGGAGACTGTGGCCATATATGGAGCGCGGCTAGGGCGCTCCCAAACTGGCCGGGATGTTTAGTGTCACTTTCACCAAATTCTAAGTATGATTCTCAGAGATGCGACCGACCGCCGAAGGGAGAAGTACACTTGACTGTCAAAAGCCTTTTTTGCGCGTAAATAAACTCACTTCGTCTTAAATCAGAACGCACACCTCTTGCGGTAGGCTACAACTTCCTACAAGGACGATTTTATCAAACGCGGCGCTCAAGAACGAGAACTCCCAAGGACAACTTTTCGTGATTGCTCATTTACGATTTATATGAGTTTGTAACTCGGTAGCAAATTGGCCGATGTACGGCTGGTATTGATTTGGTGTGATTGATCGGAAGGAAACATCGGCGTGGAAAGAGATATTTACCTTCAATCGAGACGGGACAACAATTATCTTCAATTCCAATTCACTGAGTCTGAGAGAGAGAGAGAGAGAGAGAGAGAGAGAGAGAGAGAGAGAGTCTGAGAGAGAAAAAACATTAGGCTGCAGCGACTCGCAAGAAGCTGTTCTTTCTTTTCGCAAGTTCTGGGGTTAAATGAACAAGTGCAAATTATTTTATTTGAGCACTTTTAACATTCAAGCCTAATGTATTGACACGTTCAAGAGGGTCAAACTTTGAAGATAACGTGTTTATGGATTTCTGTGCAGTGAGTAGAACTGGGAATTGTAGGCTATGTCACGTTCTTACACAGGCTAATGATCATGTTGATACCTTGACGTTTTTGTAAACTTTGATTTAAAACAAATAGACCTTTAATATAGGAAAAAAAATAGATTGAACACACATTTTAGTCCCTTATTAATCTCAGAAGGAAGTGGGAAGCGCCCGTTCGCCCTGCCTTGTTTTCCCTAAACGTCAGAACGGATTTCTATCCCCTCCCCGCGCAACGGAGTCTCTCGGTGGGGGAATCAAAGTGTTTGGGATAGCATGGCAATGGTAGTAAACCAGTGGCAAGAGAACATTTCCGCAGATCCGGGGTCCCAGCTCCAGATCTGCGGCCAGGAACCTGGCGGGGCGCCGGGGACGCCCAACGGCTCTACCCCGGGGAACGATGCACTTTCCGGGGACAAGATCCCCAACGTGGACTGCATGGTGTGCGGGGACAAGTCCAGTGGCAAGCATTACGGTCAGTTCACCTGCGAGGGATGCAAAAGCTTCTTCAAGCGCTCGGTGAGACGGAACCTTAGTTACACCTGCAGAGGGAACCGCGACTGCCCCATCGACCAGCACCATCGGAACCAGTGCCAGTACTGCCGACTGAAGAAGTGCCTGAAAGTAGGCATGAGAAGAGAAGGTAAGGCAATCCTCTGTACGTTGATGCCTATCTTTTGACCCAAACTGTGCTTTGATTTACAAGACCAGATTTATTTTTGTGCGTAAAGTTGTGCGTAATGTTGATCGCTTGTGTAAATGTATGCCTACTACTGTTTTATCTAAACAGCATATGAAGCCTTGTCTTGTGTGTGTGTGTGTGTGTGTGTGTGTGTGTGTGTGTGTGTGTGTGTGTGTGTGTGTGTGTGTGTGTGTGTGTGTGTGTGTGTGTGTAAATATATACATATACACACACACACACACACACACACACACACACACACACACACACACACATATATATATATATATATATATATATATATATATATATATATATATATATATATATATATATATATATATATATATATATAATATACTTATATACACACACACACACACACACACACACACACACACACACACACACACACACACACACACACACACACACACACACACAGCAGTGCTATACACTCAGACATTTCGTCCCTCTGGAAAAATGGTTTGTCTTTGTGCCCATATTAATTATGGTGTTTGCTCCCTAACACCCACAGCCGTTATAAGAGGATCCCGCTACATTTGTTGTATTGTGTCTGATTAACAACGGGTCAATTAGTGTGAATTAGGAACAGTGGCAACGTGTTCCTAAGGAGAGCGCTTCGCTTCCAATCAGTCAGCAAACCTCGCTGCAATCCGCTCACTGAGAGAGATATTGTGATAGTAATTATAACATGCGAATCACTTGTATACCCAAGGCATATTATCTGTCTACATTCAAATTTAAATGTTAGGTCTATACAGACCTGAGGCGCATAATACGGATAGATCAAAGATGGGATCATTGATCTTTTTAAAAAGTCCAATTAGACTTTGGCTACAAATGACTGTTATGGAGGTTGAGAATTATTTCTGATTGTAGCCTAAACAATTTGCCCAATATTTTGGCAAATGTGTGTATGTCTAACTAAGCTATTCATTATAATAAATAAACTCACATATATTAGCCATATTGAAAATAAGATGATAACATGATTATCAAGTGAAAACTTGTGGGAGTAAACACAATAACAGCATTATAGGCCTATTTAGGCTATCATTTGTGATGCTACTGTATTTCTCAAACTCCAAATCTTATGATCAAAATGCAAAGAGTTGGTGGACAATATCTGTCCCAATAGAGCATAAGCCATATGTGATCTTTAAAGTTATCACTTTGAGGCACCAATAGCTCTAGTGTGTGTGTGTGTGTGTGTGTGTGTGTGTGTGTGTGTGTGTGTGTGTGTGTGTGTGTGTGTGTGTGTGTGTGTGTGTGTGTGTGTGTGTGTGTGTGTGTGTGTGTGTGTGTGTGTGTGTGTGTGTGTGTATACACTGTACACACAATCTTCGCACTTGCAAAGCACCCGCAGGCTGAATTGACTCGGTCATGCCCCTTTCTGACGGAATGAACCCGAGGAAATCGCCTGATGCACCGCAGTCTGTTGACCTTTCATCCACATAAACAAGGCCCATGCTATTTGCGCCTAATTGCACGCCAGATATGCCTACTAATGAATATAAGAGACGTTGAAAAATAACAAGTTAAGCAACACAAACTATGACAGTAGCCTACACATTTGTTGTATGGCCTATAAGCAGTGCTGTGTGTAGGTAGGTCTATACCGCAAGTTGTTGCAAAACACTTATATATATAGACTACGTTAAAAGCATTTTGGCACATGTGCCAAGTTCTCACGTGTCAGTGCATTTGAGGTCAAAGGGACGCTAAAAGGCGCTCCCAAATGTCTTCCAGCATGCAGTCTGTTTATCATATTGACAATGAATTAATTGATTCAAGGTATTCATCTGATAAAGATGTATTTCCATTTTTGTTTTTTTATCACAACTATGGAAAAAAGTAGTTTAATTTCCGTTCTTTTTTTCTAATAAAACCCACATAGACCAAAATGATTGGCAGGAAAGGAAAGAACTTTTATGATATACATGGGAAAATGTGACACACACACACACACACACACACACACACACACACACACACACACACACACACACACACACACACACACACACACACACACACACACACACACACACACACATGCAGGCACACACACACACACACACACACACACACACACACACACACACACACACACACACACACACACACACACACACACACACACACACACACACACACACACACACACACACACACACACACACAGTTACTGTGAACTGAAAAGCACTGGAATTGTAAATGCACATGTTCAGTAACACTCCATATCATCACCAGAGGTCATACATAAGTCATGTTTCCTTTTGCATTGTGCAATAGGGTCGCTTTAAAATGAATCAATGGTGGCATATATATTATGAATTATAGCCAAATCTGTGTTCAATTTGGATTAATATTTGTGTATTTCCAACAATAACCAACTTCTTCTTTGGTATAAAAATGAATATCAAATAAATAATAATATTTCAAATATGTTTCACTCATGTGAATGCGACTCTTCCAACCGAAAATTGTCATTGGCATTTAGTGAACAATTGTGCAATTTTGTCCATATCAAAATCAGTTTTAGAAAATGATCATCTTAATTTTGTTTGCACAGACAATTTTGATAATTAATTACCAAGATATTGTGGCATGGCACAGCTTTGCAAGTTGAAGTCTGTCTAGGGCATTTTATGATAAATGTTGACTGGTTTTGACACATTTATGTAGGCTGCATAATAGTATTGTTGGATATGAACTGAGCCCTGAGCCTCTGGTTGACCATGATGACAACATTATGATCTCAACTTGTCTCTTTAATGAGCCCAGAGGAAATAGCACAGTAATGGAGCGTTCACACCAAGCACGATAACTATAACTATAAAATACATTGTTTTAAAAATCTAACTCAAGTGGATGGCAGAGTCATAAACCACAACTATAATGACAACATCAGTATAGATGCTCACGTCATTATCTTTATGGTTATAGTTATTTTTCTTGGTGTGGACAGCCCTTCAGGCTGGATTTTATGCTAACATTTTAGACAATCCACATTCGGTACATGTTCATATTAGGTCCGGTAAAGTCATAACTATGTCTATGATAACGTAACTTCATTCATGGTGTGACTTACTGGCTTTTCTATTTAAACTATAATAATAAGTGCTGGAAGGAAGAGTTTCAGATTTAGCATAAGTCACTGGCGGCGATTTCCCACTGTGAGCAGATGACTGTAAAAACACGCTTTATAATGGATGATTTGATCCCAAACACACCATACAGTACTTGGGTGCAAATATTTAACCACTTAAACCCTATATTCGTAGTAAAACAGATCTGAGTTACAATTCTACTTGGACCGCTTTTTTCCAGCTACACCAAAGCACGTTGTGATGCGTTGTGAGCTTAATGTAGATCGGCTATTTTTGGCAAACGTTACCCGTAGAATAGGGATGCTGGGGTTCAAGTGGTTAAAGGTTTAGGTGCTCTATACATTTGCTTGTACACTGGGGGAGTTGAACTCCAGTGGTGTCAGTGTTAGAGCCATGCATGACACATGGATGTTACATTTATGTACTCGGGACCATGTAAATGAGATGTCAGCCAGTTGAAAATACTGACATATTCTTACAAAATTGTTGACACCACAAAAAAACTAAGCAAAATCTTAAAGTTGTATCCTTTTAAAAGGATTGAATAGGCAAGTGACATGCTTGGTTGAAAAATACATTTACAGACTTAAAGAATTCTCCTTTTCAAAAGGCCAAAAGTGATAACAAATCCCCTATTGAGGTATTTCAGTGTACTGGTAATGCTGGTGTACACAGATGAATTATGTAATCTCATGTCTGTTGTGTTTTTCTTGAACTACATTTGTGAGCTCAGCTCTGAGTGAGGGCACATGCACACCCACACATTAATATGCATGTAATCTCATTTAAAGAATTCTGCAATAGGCACTCAGCGCACAAAGTGAGATTTCTGCCACTGCCACTGCTCATGACCCTTAGTTCACGCCAACCAAAACCCAACAGAGGTGTTGAATATAGGTCAATGGAAACTAAAACATTAATAACACACAGGCTCAAGGCAAAGTCCATATGTGAGAGACAACCTTGGGCTCTGAATTGTGCAAATACCCCACTGAAGCGCTAAAGGCTAACAGGCACCGTGTATTGACTAATCCATACCCGACACTGGGCTTGTAACAGCAGGCAATTTAACATTTAACATTGTAGTTTAACCCCCCAGGCTGCAAAAACCTTTACCTATCGCAGTAGCAGTGGTGATTGTTGTTATACTAAAATACTTCCCCGCTTTAAACCATGTTTTTGGACTGTGATTGACAGAGGCTTCACATTATAGCTGTTGCTGACCCTTCATTTTATTATTATAAAGGCTAATATTAACATGGTGTGAATAAATAAAGATTTATAAAAAATATATATTACATTTTATTGATTTGCACAAAAAGATGAGTGTAAGTACACTATACAGTAAACATCTTTGATGAGAAAGGGTCAAGCAATAAGGAGTTGTGCAGGTGAGGTGAGAAACCATGGAAGGGCTTATATGAGGACCTCACATTTTCTTTCTTTTTATTTTTACATTAAATTACATTACTAACACAGAGTTAGTCATCACATCCTCATTTTGTTTTAATCAAATTTCAAAATACTGTTGCTACTTGCTCTCCTCTGCAATTTTTGTCACCTACTGTACGTGTAACAATTGTCTATTGGACATAGGACACATCTATCTATTGTCTGGCTTTGATACATGGTGCTGATTTAAGTCTGGTCTATACTTCAGCATAAGACAGTGTTGGGTGGCAAAAATAGCAGATCTGCGATCTAACAACCCGTTGTGGGCTTGCAGATCGTCTATTTTCACCGTGCAACATGGTGTAAGTTATTAAGCATAGGCTTGTGTGTGTGTGTGTGTGTGGGGGGGGAGGAAATTCACCTATAATAGCATACTCGAAAAATGGACGCCAGGTTGGTTAAAATCTAAGTCCAGGTGCATTCCATCAATCACTTTAACAGACATGCCTGATTGACTGATGCTGATGTTTGTGACTTAAGTAGCTCAACCTGTTTTTGTTTGTCACCCAGGTCACTTGAAATAACTCTGTGAAGATATCCTGAGTTGTTCGGAAATACCCCCCCCCCCCCCCCCCCCCCCATGCTTGTTTTCTCCATTATAGTTAAAGATAATACAGGGTTTGTTTTGCATTTAATTATTTACAATACCTGCTACAGTATAGCAAAAAAAAAAATCTTGTGTGCCACCATTCTAAGAAGTGTGTAGAAGTAGGGAGGATAAAGCCACACACCAAAATAAAATCTGTATTATTTTGCCGCGTCCCCTCAAGTGCTACAAAAGGTAATAAGAGCCAGAGAATTAAGTGATCATTGAAATAATAGTTATTTATTAAGTAAATTACGTTTTGGGTACAGGATACAATTTAGTTGAGGAACTTTATTGTCTTGTAAAGGGCTCCACATTATACTTCTGACTGTCACTATCTGCCTTTTGTTACTGCTCCCGGTCTGCACTCTCATTCCATTGTGTCATTCACACTCAGTACACTTTGAGACTTACATGGTCAATACACACACCAGGGTTAGGGTCAATTCAACCCACTCAACTCGATCCAACTTTTGATTAGATTAAATATTACATCCTTTTAAATGACATCATAGTTCCTATTTTTACTACTTTTAAGGACATTTACCTTCTAGATTGAGTGATATCAAAGTGAAATGAAAGTCAAAGACTAAGCTCTTGCTTTTTCTGTGGATGTTTTCTGTCTCCTACTTGTCTGTCCGCTTGTTTCTCTCTCTCTCTCTCTCTCTCTCTCTCTCTCTCTCTCTCTCTCTCTCTCTCTCTCTGCATATTAGCCCACTCTTAGCTCCTGTCTGACAGTCTTCATTCCCAGTGCTTTTCTTTGCCACAGGACTTGGTGTGTCGTGAACAAGTGACCTGTAGGTCAGAGTTCAGGGCGAAGCTAAATGAGTCACTGTGAGAGCTACAGCAATGACACCTGAGTGTCACATCACATACAATATCATGAGCTGTGTATGTATGTGTGTGTGTGTGTGTGTGTGTGTGTGTGTGTGTGTGTCTCTCTCTCTCTCACTCACACACACACACACACACACACACACACACACACACACACACACACACACACACACACACACACACACACACACACACACACACACACACACACACACACACACACACACACACACACACACACACACACACACAGCTCTACAGGTAGAGTGTGACTACTAGGGTTACAGGCACAGGTTTTCCTCTGTGCTTCAATGTACTCAGTGTACACTTCAAACAAATGGCATATGTTATTGTGCCAGTTACGTGCATGTATGGACTGACACACGCGCCTTTGAGTTGCCAGGCACACACATACTGTACACACCCACGCACAAACACATGCACGCGCATGGTCATGGTCATGCCGGGTAATTTGTTTTTTTATTAGTGGAAGTGTAGAGTAGTAGACTGAGCCAAATCTATTATGTGTCTACAGGGTTCCGGCAGACACCATGACCTTTTAGTCCCAACATTCATGGGCCTTAATTGTATTTAGCTGGTGCACCTCCTCTGTAATTCCTCGTGCGGTCTGACCCAGAGGGTAATCCAGGGCAGCTGAGCACAGAGTGTGCGCTCACTGCCATGTGCTGAAGTGGCATTATGAAATGGTGTAGCTGAAATACCCTGAGGTACCTAGGTTTTTGTGCCACTTTCCTCCTCCATTTTTCTGTGCTTCCGTTACGTAGTGGACAGGCGTTTTATGTTGGTGGCATTATTGGTGCAAATCAAAACAAGAATGGTTTCCTATGGTTACCACAGTGATGCGTAGAATAGACCAATTACACCAGTGGTTCTCAAACCTTTTCATGTCAAGGACCCCCTAATTGACATACTACCGACCTACTCCGCGGACCCCCATTTGAAAAGATAAGCCAGGGACCCCAATAAGAGAAGGTTTTTACGGCTCTCTAGCAGTGATTCTCAACCATTTTAATTCCAAGGACCCCCAGTTTGACATGCATTAGGCTACGGACCCCCATTTAATGACATTTATACCTCTGGGACCCCAATTCACATTGTAAAACCAATGTTAATTTAACTCAGATTTGTACACTCTCTGAGTTACAGACCCATAAGGGTCCATTTGGTTCCTGTCCATCATTTAGCTGGGGACCCCCTGGAACCCCCTCAAGTACCCCTGGGGGTCCCCGGACCCCACTTTGAGAACCAATGAATTACACTAAACTAACACATTTTATAGCGGGGAACAAATGGGACCGCACATGCACACGCACACACACACGCTTATCCCAGAACATCCGACCTTGATCTGCCTCAATGTTCTAGCCAGTTTTCTCTTCACTGTCTGCATCCCCGTCTTGTAGGCCAGGAAATAGAAAGAGCAGCGTGTCTCCTGTCAGATGTAGTTTGCCACTAGTGAGTGACCCTCACAATGAGGCTTTTGAGAGGTCAAGTGGATCGAGTGGATTTGTGTTTTGAAGGATTAACCATTAATTAATGCAGGACCAAGTACTAACCATATAAATTACACTTCAGTTGAGGTTTTCTGGAAATTGTGGAATTCTGCTAACGAAAGGTTCTGTGTGTCAAAAGTCCACATTGTTTTATGTACAGAGTGAGATGAGAGCTGTGCTGTTGTGAGTGTGAGTGACAAGGAATGTCCCATTGTGCAATGTTGTTTTTGTGACAAGCAACACCTCTTCATAGCTCAGACGGCGTTGTTTGCCAAAGGAGACTGCATTCTTTTTCCCGGGAATGTGGGTTGAAATGAGCCCACAGCAAAAATGAGTATTTTTTTTGGTCAAAATCTTTTGTCTAATGTTTCTTTTTAGTTTTTTTTCTATGCGGGTGACGGGGCAGAATTAACGGCATTTTTATGGCATTTGCGAGTGATTTGACCTCTTGTCTTTTTTCAGGCAGGCGCACTGTCGTGCATTCGACTGACACAGCTGCTGTGTTTGAGATGACAGGTGACACCGGGTTGAAAAGCATTTTCCAAACTGTTGTTCCCCCTCCCCTCCCCTCCCCTCGATCTCTCCCACCCAGCTCTGCATGGTTCTCTCTGCCTCCACCTGTCTCTTCATGTAAACCATTTCTCCCTCTGTAGCAAACCTCACCTCCATGTTATATTCAACCACACCAGGGTTCAATTTGCTGGGGTTAGGGTTAGGGGGGGGGGGGATAGGGTGAATTCCATGCCACTGCTTTTGATATCCGCCCTCTGGTCATTCATTGCTATCGGCAGTGGGAATATGATTTATCCAAGCTTGTGGTCCCACTGAATTAAACACACGCATTTCCTTTTGGGAAACAAAGACAAAGTCTGATATGTTTGATATCATCACAATTTAATACAAAAAATTAAAAAAGTTAACCACATTGAATAGCCTGGTTTCCCTATTTTGGGTACATTTTCTAAATTAGTCAACATTTTTCTAAAATCTCAAATTATTATATTTTTCAAAAACAGCAAAAATAGCCAATCTCCAAGCTCACTATGCTTCGAGTCATGATGCGTTGTGAGAACCACACTGAGGACTACTGTAGATCTCTCTCTGTTTCGCTCCCTCTCTCTCTCTCCCCCCTTTGGCCTCAGTCCTTGTACTGTACTTATCACCTCTCGCTCTCTTTCTCTACTTTATCTCACCTTTTGTAGCTCTTTACTTTCGTGCAGTGCCTCTCCCATTTCTCGCTTGCCTTTTCATTGCCTCTCTCTCTCTCTCTCTCTCTCTCTCTCTCTCTCTCTCTCTCTCTCTCTCTCTCTCTCTCTCTCTCTCTCTCTCTCTCTCTCTCTCTCTCTCTCTCTCTCTCTCTCTCTCTCTCTCTCTCTCTCTCTCTCTCTCTCTCTCTCTCTCTCTCTCTCTCTCTTCTTTTATTATTCCCTCTCTCTGTAACAGTAGATGGAGTTATTAGTTAGACAGCGGGGATGGCTGAACAGGTGTTTTCCAAATGGGCCTTTAAGCACTCACCGCATCGTCATTGCTTGGCGATGGGGGTTGGGAGTGTGTGTGTGTGTGTGTGTGTGTGTGTGTGTGTGTGTGTGTGTGTGTGTGTGCGAGAGTTAGTGAGAGCTTGGCCTCTGTGTGCCCTCCTTGCCTCAGGCTGAGCCATTTGCCAGTGGAAGCGGGAGGATAGGAGTGTGTGTGTGTGTGTGTGTGTGTGTGTGTGTGTGTGTGTGTGTGTGTGTGTGTGTGTGTGTGTGTGTGTGTGTGTGTGTGTGTAGGTGTAGGTGTGAAGAAGTGCGATGTCTTTACCGTCTGCTGCTTGTCATTACTCATTGATGCATAGTAGCAATAGAGTAAGGCGTTGGTCTGGTCAGGATGAGACAGAGTGCGGACACATTAGAGCCAGAAACATTCCCTATGCTTTTCTCACTGTCATTGGCTTTAAGTCAATCCTCTCCTCTCCCTCCAGTACATGACAGGGCTTTTAGCTGCAGTTTGCCCTCCTATATGTTTCCTGTGAGACAGAACAGAGCCCCCGTGGCTGTGGAGCAGATTGTGGTTTACGGCATGGTGTGATAGCAGCCCTACTAAATCAAGGCAGTTAGTGCAGGACCCCATAATGACAGTGTGTTGACAGAGAAGCTTTCAGGTCCTGACTTTTTACTGTGTGGTACATGTGTATGTATGCCCGGGCTGAAATAAAGCAGAGGGTAGGATTCAAAGGATGAAAGAAAGATTCATAGAAAGAAAGAAAGAAAGAAATAATTAATATGTTAATAATAAAAAATATTCATAATTATTATTACCTCAAAGGATCTCTTCTATAAGATACAACCGATGCTCTACTGTCAGGCTGTCAGGCTCTCAAATTGTAACCCATGTCTGTGTCTCTGTACTCTTTTCTGGCAGCTGTCCAGCGAGGACGTATGTCCAACTCCCAGACCAGCCCAGGACAGTACCTGACCAATGGCAGTGACCCTTACAATGGCCAGCCCTACCTATCTGGCTTCATTTCTCTGTTGCTGCGCGCTGAACCCTATCCAACATCCCGCTATGGTGCACAGTGTATGCAAGGAAATAACCTGATGGGCATTGAGAACATCTGTGAGCTTGCAGCCAGGTTGCTTTTCAGTGCTGTGGAGTGGGCCAAGAACATCCCATTCTTCCCTGATCTGCAGCTTATGGACCAGGTGAGTTGGTGGCATCAATTGCGGACTAGAATGCACAGTAATGCTGCAAAGATGTAACCTGCATCAATAATAATAGGGGCAGATTGTCATAAAAGATCTCCACAAATGCTTCATAATGCATTTCTTCATAATGCATGCTTCAAACTAATTTCTATTGACTTACTGTGTTGAATTGCATGTGATTATCCATAATTATTCTAAAGGACGCCAGGAAAACTTCTTTTGATCTTCACATTACATGACCACATATGTGTATATTTACATTAGGAGTTATGTGATGGCACACAGCAGTCATCATCAATATCCTTATGCACAGTCATCTCTATTATGTTATATTATGGTACTGCCACATCACGGACAAATAAAGGCACTTAATGCCAAGAGTGTAAAGTAAGACAAATCTGTGCTACAGTCACTCTTCAATAATTTATATTACACCATAGCATCTGCATTTAGAAATACAAACCATTTAATATTGTGCCCATTTCTCCTGTACCTTAGGTGGCGTTGTTGCGCATGTCTTGGAGTGAGCTTTTTGTCCTGAACGCTGCCCAGTGCTCCATGCCCCTCCACGTGGCACCCCTGCTGGCGGCGGCTGGCCTGCATGCCTCGCCCATGTCTGCGGAGCGTGTGGTGGCCTTCATGGACCACATCCGGGTGTTCCAGGAGCAGGTGGAGAAGCTTAAGGTCCTACAGGTGGACACCGCTGAGTACTCCTGCCTCAAGTCCATCGTCCTCTTCACCTCTGGTGAGCTGCCATACACATTCACTATGTGGAGAACAACAGTGATATTGTTTGGTTAAAACAAAAGGGGTTTTTGGTTAAAACATTGAAGCTCTATAGTACTCCTATAGTAATCATTGCTATTGAGTGTTTGTTCAACGTCTCTCCAGCTCTTTAGTAAACAGAAAATACATTTTCAGGTGGGTCACCAATTTCTCCAGGGGTCACCAGGAGAGAGAACTCATTTATCGGCTTCAATTTTATAGTGTTCCAGTTCCTATTTTGTCTGCACATTTTTTTGTTTTGTTTCATCACTACCAATTTCACTTGTTTATCCTGTATGAGTTCGCTCTCCTGATTGGATGAAATTGGCATCCCGACCTGAAAATATATTTTCTATTCATTTAAGAGCTGGAGAGATAGGTTTACTGAACAAACACTATAGCAATGATACTGTGGGAACATAGAGCTATTTATTTACAAATAAATATCACTTACACCCTCTTTAATAATATAAACAATAGTAATAATAATGAATAGTTATTTTAAAGGAAATAATTGTTTTTAAAAAAATCACAAGAGAGGTATTTACTACTGAGTCTGTGTAACTGTCTGACCCTATGTTGAGAAATACTGCCTTAGACTTAGAGCACATGTCTCATTAGTGTTTTAGATTAGGATTAGATTAGATGTATCCATTAAAACAATGCAGTAAAAGATACAGTTTTACAGTATCTCCTACTTTTGTTCAAAGACCTACAGAGAACTCAACTCTTTTGCATCATTCTCAAGTTTGATCATTGCTTGTCAATGTAAATTCATCTCACAGCCCTATATCTGACCTCTGGCAGGCTTGACCTCAACTTCACCTCTCACCCACACACACAGGCTCACTTCAATAGTACTTAGTCTATAGCCTTTTCACCTCCAGTGAGTTTGACCGAGATGTGACCCGCCCCCTCCCCCCCACTCCACCATACTTGATATGGTCTCATTAAGTCCATATGTAACTGCTAGTACCACAGTTCCATTGCTAGTCATGGCTGGTGATCTTGTCCGTTCTGTTACAATTAGCAGTTATGTTTAGTTGTGTAGTTGTGTACCGTACATCATAGTACGGCCCGTACTGTAGGTTTGGTTTGAACATTGGGGGGGATTGACACATGAAGCAGGAGGAGGAAGGGGGGAGGGTTAGCATCAAACGCACACAATTTTCTGCATTCTGGTGGATATTAAAGGGGAAAAAAACAATTTAGGCGCCAGGTGACAATTCAAAACATAATGGAATGGAATACATTGCAGTGAGGCTGTCATGCATTCTGTGTATTGCTTTTTAAATTGTTCTATGAACTTTTCTCATTTAATATTATCCCTGTTGAGTCAACACAACACAACACACATACTGGCCCCTTTTCACATCAATGATACATTTTAACATTTTAATAAATCCTTTGTAAACACTGGACTTTATACCATTCAAAACATAGTACACATATCTGTGTTTCTGGGTGATTTTTAGGAATCATGTACATCTCTAATTGTTAATCATAATTGCGCTTTTTCTAATCCCAGACAGCACCAAAAAGCTGTACTTAACACTTTCGGATGAACATGTAACATGATATAACATGTAAATAAATGTCAATTGAATAAATTCAAATACCCCACACTGTCAGCAAATCATACGCTGCCATTTTCTGACAGTCTTTGGACAGCTGTTACACAGCTAACGCTGGATTAGCTTGTCTGCTGTGCCAGCCAGCAAGCTTTTATGGCCCGGCAAAATTACTTTAGATTAGTTAGAATGCGATAGTCAGGGAATCCTATATGAACTCTTACCCGTTTGTCTGCCTGTTACAAGGGCACTTGTGAGTAAAGTTGGCAAGTTGCCCTACTACAGTTTAACAACAATGCAATTTGAAGATGAAACATCCAACACAGATGCGTAAATACTCTTCACAACAGCTTAGGCTACTGCAACTGTGGCATCCAGATGAAACACAACGTTAATCATAAAGGTGAACCTATTTTTTTCACTGCCTGTTTTTCAGTCTTTTACTTTATTTTCTAGGGGAGGTTAGATTTTAGTTGGGCAGGCAGCCGCCTGCCCTGCCTCTATGGTGGGTACGTCACTCAGTGGGAGTCAAAATACTGTCAGATCTGGGGGGTCCTTTAATGAGAAATCATGCCTTGTGACCCAGGGGGATGGTGAGGAAAGCCAGCAACAGGCACGTGCACACATGCATACATCAAAGGGGTCTTTTCTTTAGCCCCTGCCCTTTTACCCATCTGTAAAAAGTGCCATCTCCAGACCATGAATGCAGCATTTACTTATGGTGAAACTAATGCAAATGCCCCCTCTCCATGCCGTACCTGAAGTACGTTTTCATGTTTTTGCCCGCTCTGTGGAGAACTCCATGCCGTACACCGCATCTCCTGTAAAGGCTTAGGAGTTACTTAGTTGAGCGTGGTGTCACGCACCGAGAATAGCCGGTCTACAAGCTTGTTGTGAGCTTGTAGATCGGCTATTTTCATAATTGTTCCAAAAGTGCACTTTTAGAAATGTCATCCCCTGCCCCTCCAACATTCTTTGCAGATCCCTGGCCAGCAAGGAAGTGTCTCTTTCCCTTGTTGTTTTTTAGTTAAATCACACCTAACCCTGTCCTCTTCCTCTCACAGCTAGTGCACCTCACTCTGTGTGTACCAAGGTAGTACGCTGTGCACTGTTCCATGCAGGTAGTTCTGGATCTATCGCTCCCATCTCATTTCTTTCATCAAACTCTTCCCCCTCACGCTCCCATCTATTATTGAAACCAGTCATCGACCCCTCTACACCCCCCACTCTTTCCCCCAAACCCAACCCCAGGCCTAGTTTGGGTCCTACCACCCCAGCCCCCACCACGCTAGCTGAATTATGCATGGTGGGTTTCAGTGTGAAGGGGAATACGCCACAGCCCCTGCCATGACCTACATAACCCCTGTAGCCTTGAGCATCCCATGGGCACGTACACTCACACACACAGACACAGACACCAATGACACAATGACACACAGACACGCTTGCGCACATTGAAAAAAGGGAGATGAGATGATTTACATTTGAAAAAAAATAAGAAGCTAGACTTGAGGTGAATTTTGTCGTACACATTCAATTGGTGCACAGATCAACACAAAGACACAACCAAATCTGAACACAAGCAGTCAGAGACATGCCCCCCCCCCCCCATAAAGACTTGGTATAGCAAGATAACAAAATCAAACACCAATCATCTACCACCTCTGCCTTCTGAGAACCCTCCCTCTTGTTCCTGTATAAAACCCAGCCCCATCAACCCACATCAGAGATCGGGCATCTCAGCCCGGCCACCCTGATCACTAACCCCCACCGCCCCTGGGTGTGTGCCCAAGGATCAGACAAAGGGAGTTGGTGTCTGGTGTGGGCGATCGCCCACAGACTTGTTTCTTTGGCACGCGAGGGAATTCAGTCACATGGATGGCCCCACTTACAATGCGTATACCAGCCAACAACAACTGACTGGTCACGCATCTCCCCAACTAGCAACAGACAAAAAAAAAAAACGCAGCAGATTTGTCCTCAATAGCAGGGCTAGCAAGTGCATGCTTTATACAACCCCATAAAAAATATCAACCAAATTAAATCTTTTGTTGCCGGGAACTGAAGCTCATCGGGAAGGACAAAGAGGACCTTGCATGCAGGTTGATGGGTTCAAACCGTGGTGCTTTAGCACTCTCAACTAAAGTAAAGTACTCAGGGAGAGCAAGTCAGCCTTCCAAATGAGGGTTCATACAAGGGACAGGGACAGAGAGTATAGCAGCACTGCTGCTAGGTGTACAACATGCAGCAGTGCACAGTAAAATGTGCATGAGCTCTGAGTTCACACATATCTGACCTCCTGCACAAAGCCCCTGTGTACGGAGGGTGTGAAAAGTATCACACAACGTAACACGCTCTCCTGGTCATGCGAGACTCATTTTGAGGCGGAGGGCTGGTGGAACCAGAGGTGTGAGGCGGTGGGAGTGCTGAGCGTGACCTTCCAACCGTGGGGAGAGGGAATGCTGTAGTTCAATGTGACAAGAGTGTTTATTACAGTACGAGTGTAATATACTGTACCTCCCTGCACCTACAGCCCTGATTTTCAATAGCTTATGAAGGTCTCAGAATGTGGAAAATATCATCAGCATTCTGCATATGTAATTATTTTTCTATGTCAGTTTTAGTTCAACAAAGGCGTTGAATTGTGATTATTACTGTCCAAATAATTGCATGTGATATAGGCTGAAGACCACTAAAGCACTGGTTCTCAGTGTAGGGTCTGGGAATTCTTGGGGGTCCGATGCTAAATTAATGATAGTTAGGAATCATATTAACCCTTACGGGCCTGTAACTTCAAGATTGTACAAACTCTTCAAGACTGTACAAACTCTTCAAGACACCTCACAACGCGAAGGTGAGCTTGTAGATCTGCTATTTCACAATATTTATCTGTTGAACCGAGTCAAACTAAATTGAATGCCTCAACTCCTACAATTCCAAGTGCTTGTCAGGGTGGGGGTTCCCCAGTTCAAATATGATTTTTTGGGGGGGTCGCGGCCTGAAAAGGTTGAGAACCACTGGTCTAATGACTGAATGCCATTGGTCTTTTATTCCTGAACTTCACTTTCACCAACATATCAGCACCGCACTTCAAATATCGAGTTGCACAATACTTTTTCTTTCTTTCTTGAATTGCTTCAAAAAAGAAAATAGAGGATGTAGGCCAACCTCCATTCAATTCCCACCATACAGAATATAATTCCAGATTACCGGTGGATTTTTTTCATTGGGTTTTGAATACATTTTTAAAACAAGCTCTGTAGCAAACAAAGGCTTATCATAGTCACACATTTGATCTCTCCGCAAATCCGCACACTTCTTTATCTATTCTTTTTTTTTTACCACACAGTTAATATACAGTAAGTAAAGAAAAAGCACAGAAATTTACACATTTCTGTGTGAAAAAAACTTCATAGAACAAAACCAAAGGTTTATGTTAACCACAGACCCTATGATATAAAGCCCATTTTAAGACTACAAACTGTAACACTATCTACCTTTATATTTTTCACCTTGATAAGTCAACTGAATTAACTAGAGAAAACAGTGAAGAATAGATCATGAGTTCCACATATTTGTGTGCATATTATGTACATGTATTGTTTTCTTGCTTATCAGACATCATTTGTGATGTCATAAGGAACTTACACGCGCTTCCTCCCTGTCCCTCTAGATGCCATGGGGCTCTCAGACGTGGCTCACGTGGAGAGCATCCAGGAGAAGTCCCAGTGTGCGCTGGAGGAGTACGTGAGGAACCAGTATCCCAGTCAGCCCAACCGATTCGGACGGCTCCTCCTGCGCCTGCCCTCGCTGCGCATCGTGTCCTCGCCCGTCATCGAGCAGCTGTTCTTCGTGCGCCTGGTGGGCAAGACGCCCATCGAGACGCTGCTTCGCGACATGCTGCTGTCGGGGTCCAGCTACAACTGGCCATACATGCCCGCCGTGCAGCGGGACCGGCCCATCTCCCTCCACTACAACGAGAACGGGCCCTGAGACGGGAGGAGGAGCGGACCTGGCGGAATTCCATGAGCGATTCATGCTGAACATTCATCTGACGACCACTCATATACAGTCCACCATCTTCCTGTCCCCTGTATACAACACATCAACTCTACCAGAAGAAGAAGAAGAAGCCCACTCACCATTCCACCAAATACCTAGACTTGACCAGCCAACTACCATACTTCAACATCCCAGCTAGCCAAGCCAGCCAATCACCCACCCCCTCCTTGGAGAGATAGCGGCCAAAGGAGAGACTTAAATGGCCCATCGTGGTCCCCGAGATGATGGTGCGGTCTATCTTTGAGGCGTGACATGAGATGAACATGCTGGGAGAGAACAGGTCATAGCTGGTCAGTTCACCAGCAGGTCTGTTGGACTCACAGGAGATGTCACGTCCAAAAAACCCTAAACCAGGAAAGCAAATGACAGGACATCTGTTCCATTGCTGGTACCGTTCCTGCATTTAAAAAGGGGCTGTTGTGTCGAAGCATCCCAATATAGTGCTTGTCGAGCAAGGGCTTTGCCAGTAGAACTGTTCTACCAACAGAACAAAGCCTGGTGTTTATTTACCAGTTTTTATTTGGAAGAAAACCACAAGCCATTAAAAAAAGACAAATGCCAAATTTTCCTTGGACTCTTGCAGAGGACATGTATATTGTGTGTGTGCGTGTGTGTGTGTGTGCGTGTGTGTGTGTGTGTGTGTGTGTGTGTGTGTGTGTATGTGTGTGTGTGTATTGGCACTGTTTATATATATAAAAAACATGATTGTGTCCATATGAATATCATTGACCCATAGGCATTGATAGTGTATTGGGGTTTAATGTGAAAAGCTCAGGTCCAAGGGTGAGGGTACAGATGGACATATGCCATTATCAATACAAGGACAAATCCGTCTCACCAATTTTACACCCATCAACAAACTGTGCCAAAGCTGAAAAATGCATATTGTTTGGAATATTTTTGTGACAGTGTTGGTGATGGCAATTTAAGTTTGGGTAGGTCTGTAATTTGACTTTTACTTGTATCTAGGTCTCAGGGGGGTGTGGGAATTTGTAAAAAAGAAAATAAATGAATAAAATCTTATATGCACTTGCATTGTAAAACTAGACCGAACCTACCATTAACCATTTCACAACTTTCATGTGGCCCTTCATAACTCCAACATAACGTTGTCAAAGGAGAGACAAAAACATAACCTCTTGAATCTTGATTGTTTCAACAGCCAGTGATTGTCAGTCCCTCACCATGACAACGGGTGATAGCTGTGATATTTTGGGGGGAAGTGGGGGAAGGATTTTGTAAAATTAGCTGTACTTGCCTTAGAACAAAATATTTTGTCAATGACCATTTATTTTATGACTGTGCCATAATCTGTTGTTACCTGTTATGACAGGCATTACGTCCTCCTTATACCGTTTTTGCAGAGGAAAGGAACCGGCTTACTGTCAAAACCACCACAATGCCCACTCGAGGTGTAATAATATGTTAACGTACCAAAAAGTGCTACGACTGAAAAAACTAAAACACAAAACACAGAAAAGACATTTTTGGTTTACATCAGCTCTTTTCTTTTTGACTGTGTTTCGGTTTCTTTCCTCTTCTACTGATGTTGTCATTAAGGAAAGGCCACCTTCAATTCACAAGTGTCATTCAGTCAGACAGGATATTGTAGTAAAATGTATCACTAACCTCTGAAAACCCCAATTCATGTTACAATGTTGTCCTTGTTGGACGTTTGACTGTGACAAAGTGTAGGATTATACTCAGTGTTTTCGTTTGCAAGAAATTGTTTTTGACCAATCGTCGTCATGTTGCCAACATGGCACTGTGGTATCAGCAACAAATAGTATTTGACAAACATCTGGGACCTTTGTCTGTTGTCTATTGATAAATGATTACACAGATTATTTCTATAAGAGTTTGTTTTTTTCCCTCTATTTTTGTTTGAAAATATGGATCCATTATTTGAAATAAAAAAAAATCTGTTCACAGTATTCTTTGTACCGTTACAGTATATTTCCCATAATACACATGAACATGAATAAATATTCTTACGAGACCATCACAACAAATCATAAAACTAATCTTTACTTATCCCCCCGCCCCTCCACCAAGCACACTGTATAAGTATGACAACTAATAGATTAAAAGGTCATATAGCTTGAAACAAACTGAAAGGACCTAAATGATCTATCTATCTACAGTATGTAAAAAATAAAATGATACCGATGCACCACTGTCCATTGAGGATACATTACTCCTCTTTGGACCCACGTGTCTCTCACCAATTAGAACCCTGTGATGTGATGAGAAAAAAAAGCATACAGACTGATCAATACTGATTCCATCAGTGACAATAAAACAAGTGGGGGGTTTCCCTGGCTGGTATGGTGCAGCACAAATGTTGATCCAGGCCTGCTGCTGTTAGATGGTACATGATAGAATGTAAACAAACACTGTGACCCCTCACATTATGGTGTGCATGTGAGAGGAAAAAGAGGGAGAGCACACATGGTCTTTGACCTTTGAGTTCAAGGTGCATCACTTTGTGTGAACGCGCACGCGCGTGTGTGTGTGTGTGTGTGTGTGTGTGTGTGTGTGTGTGTGTGTGTGTGTGTGTGTGTGTGTGTGTGTGTGTGTGTGTGTGTGTGTGTGTGTGTGTGTGTGTGTGCGTGCGTGCGTGCGTGCGTGCGTGCGTGTCCTAGAGGAGCAGATTTTCCTGCTGGTGCCTTCGAGTACATGTAAACACTGTTATTGCTCCTTGACTGGGTCCCAGGGGTGTCAGACAGATACCAAAGCAGAGGGAGACAGGAGTCCTACTAAGACCTGAACTGACCACTACAACACAGCGGCCATTTTGCCACTTGAACCTCAGCATGCCTATTCTGGTGGGAACATTTGCCAAATCTGCTATTTTTGGTGTATATATGGGGGAAAAAAAGAAGAAAAAAACAAGTCTAAGACTAAAGGGTTTAAGTGGTTAAGTCATGCCAAAGATATTCAATTATTAAAGATCCGCCAACTGGAGACACTAGAGGCGGAATGGTACACAAATCCTACAAATGGTCTCTAAGTGGGCGGCGTCTGATCTCACAAACTTCCGATGCTTACTGGTAGATTTATCGGTATGAAAATCTTAGGAAAATTGTGTGGTTGTGACGATCGGGTCCAATATTTAGTTCAGTGACCATGGGGCTAAAGAATGGTTCAGAAGCTGTGTTCACGTTCACTCTTCCTTTGGAAATAATAAGACTGCAACCTGCTTCCAGTCTCCTAAAAAGGCCCACCCCGAGTAAGACGTAAGAACAAAATGGCCGCGATGTGAATATGGTCAACACACAACCAAGCCTTTCACCATCACCACCAAGCACGCAAATGCACCAACACACAAACATCCCCCACATATGCATGCACACACACTCCCCAGCCTAGTGACCTTGTAGCCTTTACGCCCAACCTCCCCTCCTCCATCTACTCTTGCTCCCCAAACCTCAACCCCCCTTCCATCACCCTTGCTTTTCCCTGTGTGTGTGTATGTGTGTGTGTGTGTGTGTGTGTGTGTGTGTGTGTGTGTGTGTGTGTGTGTGTGTGTGTGTGTGTGTGTGTGTGTGTGTGTGTGTGTGTGTGTAGAAACCAATTGACTTATGCCTTCATTTCAGAGCTGTCACTCCTGGCCAAACACCCTGACCCTACAACCTCCATTTTGGAGGTGTGCATTTTCTCCACCACTCCAACATATGAATATAAAACACACATGTGAACTAAACGTGTGTAGGTGGGGGTGTCAGTTTGCACGTGTGTGTGTGTGTGTGTGTGTGTGTGTGTGTGTGTGTGTGTGTGTGTGTGTGTGTGTGTGTGTGTGTGTGTGTGTGTGTGTGTGTGTGTGTGTGTGTGTGTCCACGTGTGCACGTGTACATGTCCAGGTAAATCAATTGACATTGACATTGCTTCTTTGAATGGTGGGAATGAAATTTATTTTGCACAGACATTTTTGGAAGTGGTCATTTATTTGCTAACTATACAGATTAAATACATCAATGTAGGAATCAAAAGTAGTGGTTTAGCATTGGGAATTTTCTTCGCTTTGCTTACATTTGGCTACACTGCCAACAAAACTATTGATATTGCACTGTATAACATTTTTGTAATGCGATTTTTATGTGACTTTATATGGTCCAAAGGTACAGTATGAAAGCAGATGCAGTCAGCCCTAATACTACATTATTTATGACAAACAAAATTACGAATGTCATACTATTGTATGGTGTCAATAAAACTCCAACTATATTATACAGTAGCATTAAAGAAATCACATAAGTAGAGTTCAGGGCCTTCAGGGATATTTTCACACAAATCAGTCTATAAGCACCAGATGTAGCCCAGGGCATGCTGTATGATTTAGTGAGGGCCATGGGGGCCAAATCCAAATTGGCCACCACCTGAAAAAGGTTTAAGCAATTACTTTTCAACTAGATGAGCTATGAATGCAAACTGGGTGTCTATTTTTTTATTTATTTTTTTGTAACCATTACAATTGTTGGATTGCTTATCTTTACGACGTGGTGTGTTTGGACCCCTAATTTGCATTTTATCGAGATTATTTATGCTTTTTTTGCATTGGAAACATATTGTAATGCTCAGATGTATATTTGAATCTATTCTAAAGCACTCTAATTTGCAACAATAGACAACAAAAGAATAGAAGAGTAGAACCCATACTGTAAGGATTCCCTCAATAGTGATGACCCCAGCACCGAATCCCCAGCCGCGGTGGGTGAGGGAAATGTGATACAGCTAACAGCCAGAACAGTATGTGCAACAATGGTCAGCATAACATTATTATGCTATCATACTAAGGTGTTTTTAATTTGAACAATATATCAAAATCAGAAACGTTTATTGCTAGACAACATATAACTGATACATACAGTACTGCATGATATGCCTATATTAGCACAATTAGCTTTACTGGCATCTGCAAGTCTTGGTCATGAAGTCTTGGTCACTGGAATCTTGGATATTTTGTTGGACGGAGGCTTGGCTTATTCCAATAGAGGCTGGCCTGCAGCAGTGTCACGTTGTGGAAAATCTCATCCTAAACTATGTAATTGAAAAAACTGGCAGCCATGCAGCAACATATTCTACTAGTGTATGTCACATTTAGTCATACTATTCCATGGTATGCTATCAAGCAATGTCATATGATAGTATAAAAAACATTATACAGTACTATGGCATCACAAAAGGTGTAGGCAGTAGCTGACTATATTGTGCATTGATCCCATATGCGATGAAGGGTAAATGCGATGTGTTTTGTATGTGTGTGGGGGGCATTGATTGATTGATTGAGTACTTTATTAACAGTTTGCAAAAAGTACAGAGGTAGTTATACAATAATGCTAAAAGGATAACACAATAAAGCCCTGAGGGCTTGTTTCCATTCTGGTCCTATGTATTCAATTCATCAAGACATACAATACTATACAAGAAATGATCAATACTAGGAGCAGTAATAATATATTTACAGAAAACAGTGGGGGCAATTTATTTTGGCAAGCTACAAGACTTGTCTAGGTCCAGTTGCAAATTGCTCTTTTATGGTGGTTTTGAAGGAGGGTACGGAGTTGCACTTTTTGATGGCTGGTGGTAGGGCATTTCACATTTTGGTGGAATAATAGTAGAATGAATTCATCCCCATGTTTGTGCCGAATCTGGGGGGAATGAGATCAGTGGAGCTCCCTCTGGTGTTGTGCCCATGGGCGTTTCTCGCTCTTTTGAAGTGCTCTGACAGGTACATGGGCACTGGTCCCTTGAGTATCTTGAAAACCAGGCTCATTGCAATTTGCTGTACTCTGCCCTCTACCTTGAGCCATCCCACCCTAGCATAATGAGCAGGGGTTGGGTGAGTCCCGGTTGTGAGTTCTAGTTAGCCTGATTATCAGCCTGAAGCTGCGTGGAGCTTTTAGCCCCCGGCAGATTTGGTCTGGCACACTCAGTTGTGAGGATTTCACTCCCTCCGAAGTAGTGAGGTACCAATCAGGGCCCAGTATGCAAATATGGGGCGGGTATATCACCAGAGGCATTTTTTGAATTTGCCCCTTGGAAATGCAGGTTCCACACAGAGATTCCAGACTAATATCTCGCAGTGATATTAGTCTGGCCATGCCAGGCTAGGTTAGTGCTGGAAGGGATGCAGTCCTGGGAACGGTGGTACTGTAGCACCAAGTACTGTAGGTCTTCCTTTGGGGCAATGGAAGCAGATTGTGCCCACCATCATCGGATCATCCTTCAGGCTGGCTCTCAATGAGGCTTTCAAAGAGCAATGTAAATGCTTGGATAGGCGGTTGGTCCTGTGGCTGGGATGAAGGTGTAGGATGGTTCTTCACCTGATCGAAGGTTCTGGTCAATGATGGCCCAGAGGTCCTAAGTGAACTGGGGGCAGCAGGCAGAAGTGATATCAGATGGCACGCTGAACCAGGCGTGACCCAGGTGCCAGTGAGTGCCCAAGCCACGATGGCCATCTGGCCACATTGTGGTCCTGTCCACCACAGTGAGTACCGTAAGTGCATGAACCAGTGGGAGGGGGGAAAAGGTCCCACCAGCCAGGCCCACATTTAAATGAAATGCCACTCAGTGGTGACTCTGGTGAGTAACTGCCAACCAACAGCTCACGGGTGGCTCTGATGACATATATATCCCAAGAATTGCGTTTGAGTTGAATGAGCGTATTTGTTATGGCGTGGGGGATCTGTACGTAAACACACCACCCTGGTCGCGGTGGAGCTGTTGAGTGAAGAGAGACACATAATAATATTTTGTGTCATCCACACTGATATCCCTCAGTGGAAACTGAGCCTCGGTTTGGGCAAACCATGCAGTAGCCTGCTGCACCCAAAACAAATTTCAGCGAGAGTGTATTACGATTTTTGGGAGATTTCACGAATGTCATGTTTGTGGGAACAAATACACTCACAACACATTCTTCCGTTTTAAGAACTAGCCACAGCCATTTCATGTGCGAAGATAAGCAAAAATAAGACAGAAGTTAAATAAAACATGTGGAAACAAATGAGTGGAGGTGCTTCTTTGGCTTTCTGGCAGTGTCACAAGAAATGTTCACACAAATGTTGATTGGTTCAGCGGTTTGCAAGTTCGCACAAGGACACACACACACACACACACACACACACACACACACACACACACACACACACACACACACACACACACACACACACACACGACAAATGTCATATCATCCGCAATGGCATTGAACAAAAAAAGTCATGCCAAAGGCAATTGAAACAAAGTCATACTATACTATGTCATCGAAAAAGTTGTACTATACTTTGGTGTCAGCAAAAAGATCTTGGCTTTCCTCCGGTGGACGAAAGCCAATTCATAATTGGCTGAGCCACCAAGGTGTCCAAAAACCAAGTTGATTTTCAGGTTTGAGTCAGAAACAGTCGGTTGGGTAGTGCAATGCGATGCACACAAATAACACAAATAAATAAAGCGTGTAGGTGTGTTTCCATACCAATCAAGTCCCAGCCAGGGGTTGGGATGACAAACACAATAACACCAGAGATATATCACCCCTACTGCTCTGACAGTAATTGTCCTGAGTCCCCGTTGCAACCCCGCTGTTAAAAATACAAGAGGTGCCCCTCTGACGAAAATGACATGTGAGACAGTCACATGCATTTGACCCTGACACCTCCTCCATTTGTTCTAGCACACTTTCAATTTCACAAGCAGGCCTTTACAGAGACGAGCAACGCTCTACATGGGAAGAATACCAGTGAAAGCGGTGGGGATTGGGGAAAAGAGAGTGGGGGTTATAGTTAAAATATGTACTGTCATTTCATCTGGGATGGGAGAGTGGGAGTGAAGGAGAAGATTTTGCTTATTAAACAGACTAACTCCTAAATGTGAATGCTAGGCATACAAGGGCGAGCTAGCTGTCCATCTCCTGGGGATACGGCAGTCCAGCCAAGAGAAGATCGATAGGCGGTACGTCAGATTGAATTGAGGTCACTCTTTGTCTCCCTAAGAGGTCCCACTTACTGGCTCACCGTCAAACGCTTACTAAAGTGGAGTGGGGCGTGGGGGTTGTGGTGGCTATACAGCTGTATCTGTGGCTCTTGTCTTGTCAGAACAGCATGTTTTTTGGTCACGCAACATGTTCATCCTATGTCATTCCAGGATTGGGAGAAGACTTGGTTTGGAGATCTGTTCTTCTAGGGATCAATAAGCTGATGTGATGCATAGGATTTGTTGATGCTCAGCTTTATCTTAATGTTAAAACGGCCTGCCTGCCTGACTCTTACCGCTCAATTGAAAGCATAATTGTTGCTGTGGGGCAGAAACCTTGTATCTCCATATTTCACCTTTTTCACGTTTTCCTTTTTTCATTGGAACAGGTTCTTTTTACCATTTCCTGAAAAGTAAAAGGTTTGGACATACAGGGTTTCCACTCTACAGCGATGATATGCATTTCAGTGATAGTGAACATGGTGGGAAACGTGTGGTGTAATAGCATGTGCAGTGCATTTAGGAGATCTCAGGGATTACTCTTTTATTCCTCAGTTCCATTATTTGTGACCTGTTTTAATTAAATCAGTTGGATGTTACAGTGTAATTATTTTCAGATAAAAACTGGCCTCAAAGTTAATCATATGGAAGTAGCAATTTAAAACAATTGCCTGTCTGAAGCAGAATGCAATTTGGTCTTTCCAACAAACCTTGTCCTTGCTTACTGTCGTGCAATTAAGTATGAATCAGGCTAATTACTCATTTATATAACGAGACTCCAAAACAGCAAAGATATATTCAAAATTTTGCCATAAAAATCAAGTAATCAGGGAGAGCAGCCAGGTATGTTTTATTTATTTATTTTACTTTCAAACCAATTTGAGAAATAAGTTTATTGCCAACTGACAAAAAATAAAACAGAAAAGATTAATATCAGTCAAGTGGGAAAAACTAACAAACAACAACAAACCATTTCCTGCTGTGTAAATGCATTTAATAGTATTTTCTTTTACATTACATTGCAAGTGTCATTAATTTCAGAATGCATGACAAATCAACCAGGGCTGGAACTCTTCACCAAGCAAGCCCTCTTGACACTTGATATGTAGAGCAATGCATCTCCAAAGCTAATATTGTAATGAATTAGATCTGTCTGTATGTGTGTGGCCAAACACAGGACTATTTGTGAAGATGTCCCAAAAGCAATACTCCCATTTCCAGAATCAACAGACCCCATTTAGCATTCCCAGATCCCTTGAAATGGAACGTTCATTTTTCCATAACTATAATCTCCGGCAAAGCATTGCAAGGGAATTGGATCTGCCTCCACGCAACCCCTCTCACTTGGATCTCATCAAGGGTGGGCTGAATTCACCCCTCTCCCACGGAAATAGTTCTGAATGGGAGGAAAATGTACCCATCACTGAGGCGCCGGCCAAAAATGGCATGGGCCCGCCTTCATGAACAGAACCCCCCCACTCCACCACCAGCATCCCTGTTATAAATCCTTAAATAGGGCCCCAACTCTGATGTATGGCAACACCATCAATATTGATGTGGGAGAAAGTTCTTCTAAAGCTGCCTCAGCCACAGAACATTAATATTGATGGTGTTGTGAGCTGTCCCGGCTGCTGGGTGGGACTCTAAAATGGTAATGGCAACAGGGCTGGGGGTTATAGGCCAATATCATCACTGAATATGGACAGCCATTTAACTGAAAGTGGGGCAGGGGGCTATGCCAAGCATTGTGTCCTGTCCTGGCAAATCATCAAGAAGGGCAGATCTGGGGTCAATGAGGATCTCTGATTCATATTTGATTTAGATTTCCCTTTATTTAAGCAGGTAATGTCGCAGAGATTTAAGAAATGTCCTTCTTAAGAGAAACCTGGTAAATAAAACAGCACCAAGAATCAAATTAGGATTAAGTGTATTACATTTGATTGTGCCTAACTTTCTCACATCACATTTAACTAATTCATCAATTAATGAATTAAACATTATTGGAGGTTTTTATAGGTAGTCTCATTTTTATTCATGTTAGTGTGTTATCTCTATTCTTCTTCCCTTTCCAGAAAACTACAAATAATTTCACCCACTTATTTACTCCTGTAAACCTGTGATTGTAACATACCGGTAGTCAATTTAGTGATGCTACCTGTGACTAAAACCATAAACTAATGAGCTGGTATATGTCAACATTTAACTACAGAGAAGAAAAGAAGAAAAAAGTAAACACTTGCTTCATGCATTATACGTTTAATACAATCATATTTAGTGTAGAATGTATTTGTATAGATTTGGACTTTAAACTCAATAGCCTATGTTATTGCCATTGATTTGAGAACACAATACATACCATATTAGCAGACTCACTGTATAAATCAATTAAAGACATAAGTGCTTCATTAAGGTAATTTCCTATAGGTTAGTACATGTACTGTATGTTGCATTGCAGTTACTATCAGACCTATGGCTCTGCCATCACAGTGTCCTTTGAACAAAGATATGATTACACTTAGCTTAGCTTGTTAGCTGGGTCAGTAAGTTAAATATTTCAGATGGTTTATTTTTGGCTCTGTCTGTTTCCACTTTGCGTATGCTGTGTGCGTGTGTGTGTGCCTGTGTGTGTGTGTGTGTGTGTGTGTGTGTGTGTGTGTGTGTGTGTGTGTGTGTGTGTGTGTGTGTGTGTGTGTGTGTGTGTGTGTGTGTGTGTGTGTGTGTGTGGGCCTGTCTGCCTGCATTTGCATGGGATGCATTGGGATGGCGGTGAGTTGGGTTAGAGCATCTCTTGTTTGCTTTTTGCATTGCCTGCAGGACACGTTTGACCCACCAAGTCATCTTCACATGGCCCCAGGGCCTATCAGTTGAGCATTGCGTGCATTGGGGGTGGATTATAATTGGTTCCCAACTGAGAAACAGTACATCAATCCACACACAGACCCAGTAGTACTAGTGGTTGCAGCACTGGTCAAACATCAGCGTTAAGTGCTTTTTTTGGTGTTGTTTTTGCCTAATTTAACCACTTTCAACCTAGCATCCCTATTTAAGCATGCTTATAAAGTTGACGATTTTCAATTTATTTCCAAACAATTGTGAGAATAGCATATCTACAAAAACACAACACATCACAATGTATTGTGTTTTGATTGAATACTATATTTAGAAAAGACATGGAAATAGTACATTGTCACAATACAAGGTCCTCTAAACTGGATCGCTCATAAAAGCACAATTTAAAATGAGATCCCCATTCCCCACGCACTCAAATCATGATGACATTTAAGAAAACAGACAAATATACACTACTATGCAGAACGTCATACAATCAGCTTACATGTTGCTGGTATGAAAAACAAGAAATATGTACAACTCCAGCCGCGCACGGGGCCCAGCGTGGCCGCGTGTATATTGGGGTACTCAAATTGCTGGAGTAAAACTGTGGAAAAGTTAAAAAAAAAAAAAAAAAAATTTGAAAAAAATATATTTTTGATGTTTGAGGGGGACCCCCGCGGACCCCCTGCTGGTCGACGGACCCCCTGTGGAGTGTTGGGACGCGCGGGGACCCCCCTGGAACATGGCGGACCCCTTCTGTGTTTTTTTTTTTTCATGAAGGTGGTTGCTTGTTTCTGGCGCTTGTTTTTAGAGAACCTGGCATGCCAACCTGAACTTGGCAACCCGACTGACATCAGTGACGTGTCCTTGGTATTTGTACTTCCGGGTTGCATAATGATGACATCACCCCAGCGCATGCTGGCGGTGGCGTTACACCAGAAATGGTTCCTGGAGAAAATGGTGACCAAAAAAAAATGTTGGAAAAAAAGGAAAAAAAACCCGCATCGGCTGCCTGCTGTTGTGGTGATTAGGTCGTGCGCACGGTAAACGGTACGAAGCTGCCTCCCCTTCCGTTTTGTCCGACATTTGGTGAGTAGAATTAATTATGTTGCGCGGTGGAAAAGGTGTAGTGAGCAATGAGATGTCCCCTACGCGACGCGTAAATTCAGCGCGGCCGCCGTGGCGAGTCAGTTGGCGACATGTGGTCTGGCGGTGCGTTGTTTATTCGATAACAGAGCTGTGGGGTGTCCGCACCGAGGGTGCGGAAGTCGCTCGCCATTTATATAGTTAGATAGACAGTTCGAGGGCATTCCACATTGTTGTTGCATAGCATGAGAAAGAGTTCATTCCCTTGTTTGTGGTTATAGATCAGCTATTTCTGCTATTTCTGCTAGTCATCACACTAGGAACTAAGTATATGGAACTTAACTTAAGTAGTTAAGATAATTCCACAGCATGCTATAATCTGTATTAGTAAGGACAAACGCACCAATCATCTGATCTAGGTGTACAATTGTATAGGCCTGTGTGTACTGTGTACTGTACATGGTTGTCTAGTATAGGCACACACATTCATATTCTATGTTTCAAATTGTCCAATGTCCTGAAGCAGTGGGAAAAATCGACAGTATATTAGATCACATGTGCATTGCATTGAACGCTCAGAATGCATGCAGGGCTTTATAATTGTGCTCAGGCGAGTGGTCATTGGACTGTAAATGGAGGGCAAGTTTTCCACTGAGTATGAGATCCAGAATCATTGGAAAATGCCCAAGGGCAGATGTCCCCTGATGGTCTTTGACCATGTGGAATCAATGGAGTTCTCTGTTGATGACCTTAGCTTTGCTCCACAACTCGTGTTGCACTCATAGACACTGCAAATGGTGTGGAAATGCACACAAAAACAACTAGAAAGGTGTGCTCCATGGAGGGCATATCTCTGGCTGACTGAGTTGTCTAGACAGGGCTGTCTAAGTCATGGGTTGCAAACCGTCAGGACCTGAGTAGGCTGCGGGGGAAATAGCATTTCTGCAATGTAAAGTGCAACGTTTCATTTGTGGCACCTTCTGTGGGCAGAGGTGAAAGTTCTTTTGGAGGTGTGCTCTATAGAGGCCTGAGGCCTCTCAACATACGATTCAAATTTGGGGTTGTTTGGGTGTTGCATTCATTATGGCATTTTTGGGGGGCCCTCCCACTATTTGTGGAAACTACAGACAAACAGTATGGAATCTCAAAACCCTGTTTAATGCTCATTGTCACATGACTCCTGAGATCACTTGTACCCAATTTGCAGAGTGGCCCCCACCACTCTGCAGCTCTAGGTCTGGCAAGAATCGCTGCTCATCCATTGACTTGAATATTTTAAAAAAACTAAATACGGGCAAATGTTATCACTAGAAAGAGGGAGAAACAGCATCTAACTAATATCAATCAAATGATACGTAGCCTGCGAGTTAGTTCAGGCAGCATATACTCGAGAGGTTACACACTGTGGTTATGCGGGTGCATATGGAGCTTAGTACAACGCTATTATGCAGACCATACATGTACGTCATAGCTGACGTGACATCAGCTGACCAATCAGCGGGTTATTTAAGCTCACCACAGTCTCTGTTCATCCTCCTGCTGTCATTTGTCCCTGGTCTGTTGGTATGCAACTGTTTACTCCCACCACCACCCCAGCACCACCAGTGGGCTCTGCTATTGGTTCTGTTCCCCATGGGGGGTTGTTATGGTATATGTATCTCCCTGCTCTTAATGGTTAATGATCCTGAACGCCAAGATAAATGATTATATCCACACATGTATTCACATTCATAATAAAATTTTGGCTCAAACTATTTGTGAGTTATCTGACCTGATCATTATCACCGGAGAGGAGTGCTCATGTACTATCACATGGTAAGTAAGACTACAAATAGTAGCACTTAATAAATAGACAAAACAAGCGCCACCATGAAACACATATTTTGTTACTACTCCCACAGATTTTGTCCACACGCAAATCTTTATACATTACCTGTGTTGGGAATCTTTGCACGCACATTCCCACTAAGCCATGGAATAACCTCCTTCACAAATTTGTCAAATCTCCTCATGGTGGCGCTACAACAGCCCACTTCACGTTTTGACGTATAACTCTTGAACCGTTAGGACGTTCAATCAAAATGTTTTTCCCTAGATTCCTTGGATCATGAGTCATGACGCAACTTATACTGTAGGCCCCGTTTGTGCCAAATAAAATGTTCTGCCATAATGCTTTTTCTTCTAAACACTTTTTGCTACTACTACAGATTTTGTCAAAAACTCACCCAAATCGTTACACATTATCTCTAGGGTCATGTGATGTATAAGTAAGATTTTTCTGATCCCATTTCAAGTGGCTATGACCAAAGTGTGTGGGCCCTGGGTAGGCAACCCGGCCTGGCGGAGACTTTTCTAGTTTTATATGATTTGTACCCGTTCAACAACACAGCCACAGCTCATATTCCATCATAACTATGTATCCATCTTCACATGTACTACACATATTATTTTGTATGTACAGTATATTGTATAGAACTCCATTCTAAACTAATCACATTCTAGGAGTGCATTTCGGTAAACAGGCTTGTAGTTGTTCTAGTCAATGCCACAGAGATCCATTGTGCCTCTGCCAAGCTGTGACAGGGGCCCCATCCAACTTCTCACCTGCAGCACTGTCAGCCAAACGGAGCTTGTTGTAGAGTAATTGGGAGCCGAAATTCCGGGACCGGTTTTCTTTTTGTCCCTTTGGAGGGAATCACTGACCCGTATGTGTGAGGTCACAGCCATAATAATTGGCACTGGCCGTTGCAGCTGCATGTTACCAAATGCTTCAGCAAGTGTGATTAGCAAGTGCGACTTGGTGTGTACATGAGAGTGTTGGTGTATACGGTATAGGCTGTGTGCCCACTTGTTCTGTCATGTGTGTTATGTGTGAGCTGAATAACATGCTCACCACTGTGTGTGTTTTGTGGGAATCACATACCCCAAAATCACAACATGAGAAACACTTTTACACCGGTTTATTGTCGATGTTTTGATCTCCCATCACAGTGCTTGTGCTTTTATACTGTACATAAGACTGAATAAATGATCAAAGATGTGGAAGTGGGTGTGGGTATTTGAACATGCACATACAGTTGTATGTTCAATAATATGAATGATGATTCAAAATGGCAGACTGTAATATTCTATTACGGTACTGTATAATATACAGTACATTCAGTATATACTGTATACTTTTTTGACCCTTGTAATTGGAGATCTTATAGAAAAACACTCAAATCCAGTTCTTTATCCCTACTGGTGCACAAGACTCTAGTTCTGTTATCATAGGCTTCACATGAAGGACAGCTTCATGTAAAGGACAGCTTCACATGAAGGACAGCTTCATGTAAAGGACAGCTTCACGTGAAGGACAGCTTCACGTAGAGGACAGCTTCATGTGAAGGACAGCTTCACGTTGAAGGAAGGATAACAGCACATTGAAGGATAACTTCACATTAAAGGACAGCTTCACATTGAAGGACAGCTTCACATTGAAGGGCAGCTTCATGTGAAGGACAGGTTCATGTGAAGGATAACATCACATTGAGGGTCAGCTTCATATTGAAGAACTGCTTCACATTGAATAACAGCTTCACATTGAAGGACAGCCTCATGTGAAGGATAACTTCACATTCACTCAGGTCGCCCTGATGGGCCTTCTTTAATACCTCAGTACCAGGAAGATAAATGGGAATGTCCCATATGGTGAAAGTGTACTGCAACTGGGCTTTCTTGTTTAGCATTTTTCATTACAGACCTACAGTACAGCCATTCTAATTCAAAGACATGGCTGTCAGTCCCACATGGCTTTCCACAAGGGCATCTAATGAGGTAGATGTCTCCAGTGGTGGTGCATGTGATAGAGCCACACATCCTGTACTGATAGCCTGTCACTGGGAGAAGCACATCAATCACATTCGAAATTCCCTTCTGGTATGGGTACTGTATACAACTTGAGATTGTTTCATATAGATAATATGAGTGCAACGGTTCAGGAAAGATACCAAAAGTGATGTTGATAATAATATTAAAATATTGGTACCTTTGGCATTGACCCCGTCGCTGAGGATTTATTGGGGATAAGATCCTATCATTGGGTAATAAATAAGAGGCAGACGCCCCATGCAGTGTGTAAAGCGAGACTGAATGAAGTTGTCTTCATGCTTGAAATTATTTTATGTTGAGAGCTTAATTTTGTCTCTCAAATTTGTCCTTCTGCAGAAGGTTATTCTGGGGGTTCAGCCAATGATGGATCACTTGCCAAGATATGCCAGTGCAGTCTCCTAATCAACGTATTGACTTGTAGTGCTCTGCCTCTGCTCTGTCAGAATATCCCAGAACACACAATATAGCTATCCATTTTCTTTCTTTGATTGATTTTTATTTCTTTGTCATACAGACATATAAAGCATCCTTAGATGCTTTGTCACACCAGAAGTTAGGATAATGAAAGTGTGAAATAACACTAATTTCCAATTTGGACCTCAAATTTGATGTCAAACTTTATTTGACTATTTAACTTTACTTTATGTCAAATTTTAATTTAAGCAAGCTAGTGTTCATGTAGACTTTGACAAAGCCGGATGCACTGTGGGGAATTCGAAACCCTAGACTGCACAGTAATGGGCAGGTACTTTAGCACTGTGCCACACAGAAACAACTATGCTGCACAACTTTGACGACAGTGAGCTAGACAAGTCATGGTGGAGCACAGGGCCCCATGAGCCATGAGGCCATACAGGAATGTTGACAGTCAAACAGTCTATACAAGAAGAAGTGTATTGCAGGACAGACGAAAATACTGCAAAGAGTCACCAACAGTCAAAGAGACATCAGGCACAGGCAGCAAGAAACACAAGTGGCTACACAGGGATACTGACAGTCAAACAGATGAATGATGGTGGGGCACAGGCAGTGAGAAGTAGCCTCGCGTAGCCAGACTATATAACTGCGTGGATATGAGTCTAGTGCCTCTATGAGGACGTTTTTTTCCCAAGGGGGCGGGATCAAAACAATGGCTCTTGACGTAATTGGTTAGATCTACAACCGACTACCAATCACAGTCTCCCATATTCAAATACTGGGCCCTGATTGGCCACCCCAGACTTCTGGAGCAGGAAATGGATTCACAACAGAGCGGTGCCAGACCCCAATCGCCGAGGGCAAATTTTTTTTTTGCACTGGCAGATTCGTCTGGTCCCAGGCTAAGTGAGAAGCACAAGACTATTTAACTTCAATTTCATAATAGAAATCAATAGTAGTCAGATCAGCCCGAAAACCATGCCCAAATAGGCTACGTCATAGAGCACCACAGTCCTGACGTCACTGCCAGTAGAGGGCGCTTTACCACACGTTCGTGGCTTTACTCTTTGTGTTGATATCCTCATTGGAGAATCTTAGATCGCTTCATATAAGAACTGTGTTCCAAAAATAAACACACCACCCTGGCGATTTTATATACTCTTATGGATATGAAGCATCGACTGAAGGTGTAAATGTACCCATTTACCAAAAGAGTAACACAATATAAACACTAGAAACGAGTCAAACAACCCAAAGACTACATTTCCCATGAAGCGGCTGCTGTAGGGACAGTGATATCAGACCCGGAAGTAGTAGTTCTTAAGCCCTTTAAGGCAGAAATAATTCCATTTTCGCCAGAAACAGGCTGTATGAAATATGAATGAATATCATAAACGATGCAGAGCCACGTTTATTAAAATGGTGTTACCCAACACCCTTTCTGACCTTTTTGAATGTCACCCCTGACAAATACCCCATTATATAACAATAAAAAACAAACAACATTAAAACTAATAAATAACTAAACAAAAACTAAGCCATGCCATGTAAAAAAAAAAAAAACTTGCACACCCACTTTAAAAACGATTTTAACCCATTGAAACCGGGAAAGAATTTTAGATTTTAGCGTTGGTTGGCCATTCAAAAATAGCAGATCTACAAGCTCACAGCGTGAAAGTGTGAGAACTACTGATTTAGAAGGCATTTGTAGAATCTGCCTGAGGTCCCTAAACTGGAATTGAAAACATAAAAGTAACCGTGTTAGTTTTATTTGTTTGAACCGTTGGTTCAAACAGGCCATCATACTGTAACTGTACGGTACACATTTGCATTGTTTGGTGCCATGACCATGCCCACGACACATCCACAGCATTAAGGGGAAAACTCCCTCTGTCAGATCAAGCTCAGCTGCTTCCATGTGTGTTATGACTGCCATCATAATTCAATCCAGAGACTATTCAGGGCTGAGAACACAAATATACCTGGACACCATGTTGTGTGACTTTATACATAAAGTAAACTTTTCTCTGGCTGATATGAGAACATTTAAAACACTGGTTCTCAAATTAAGGTCCGGGGACCCCCAGGGGTCCTCGAGGGTGTTCCAGGGGGTCCCCGGCAAAGTGAGGGACAGTTTAAACATTTTAAGCCCCATAAGATTTTTTGGCTATACAAAAATATTGTATCTACAAGCTCACAATGCATCGCGATGCAACACATTGCGAGTTTGTAGATCTGGTATTTTCAAAAAATCTTGACATATCTTTATAAATCTTCTCCTATTGGGGTCCCTGGCACAAAATCTTCAAATAGGGGTCCGTGGCCAAGTACATACTGAATCAATTTGGCGATTCTTGACATGAAAATGTTTGAGAACCATTGATTTAGAAGAAACACAATTAAATAAATGAAAACGTAGCGCACATACAAAAAGACTACGCCTAAATTAAACATGTACAGCTCCTAACAATGGAAGTGTTAGATCTGGAAATGTTGATCTTTCCTTGGCCCCGGAGGTGAAACCCCATCCTAGGTCATGATAGGTGACGGTGACAACAGCTCTACACCACCTGTCAGTCTAAACCCTGCCTGGGAGTCCATAGACAGGTCTTCATGGCAGCTGTTGCCACTGCCGTGGCTCCAGGATACCAGCACCTGTCATAACCTCAGGGAGGTCTGAGTCACATGCTTCTCATGGAGTTTTTGCTGTTTTCCTTTGAATAGTGGAGTCAAAAGAGTAGGATATCACAGAATGTGCCTTAGGTGGTAACTTCTCTCCAGGTGATCATAATTGCGTCGATGTGAGTGATGTTTGAAAAGCTTTTCTCTTGCATTCTAGCAGTATAGCATGCTCTGTTCAAAATCCTCCAATGAGAGATAAACAGGAGATATTCCAGGCACAGATTAATCCTCTTTACACCACAGACTCAGGTTTAACAGTGGATATTGACATGGGTCGACCCCTGTCTGGGCCAATTTACATTGAGCTGTGAACATGGGTCACACACAGGTCATGGCCATTTACACAAGTTTGCAAGTTTAAAAGCGTCCTGTTACAAATTGATCAAATTACTGTATCCCCAAAATTTTCAACAAATCTATTGTTTAGTCAGTTAGCTTGAATCGCCCCTCTTACACAATGCCAGCTTTGATTAAATAGATTGCAGTTCTTGACCATAATATTATTCATTTCAGGAATGATGTGGTACAAGCCATTTGTTTTCATTTCTAACAAATGATGAAATCTGGACCTGGGATTAACTGGGGCCTGTCATCTCTATTGTCTGGAGTAAACCCTTTCAATGAGAAAGGCATATTAGTTTAAATATCAATTCATTTTGTCTCCTTGTGGGGCAATGGCCCACATTTATGAACGAAATGGGTTTAGCTCTTGCTAACTTTAATTCAACAGTTTACAGAACATTTATTCATGTGCTTTAATTTGATGAGAAATGCTGATGTTATATATCACAACAGGCAATTGAAGCCGATTCTGATTCTGATTCTGAACCGTGTTGCATGGCAAAAATAGCTGAACATGCAACACATTGCTTAGATCTGCTATTTCCAGCACTTGAGGGAGTATAAATTAAGCATTACAGTTTGTAAATAGACTGGATGGATAAGTCAAAAGCTGTGCTAAAAAAACTTGACCATGCCATAACGTTGAACTATTCTTCTAGGTACTAATTAATGTATAATGTGTAATGGCAGCACTTCTGTTCATTGCACTTTTGTATTTTATAATTAATTCAAATTCAAAGCTACTTCAAGATATGAGACATAAATATAACATTCACATCAGTGCTCAGGCTAGCAAGATTAATCAATGATTATTAAACTTGTTCTGGCTCTGTCTTCTGACACCCCCCCCCCCCCCCCACCCCCACCCGGAGATATGTATTCCTGTTCCCAAACTAAACAGTATATGCCTATGGATGTACTGGGCAGCTCCCAATACAATAGTAGATGTAGATGTAATGGGCAGCTCCTATACAACTGTAGCTGACTGTGGATATACAGGGCAGCTCCCAGTACAACCGTAGCTGTCAGTGGATATACAGGGCAGCTCCCAGTACAACCGTAGCTGTCAGTGGATATACAGGGCAGCTCCCAGTACAACAACAGCTGACTGTGGATGTACTGGGCAGCTCCCAGTACATCCACAGCTGACTGTGGATGTACTGTGCAGCTCCCAGGTGGGAATATGTGTAACTGGATGAATGTGAAGCAGGCTGCAACTGGAAACAGCCATGCATGCACAGGGATTCCCTCCCTAGTTAAAGAAAGGTTAAAGTGAAGTGCCTTTTAACACTAACAAAAGAGGGCAGCCTTTCCCTTCTCCTGGAAGACCCTTTTATAGAAGCACAGATCCTACCCCTTTTCTCCTTCTCATTGCTCCTGTGGGATATAAATAAATCATCATAGGAAATGTCGGAGTGTCCATTATTTCATCAGCAAGGTAAATGCAACCCTCAAAATACTCCATATCTCGAATGCAGAGGCAAAATCCCATTGACTATAAGATGCTCCATTTAATATGTAGTATGTACATAGGAAGGTTGCTATTTAAATGAAATGCTTGCTTTTTTCTTGTGTTAGTAGGTGGACATCTGGAATTGGACATTATGGGATATGAATTATTGATTCATGACCATAGTTTTTTTCAACACTTCATGCCTATTGTATATAGCTTTACGTATGTCTCTGCTTTGACAACATAGGGATATTTTTTAACACATTTATCGGGTGGTTGAAAAAATATACGGTAGTCTGGAATGAAATATGTCATTCATTATATCATTAAGAATGATTAATTGTACATTTTAATCTGATTTCAGCTGCAGATCTGTTACACTGCAATGTGTTTAACCAGATGGTTACAGGGGGAAAAGGGAAAAGTCAAATTGAGCAGTGGGAGAGGACAACGTAGTATAGGGTGCAACAGTTAATCAAACTAATCAATTTCAGTGATTTCAATCAAATAATAAGTTACCGAAAACAGCCGATCTACAAGCTCAGGACATGTTGTGAGCGTAGATCGGTTATTTTTACATGCCACCGGTGTACAGCAAAGTAGGGCTTAAGTGGTTAATCAGACTAATCCAGTTAGTTGATTAAAACAATGTGAAGGAACTGTTTGCATGTTGATTTGTTGATATATAAAAAATACTGAATATTGCACGTCTTGATTATTCAATTAATTGAAAGGTAATCAATACGAAAATAATACATGGTTAATACACAGCCCTATAGTATGTGTAACACCTCCGTTATCACTTTGTGTCACTGCTACACGACGGTGTCTCTCCATTTCCAATGAGTGACAAGAGTATAATATAGGCTCAAGTCAAATGCTATGCCAGACCAGACACAGTAGCTCGTAAATACTGTGGAAGAAACAAATAAAAGAAAAAGCACTTTCCACTCTTGGCACTCGGACGTTCATAGTATCAGAGACAATATAATTCTACCTCTGGAATTAAATGTGCAGGAACAGTGCCCCCATTTACCCCTTCCTCTCTCTCTCTCTCTCTCTCTCTCTCTCTCTCTCTCTCCTTCATTGAACTTGCTGTATGTGACATTTTCAGCGAAGCGTCACGCAGGGACAGGGTTGGTATGCTCCGCGCTGACCTGTCCATGACCCCGAAGTGCATTCTGCTGTGCCCTCCTGGGCGTGCCAAAGTGGGGGTGGTTAGCTGGCTAGAGCAACCTCTGACATGTCTGGTGTTACTGTTGTAAGCACAATAGCATGTATGCATGCAAGTGTGTTTGTTTGCATGCCCTCCTGTGTTCTGTGCTGTAATTTTATTCTTGTATTTTTTAGCCTTTTAACTTTTTCGCACTTTATTTTGATTTGATTTGTAAAGCGACTTTGGGTACTAAGAAAAGCGCTATATAAGTCTGATGTATTATTATATTCAAATGTCCTTTTATATAATGCGTTTGTACACTCAATGCTCTGCGTCTTAATGTCTCCATGCTTTAAAGTTTTATGTAAACCACTTTGAACTCTCTTGTTGAAATGTGCTATATGAATAAACTGGCCTTGCACTTCTATGCTCTATCGGCGTGTATATTTATAGGTACGTCACATAAGTATACACAATTACACAATTACACTGTGTTGATTTGCTCCACACATGCAGACTTCTGCAAACAGGCAGCATTTGTCAGGTCAAACAAGGTCAAGATAATATTAAGAGGATAAGCGTGTGTGCTTGTGCGTGTGACGTGTGTGTGTGTGTGTGTGGGGGGGGGGGGGGGGGGGGGGGGGTGCATGTGTGTGTGCGTGCACACATGCAGAGTGAGTGGATTTGTGCATGCTGTGGCGGATGAACCGTTTTTATTTTTGTATTATAGGATGACGTGCATGTTCACATCCACATGCAAAATGTGAATGGTGCGCGAGTGAGTGTTGTGAGTGCATGTGTTTGTCCGGGGGCATGTTGCCCTGGTTTGTAGCTCCCAGGGCAATCTGTGACCAATGATCCTCAAGTTTAGAGTTCACCCGCAGTTCAGAGTGAGGTTCAACTGGCGGTCAGCGTGCCACTGCCAGGGCACCACTGTCGCTCTTCACTTTCTCCCTCCCTTCTATTCTCTCCCATCTCCCTCTTCCTCACTCTCTCTCCATCCGGCTCACTATTCTTATGGAATTCTCCCCCTTCCCTGGTCTTTCACTTCTTTTTCTTCTAGCCTGTGTTGCATTGCGGCCGCGAGGCAATCAGTCGGTTCAAACTCAGTGAGTTAAAAACAAAGAGATTGTGTTATATTTACTCTCATGTGCAGCAACAACTGATGCATTGTTGTCTCTGTCATCCTTTGACGGGGACCCAGAATGAAACTGCAGTTTCACTTAAGCCCCATGTACTGTAGGGCCCTATATACGGTAGTACAAAATACACTTGTGACATGATATGCGATTGTAGATCTGCTATTTTCGCTATTTATGGAAATGTTTGGTGAATTTTGTAAATATTTTGAATATTTTGTAAATGATTTGAAAATGTTCACCTACTGTATAATGACATGCCCAAAATAGGGATATCAGTTTGAAAGTGGTACAAGAACATACGGTACATGCACTGTGAAATCCTGGGTGTTTCAACACTATTTATACTCTCAAGAGTTAAATTAACACTCAGGATATATGTATATTTTCCCCTGTTCGCGCTTTAAGGGCATGAGGCATGAGGCAAAAGGCAAGGCAAAGTGAAAAGGAAAGGCGGTTGTCTTGTGTGCGCTTGATGGAGGTTTGTGTTCGTTGCATGATTTGACACTGCATTAATACTTTCTTTCTTTTTCGAGGGAACTTTTGCAAAATTGACTTTGACGGACTCATGTAACCACATCATATAAATGAACTTGAAAGCTTTTCTGTTATGGTTTTTATGGCTGGAATTTTGATGAGGCTGTACCATACCTTTCTGCTTGACTAGCATGATGTGATCCTGATAAATCTGTTACATCTGCGAAATTTAATCAGAAACCCCTTTGTCTCTCATTTTAGGAAAATGGTGACCTATTTCAACAGTTGACCTCAAACTAAGTGATTCAGTGGTGCAGAGAATGTCCGGGCTTCGTTTGAGTGGCTTCTACGCTACACACACAACAAGACATGACACCAATACCCCCCACCCCACTGCAGTTAAATATAAAGGATGATCTATAAGTACATAGTAAATAATCTTAATACATATAATGATAATGAAACAACAATATTAATAAGCCAAATCCTAAATGTATCCTCAAGTACATATTTTTTACTGTAATTAATAGCTATTGATATCGCAACATATCAACTATTAGAAATAGATAAGACTAAGTAGACATATGCCCTTTGATTGTACAGCTGTTGATATTAGACCTACTGCTTTTGTGTTATTGTAAGGTTTTCTTCAAATCTTCCGCTAATATTCTTGAAGAAAAGTCTTGATATAAAGCTTAATATCAAGCACAATATACCTGAACATTGAGTTGAAAAAAACATAACATCATTGTTTCAGCTTCACCAAAATCTCATCCCAATGTGCCAAGATATACTGCTCATGTTGGCTTGTTGTGTTCACCCCTCACCCTCCTGTCTGCTCGGATGTAGCCCAGCTTGTTAAGCTGCCTGCTGGCCTTGGTCCAAGAGGAATAATGCCAGATTGTAGGGGGAGAGGCAGGGTAAAAGTTAACCACATGATACGTGGCACCAGGCAAAACCAAACGGACAGACTTTAGTAGGTTTAAGTTGAGACATTTTCAGTCTCAATATACTGTCCGACTGTGTCTGACTAAAGAAGAAATAGCTTTAAACTTGGTTATTTTCGGCCAGTAATACCATCATACAAAGAAGTAAATTAGGCTTTATCACTTTCAACCTGGCGTCCCCATTTTAGGTGACAATTTCTAAGAAATTAAAAATAATTAAGTGTTCACTAATGCGGTTAACTGCAAAATCTTTCATTTAAAAAAAAAAAAGAAAACAGATGTCCTGTTCACCCTGTCCTATATACACAATATGTGCTGCAGAAAGAACTCAATCCTAGAACCCTTGTTCCAATTTGTAGACTTTTCCATTTAGCCATATGTTAAATCTTTGCCTTCCTAGGACTCAATGGACTTTATGCATTCTTTCTTTTTTACCAGATTTGCCTAACAACACTATTCTGGCCCGTTTTGATATAGAGATTTTATATACAAATATTCCATGAAGGTCGTATTAATGCTCTCTGCCATTCCCTGTCAGATCGTGAGCCTAATATAATGTGACTCCGTCCTTCGGTTTCATCATAGATTTAGCATCCTATTTTCTAACTATTTCAGTTTTGAGAATTAAATCCATCTTCATCAGAAGGGAAATCCTATGTAGTACATTTTTGCCCCCAAAAATGTTAAATATACTGCGTTTGTTGATTTGAGAAAGAGCATATTAATAGTATTAGCCATTAATCCCTAGAGAAAACATAATTTCTCGGTTTAGATTGCGAATTTTATGTATTCTTTTGGGATCAACTGAGGTTTTTATGCAATTTACGGAGGTTTTTATGCAATTTACTTTATATCTTAAGGGGAGCTGTTGACAGTTCAGAAACCTGCCAAACAGTGACATCATCGATAGACAGGTGTGGCTTGGAATCCCCATTGATGATGTAAGGTGTCTGAACTGTCCATAGCTCCCCTATGAGATGCTGTAGACAGAAAATGTACCATAATGAGCAGTAGTGAGGATCCAATTATATGAACATACGGTTGAATATGGGTGAAGTGCCCCTTTAACAACAAAATGCAAATCTTTATTTTACAGCTGGGTTTTTATCATTAATAGCTTATTTTTCTTATTTTTTTTTATACATTTTTTGTAACATTACAACAAAACAAAATGGTCAATTACATTAAACATTACAAGACAATCACACAAAATAACAACAAAAGGACCACACAATGAGAACAACATCGGCACTACTCCTCTCCAGGTTCTTCCATTAAATGTGACATTAATAGCTTTTTTTATATGAGAGTTATAAAAGGCACCAGAATGAATGCTACATTATGTACTAAATAAATTTACACTCTTCTTATGGCCAACTCATTTAAAGAATCAGAATCAACTTTATTGTCACATCACAGGTTTACAGGTGTAAAACAGTGGGTGAAATTCATGAATAAAATGTAATTTTGTCCCATCTGTATGGTAGAGTATGTTAATACAATATAACGTATACAATTGTCTCACCTAGACACAGGATCTGACACGAATTTTGACCTGATGTTCAAAATTCAATTTATCAACGAGCAAGCAGGCTGGATCTATTAGCTCAATGGTAAACATTTCAGCACTTAAGCAGTAAACCAGGTTCAAAACCGGGGTGGAAGAGGAAAGTTACATAGTGTCGTTTTAATCCTGCCTCCCTAAAAGTCGATGCATCAATACTCTGAGAAGTTCATAGATAAGAGGCATCCTACCACCTGGGTTGAAGAGGCTTACCTACATGCTCGGAATAAGTCACATCTAGACTTATTAAGGAAAAAGGAAAGGTAGAGAAAGATCCCTACATGTTTTTTCTTATACTCCAAAAGCATATGAAATAAAATAGAATGAAACACCACTGGCATATCCGACCCCTCCCTTACAGATATTTTTTTAAGGATTTCCCTCGATTTGTCTACAAACACAAACGGGAAAACAAATAGGCCAACAGAACATGACTATGTGGTTCATGCCGATTCCAAATGGAATTTATCGTTGTGGCTATTATTCCCAGTGTCATCATTCAGTAAAGTCTACTATATTTATCCAACCTATTACAGAAACAGTTCCCCATAAGGGATGCCATCACCTGATCAACTACTCATGTCATCTACAGTAGGCTATATGATCACTTGTCCTTGTGGTCTTATCTATATTGACAAAACAGCATGTGCCTTAAAACAACTGATAAGTGAACATAAGCGTTCTATATGATGGAATGATATAGAATAGCCAGAGGCTATTAATTTCAATGATGATAAACATGATATACCTTTCGTTGAAAGAGTGAGACTGCCTCACAGAGGAGGCAACATAGATATTTTGCAAAAACGAATAGAGAGGCTTTCCTGGACCTTTACCCTGCAACCAATGGGACTGAGGGACTCAATGCCAAATTGTCTTTAAAAGTAACGTTAGTCTTGTGGTATTAATCTACTATTTCTGTGATGTACAGTAGTGCTTTGATAAGGGGTTAGTATTTTGTGCCTTACACTACTTATTGTTCATGTCATGACTCCTTTGATATTCCCATTTGTAGTCTAAGAATATTCACATCTCTTATGTTACCTTGAGGTTCTGTACGGATGGCCATTATGACTCTGGTGACAATGTTTGATTGAGTTGTGTTTTTATATACATAATACTCCCTATTTTAATGTCTATTCTGTATATGGGGCTATTTAAATAAGGTATACTTCTGGTCAATATGACTTTAAATTGATGATGCCTGATCAAATGCACCTTTCTGCACTTGTTAATGCCTCCACTCTATTTATATTTGGATTGTGTCATTTCACTCTCAACATGTTCTGAAGAATGTCTTGTACCGAATGCTCAACCAATAAACTGATGGTATTTGCAATAAGCCTACAGTGTTTCATGGAGTCTCTAAAATTGACCTGATCCTGGATATATTCCCTATAGATGAAAAAAAAACATGTCTGAACAAGTTTGTTAATGTGTCTCTCAAAGTTTAGGCTTGGATCAAATGAAGCAGAAACACTTTATACATTAGGTGGCGGTATAAACCCGCCATAAGATAAAAGAAGAAGAAACAAGAAATGGTTTCCTTTAGTGATCCAGCACTCCAAAAATGCAAAGGGAATGCAAGTTTGAGACCGCTGTAGAAATAATAATCAAACCAAAATAGCCGATCTGCAAGATCACAACGCGTCGCAGCGTTGTGAGCTTGCAGATCTGCTTTTTCCGGAAGGAAATCACTTCCGGCTACATCATCAGCCATAGCCTTTGTCAGACCGGAGCCAAATATTGTTAATATAGGAAGATGCACAATCTCACAGTAAGTGATCTGGGCCAATTATGAGAATTTCAGTTTTTATAGAGTTCAACTGAGATCCAGTCTTTAATATCCAACTAAACAGGGAACGTTTGTAGGGTTGTTAGTCTTCACTGGAAGATATAATTACAGTCAGTGTCTTCACATTTCAGTTCAGTAGGAACAGAACACGTTATCAGAGAATTGGATAAACACTCACAAAAAGTAGTGGGATGCATGGTTATTATAAAATAATGCTTGTCATTAAGCACTTAAACCCCAGCATCCGTATTCTGCGGAAAAATAGCAGATCTACAAGCTCACAACACGCTGCAATGTGACGTGTCACTAGTATAGAAAATGGGACTTACTGAACATAACAAAAGTCTTGCAGGAGCGTAGTGCTAGTTCAAAAGTTTCACTGCTTTCTCAGAGATTCTGTATGACAAACTTTCCCAAAATGGATGCGTTATGAAAATAAACTCTTCAAACTGTATTCTGAAGGGGAACGATGCTGAAAGCATGCACAGGAAAATCTGGAGGGTTGATTTAACAACGAGACTCTCCCAGTGTCAAATCAAATCAAAACTGTGGATTTTACAGTGTGGAAAGGTCAGATACAGTTTTGTGCATAGTTAGATCAAACTATAGACTCAGCGATGGCACCTGGTGATGGTGATGAAACCATCCTATCTGAATACAAGCTTTGCTGTCTCTGCGATTTGCCCCCCCCCCCTCACCACCATATCGTATTGCTGAGTCTCACTTTGCATGAGAAATCGAAGTTACGTCCCGTTCTTTATGGGCCCCGCCGCGACCTTTGTCAACCTGGTGAATTAGCCTAGAAGCGTATCAGCTGTGCTGGCCTTTTTCTCCTCGAGCCTGTCCTATTAACTGAGTGAGGCGCGCAACCCGGGTCACACTTAAATAACCTTATCTTGTAATTGGGTTCAAGGTTAAGTGACCCCAGAGCTGAGAGGTCCAAGGGTTAAGGTCACCATGTCAGGCTAAAGGGGGTGCTTTTAATCACTGATGGGGGATAGAAATCAAGGCCTGAGATTCTGCTATCTGGCCGGACCCATACACCCCCCTTCCCATTACCCTCATCGTCACCTTACTACCCCATCCCACTTGAATCTTCCCATGTGGGGTGGGGTCACGTTGAGGGTTTGTATTGAACTGTTGCCAGGCAACCCATAGCCAAGCCAAGGTCTTGAAAGCTTTTAACCTCAGTGTGAATCGATATGAACAGCAATTGGGCTAATATTCATTGAGCAGCAGATGGGAAAATTAGGCGTAGGTCTGGAGGGATGGAGAGGCAGACGAGCTGCATTCATACAGTAGCATCACACAAATTCCATCTAATTGAAATGTACGCAGAGGAATGGGAAAGATGAAGACTGAAGGAGAAAAGTTACAAATAGCTGTGACAAGCGTTTAGAAGGGAGAGACACTCAATTATTCTTCCTCTATTATGGCCTATTCTTCATCTGATCATCATGCGATGTGCCTTGTCCTTCTCCTTCCTCTATCCACCCTTTATAAGCATGTCATCTCACATTGTACTATGTATTCCTCTCTCTCTCTCTCTCTCTCTCTCTCTCTGTTCATTCATCTGCCTTCTCTCTAACTTTTTCCCTGTTTGATTTCTCTTCTTCCATGGCTTTCTTTCTTCCTCCCTCCCTCCCTTTCTCTTCCCCTGCCCGCTTCTTTCCCCATTTTCCTTGTTGCTTTCTATCGCTGCCCCTCTTACAGTATGAGATGGATGACCAGTGGTGCAGGAGTTCAGGCAGCATGACCCATAGACCTATCCATTGCCAAGGGCGAGGAAATAGCCCAGATTAAAGAGCTTGTAAATAATGGCCCATAAACATCTGCCTGTTAGCCCGGCCAATCCATCTCCGTCTCCCATCTGGTCCTCTCTCTCCCTCTCTCTCTCTCTGTCCGTCTCTCGGTCTCTGTCTCACCCCCCCCCCTCTCTCACTCTCTCCCTTTTGATTTCCTCATTGTGCAAGGTCCACAGGGCAAATGCATCACCAGACCAATGTTAGTCATATTCCAAAACAAACAAACACTGGGATTGACCCCAAGGTCATGTACAGTTCAGATCCCAGCCGGTCACAGCCACTGTGACTCAACCCAAAGACAACAATGGAGCACATTAGCTTTGTTTTCTTTCCTTCGCGTTCCCCTCAATCAGAACTTTATATATTGCTTTGCTAGATTAGCATAAGGCTACAGCAGGAACTTAGGAAATACTTGAGCACATATGTATTTATGTACTGTACAACAAACTCCCATGAATCCTGTTAATCGTTTTTGTATGACTCCAGTTATTTTGCTATCTTTCCTCCCCTTTGCCAGACTGTTCCCTTCACCGGGGCTCTCAGCAGGGGCTTCGTTCTCTACTCCTCCCTAATTAGTGATTAGGCATCGTTAATGGTGAGCTCCCCACATCTGCTCTGTGTACTGACCGCTGCAGCTCTCCTCCCACAACCATGCAATCCAAATTGAGCTGTGCGAGTCTGACCAAGCGACCCTTGGCACTGGTATTAGTCACCTCATTTGTGGCCCAACTGCAGGTGGCGAATTAATCCACACAAAAGGCCAATCACCAACAGACTGAGTTGGAGCGCTCACCAACAAACTCCATGTACAATATGTGGGACTCAGTGTCCTGTATTCTGTGGGCTTTTGTCAAATCCAAGAGTGAAATGAGTTGTGTTGCTAGGTTGCAGTCACATATGGTTGGGTTACATTGTTCTCTCATGTGTTATTTGGTACAAGCACTGCCGTCTTATTACAAGTGCTTAATAAATGAACTTTACTTAACTACTATAACCCATTTAGACCTGAGGCCGAAAAACGTCAAATATTTATTCAGAAAAAAAAAAAAAAAGTATGTTGCTACAGTATATACTGTACATAGCAACAACAACCCCAAAAGGGGTTCCCGGATTGAAAGGTATACTGTAGTTACGTATAGGGGTTCCTGGTCTAAATGGGATAAGCTAGTCTGATTTTGTTTTATTCACATTGTTATCACCCATTGATAAATACACAAATAATAGATTTACTGTCGGTGAAAAAACACTGAAATTCAGAGCCATCTTCACCTCTATTCCTTTGTGCATGCTTATACTATGAAGCTTTTATGCTTACCTTGCCAAAGCGGTGCCTTAGTGTTAGGAAAGGAGTGGCATAGATGTTATTGTCGCCTGCAACGCATGCAAAAATGAAAATGAATAAGATGCAAGCTATAGAAGAATCGTCAAACAATGTATTGATTTGATTGAAATTCCAAATTGCAAAGGAACAACCCTCTTTGTTATGGAACAGCACAGAAATGGGTGGCTATTAACAACTTCAACCCTATATACTTAGGTGGCCGGGGTCCCCCAGGGCTCTACTAGGTATGCTCATTTTCCCCTCAACATCTCTTTGGCAAAAATAGCCGATCTACAACCTTATAACGCGTTGTGTTGTGACCCTATTCTGAGATACATGTCAAACAGGCCAAGTTTTGGTAATTGAAGATGGCAAAAGAAATGTTATTGCAATCTCCCTAAAAAGTTAAATATGTTTGGAAATGATAGCACTAACGGCGGTCTTTCTAATCACTGCTATTCATTATGACTTTGCTAAGTTCACACTTATGAAGTACGTGGGTACCATTTTCTGGACAGGTGAGCTGTAACTAAAGCCTTGTGATTTCAAGGTGCAGGGGGGCTGCACTGCCCTTCACTTCTTAGATGGACCCTCTAACCTCAAACTGTCAAAATGACTGATATGCTGTCTTAATGCCAAATCTCACTCAAGGTAAGGTCTCCCATGATGGCTGCTTCTGTGTTTGTCATTCCAACATCTCAGAAGTAAATCCTCTCTCGTTTGTCTTCAGAAATTTCCCCCTCCATTTTTTCTGACCCAATCCTGAACTCACCTTTTACCCACTCTTCCCTAAACCACAATTGACACCTTTTGTCTCAGTATTTTTAGTCACTTACCTTAAATTTATGAGCCGCTATTTTTGACCCAGTGTGTGACACCCCCGCCCCTCACCCACCCCTTTCCCCATCTTAAACACATTTCAATGGAGGCAACAAATTTATCTGGCAGATAAATCACTAATATCAAATGCAGGAGGAGCAGGGAAGGTCAAAGTCATGGAAGGGGATGGAAATGAAATTGCGGTGATAGCAGCATCAGATGAAATGTCCTAATGTCATAAACGTGAGTGTTTTTAGGATACTTTTCTTTCCGTGTTTCTTGCCAAACCTCCACATACTGTACATGAGGGGGGATAATTATGTTTTTTTTATTTTCCATCACATCATTGGGATCAACATGGATGTGTTTGTAGTCCATTAAATATTTCTTGTGTGTTCAAATCTACATTCTATGATGTACCTACTTAATCATCCTGCTAAATAAAACAGTTCAGTAAATATTCACAACTTAAAACAATTCACAGTTGTGATGCACAGACTTAAGAAACCAATTCAAAAACAACGTTACAAGAGTGAAAGATACTATATGGATACAATATGCATATTTCTCTAGAAACGTCCAATCAAAATTGTAGTCTTTTCAATAACACTGAAAGATATCCGTCCTATATAGCTATGTGCTGCTCAAGTACGAATCAAATTCATCGTATGACCACCTCTTCTAATTCTTCATGGGCGGTGATTTAAGAGGGGATCACCAGGGGATGCTAATTTGATTTGTCTGACCAATCAGCCAATAGGGCGGCTTATCCATGACCTGTGAACCTGTGAGTTTTCCAGTTGGCTGGTCAGGGCAAGAACCTTCACTTGACCCCCTCGGCCTTTATGGTAATGTTATATGGGAGGAGGGGTCCTTATCGGAAAGAAAGACATGTACAAGGACAGTAGCCCCACTCTCAGTCTATACTCTAGTCTATACAATAAAATCTTCAGTGTTCATTTAACTGAAAGTGTGAAATATCAGTGAGGATTTTGCTGTAAATAATCACTGCTGTTATAGAAAAAAATACATAACTCAATATTGGAATTTAAACTTTCTAGCTTGAATTAACATTTTTACGACAGGCTCTGTAGGAGGCTAGCCGTCTATAAGAGGGTCTGTGTGTGTGTGTGTGTGTGTGTGTGTGTGTGTGTGTGTGTGTGTGTGTGTGTGTGTGTGTGTGTGTGTGTGTGTGTGTGTGTGTGTGTGTGTGTGTGTGTGTGTGTGTGTGTGTGTGTGTGTGTGTGTGTGTGTGGGTGTGTGGGTGTGTGTGTGTGTGTGTCCGTTTGTTCTGGAAATAATCTCATAATCAACACCAAATTTCTTGTGCACACTGCCAGCGCGATTAAAAGTAGTATCTTTGTCACAGTAAATTTGCAAATTTGTCCTCTGCATTTAACCCACCGAGGCACTTTCTTTTCCACATACCGTATTATTTTTTATGAATCATTATATGGAAGTCAATGGGTCTCTATTGGGCTGAAACCTTGCCCAAATGTTGTGTCAAACGCCAAATATACATCATAAATGACTGACGTCACAGTCTGGACATCTGAGATCGCACACGTGTCCATGTCCGAGATCTTGTAGTGTCTGTCTTGTTAATATAACATCACAGATGGGAACGTTACTTTCAAAATATAGCCCATTTCAGGTTACAGATTTTCTATTTAGACTTACAATCAGCATTGTCTTTGTAAAATGCTTTATTAAACAGTAAACACACACCTGCGACCGCATGCCATCAAATTACAGTGCGAAATTACAGTGTAAATCAAAATTCACAACAAAATCTGATAACATTTTAGGTTGCTAAGTATTAGCATGGAAACCAAACGATTCTGAGTGAAATCATCTCAGTGATTTAGTCTGGTGATGCCAGGCTAGCTCAGTATTGATTCATTTAACAGCTCCCTGTAGTTTGAGTCCCTCTAAATGTACTGTAAACATTGCATAGAAACTTCTTGTAGAAATTATTCTTTAGGTAAACTTGTTATTAAAACTATTAAATGGAATACGTCTATGGTTTTCATGTTGCATCTGGTAACCATTTTATATAAGCAATTAGCCACAAAATTTAACAACAACCCTTGCTTTAGTATAATATATGTACCGGTATGTGCTCATATTACTTGAGTCATTTGCCTGAAAACTCAAGTGAAAATATGTTATAAAGCAAGCTCAGTTATTTAGTAAACTGTGAATTCAACAGTATGCAGTCTGTCTGTCAGTCTGTCTATCCATAAATCTAAAGTATCCTTCTATTTACAATCACAATTGCAATACCACATGGTCTACATACTGTATGTGTACATGTACTACACACAGTGAGATAATCCTATATTGGTAGCATCAGTGACAGCAGGTATATGGTAAAAAGGATTTCCCAGTCAAGCTCCAAAGCCTTGTGAAAGCATGCAGGGCTTTGAGTGGAAGTGCTGCGATTGGAGTACTGGGCCTCAATTAGCTACTGTTGTGGGTGGGAGAGCAAGCGGAGGTCCAAATCCTCTCCTACAGGCCCATCTGGGGGGATTAAGAAGGTTTCCTGTCCCGTGGCTGACCCCTTCAAAGACTGCCCAGATGTCCTGGATGACCCCCCCCCCCCTTTACTCAAGCTCTCACTTGACCCCTTGCCACCAAGACAAAGCACTCAGGTGACACGTCTTATCACAAGCGCTCTCTCTCTGACCCCTCCACCTCAGCATCACTGGTATCTCTATGTGTCTGTGGATCTCTCCCTCCCTCTCTCTCCGTATCCCGCTCTCTCTCTCTACCTTTCTCTCCCTCTCTCTGTTGACTATCCATTGGCATGATGCCTTGTCAGGTTTCTGACCTAAGAATGGAAAACAGGCTCACAATTGCTGCAGGCTTCTGGTTACAGGGAGTTTTAGCATAGCCATTGAAGGTCAAGATGAATTGGCAAACACATCAACAAAGTATGTGTGTGACTGTGACTGTATTATATAAAACATGTTAGTGTTTTAGCCACAAGTCAGAACATTTGAAATGCACCACATGCTGACATAACTGTTATCGTCTAAAAACTTTGTTTAACTCTAAACCCTTTACCATCCCATGCTGTACTAAGATTACGACCAGACCATGGTAGTCCTTTGAGGTCTTGAGGTAGTGACCCCATTGTAAGGGCACAAGTCTCACATCTTAGAGGCATAATGGCCACCCAAACGGAACCCATCGAATGCTAAGAGTGCATGGACTGATGAATGGATTAAATCACTCAGGGTCACGATCTAAGCTTTCCTGCAATCAACAAAGACCCTCACAGATCTTGCGAGAATAGGCCGAACTGATGATGAGATATTCAGACAGTTATTCATTAGTGCCATCTTTGGTGGGCGCAGGCTTCATGTTTTCCAAAGTAAAAACATGATCAAAAAAAGGATGTGCTGTCTAGAATTATATTTGGGTGTAAGAGTAGTTTGGGGCACAGCACATCTCAGAAACTATTAAACAAAATACATGTTAACACATATTGTTTGACAGGTCGTTTGCTGTCAATTCTGTTTAGAAAGATGTGTGTCCTTTTTAATAATGAATACATAACGTCTCAGTACCAGATGGAGCAGAAGATGCCGTACAGGAGAGTGGTAAGCCATCACTGAATGCTGTGAGACACTGTTCCTTTCCAGCCCATCAACTGTCACATCTCCATTGCTGTTCCTCCCGTCACTCCACCTGCCATTTTCACCGCCAATTTTATATTCACCACATCTGATATCCTATCTGTTCTTCTCTGGCCTCTTCCTCATTCCTTCCATCTTCCTCTCTCTCGTCTCTCCCCCTTCCTCTGCCTCTCGCGGTGCAAGGCTGTCAGAGCTTTAGGGACCCAGTGAGCTGTGAAATCGCACAAATTGCTGTTGCTTTACGTCTGGCCCAACGACAGAGGGGGAGATGGAGAAAAGAGGTAGTCGAAAGAGAGAGAGATAGAGAAAGAGGGAGAGAAAGAGAGAGATTTTCTGCTCCAACACTTCTGAACCTTCTCTGCCCCCTCTCTTCTCTTATTCACACAAACGCAGACAACATGCAGCTGCAAAACTGCATACGCCCTCTAAAACCCATATGTACACACACACACACACATATACCCCTGCATGGCACACGCACGCACGCGCGCGCGCGCTAGACTAGAGGGTGGCTTCACTTCACCCCCGACCACCAGCTCTGAACATGAACACACCACTCGTCACTGTCGGGTGGAAACCTTGTATGTCCAAAACCATTACTTTTCAGGAAATGGTAGAAAGAACCTGTGTTCCAATGGATCCAATGTAGTCATTATCTGTTAATTGTTTCAATCTGTTCATTGTTTCAATGTTTATAAAATCCACAGACCGACTTAACCACTTTCAAAAATAGCAAAAAAGCTCGTCGTGATGTGTTTTGTGAGCTTGTACATCGGCTATTTTTGATACTTTTGTGTGACACTGTAGTATGACGACGTATGGCATTCATTTATGGAAGAAAATGAAAAAATAAAAAGTTGAAATATGGAGATGCAAGGTTTCTCTCCACCCCTCCCCCCCCCCCCCAGTATAGAGACACCTCACCAGTTACCCCTCCTCCACCCCCTCAGTAGAGACACCTCACCACTTTGCTTCAGTGTGTGGGTCACTTCACAGAACAATTCACCAAGAGCAGCCCTCAAGAGCCATACAAAACCTTCTCAACCAACAGCAAGCTATTTCAGTCATTCTCAATCAGCAGAGAGAGCATACCTCCAGAAACAGCCCCAAATACTTAAAATAACAGTAACATGTTTTGTATTGTATGTTTTGATGATGAATTGAGTACATATAGGTCAGGACCACAATGGAAATGGTTATCCTTATGGCATAGTTTTGCATAACTGTACTGCCGTGGTGTTTTTCATATGTGCTAATAAAGTATTCAATCAATCAATCAACAGACACAAGGTGGCAAAAAGGACAAGTATGTGCATGTCATGATTGTGATAGTAACCTTCATAAATGCCTTTCTTCCCTGGATTCTCTAAGTAGCATGCCACAAAGTAGATGATTTGTTCACCAAACCATAAAGTATTAAAGCATTAATTATTATTGTGATATCCAGGGATTTTATTCTCATTGTTCTTAAATTCAGTCTATGGGTATTTGTTGATCAAAACTATGTTAAAAGCAATGTATCAACATTTTTCACTTGTGTTCTCTCCACTTGTGACATTATGGGTCAAAACATGCAACAGTTTCCCTAAAACTGCTTGTTCGAATTGTTAGCATAACATTAAACCTATTAGCCTACTAGCCACAAACTGTACCCTGGTTGCTCATTTGATTGCTTGATGTTTTTATTGACAAAACATGCATATTTGTACATATCTGTCGAAAGGACAGACAAAGAAGCTTGATAGCTTATTTCCATTGTGGTAGAGTGCAAATGTGTGTAAACTTGGAGATTATGCCTACTTCAATTATTTAAATTAGAAATTTAAATATTTTTTCTGCTGTGACTTAGTAGACAGACCCTACTCTCACTCAAAAAAAGAATTATATATATATATATATATATATATATATATATATATATATATATATATATATATATATATATATATATATATATAATATTTTGCTATTGAAATTGTTGTCATGTTTTTTACACACATTTAAAAAAAAACACCATATGGGTGGTATTTTTTACGCCTCTCTGAGTGCTATGATATACATGTGTCCGCTGCTTATTTGACCCAGATACCTGATGAAGGAAACGTTGTATTTGTATTAAAACTTGCATTGATGGCCTGCATTGAGGACCTTTTTAACTAAACTGAAAACTAAACTGTGGGGGGGGGGGGGGGGTACCATTGACATACAGAAAAAATAAAATGTAATCCATAATAATTCATTCAATTCTAACAAGTAAAATAGCAAAGAACATGGTACAGTCAAGTGCATACACGCAACAATATAACCAGCATCTAAATGGAAAACTTTTTTCCAGTTGCTTCCTTGGAATAGTTTAAATCATATTGCTGCACATTAGTATAGTAGTACTGTACAGTAACCCACACACACCTCACATCCAGAGGTGTATTTTAAATTAAAGAAGCTTTTTATAATCTAACGTATGCTACCCTCTAGTGGAGGAATTATTCCACTTCATGACAAGTGTTCATGTTTCTCTCCCTCTCTTTGATTGATTGAATACTTTATATCAGTTTGCAAAGACAAGCACAGGGAAGTACAGTTCAATACAAGGTCTGTTAAGAGGATTTTAAACCCAAGAAAGCACTATGGCTTGTTTCCATTGGGGTCCTTTGTTAGCCTGGGACCAGAATCTGCGAGTGCAAAAACAAATTGCACTCCACGCAGTGATATAGTCTGTCTACGCCAGGCTAGTCCTTTGTACTCAATTCATCAAAACGTTTAATGGCAGACAAATATACACTACTAGGAGAGTAAGGATTCACATGTTTTTATAACTGTTGGTAGGGCATTCCACATTTTGGTGGCATAGCATTAGAACAAGTTTGTGATTAGTGGAGCTCCCTCTGGTGTTGTGTTTGTGGACGTCTTTAACGTTTTTGAAGTGGTTTGACAGGTACATGGGTGTCTTTGTGGTGTAGCGTATCTTGTAGACCAGGCCCATTGCAAGTTGCTGTACTCTGTCCTCTACCCTGAGCCATCCCACCCTAGCAAAATGAGCAGGGGTTAGATGAGTTGTAGGTGTGAGACCAAGTAGAGACCAAGTAGTAGCCCGACCAGTTTGTTTTGGGATGTCTGACTGGGGCCTTGTTTTTAGGCAAATTTTGATTTAGTTTTAGTCATAGTATTTTGAAAAGCATTCAATTTAGTTTTAGCCATATGAAATGTTATAGTTGGCTACGTCTACAATTGATTTAGTAGACTAAAATGCATTTTGGCAGGCCATGATGGTGAAATATCTGATTTATACTTAGCTGCATGCCAGCGGTGTTATAGCAGATCTACAAGTTATGAGCTTGTAGATCGGCTATTTCCGGAGTGTGACATCTGTGTGCAACCAAGCATAAAATGACATGTATTGATTTGATTCTAGTTGTCGCCTGTGAAAAAAGGTATTCGACTAACATTTTTTGTCATAGTTCGTTTTTTGTCGACGAAATTAACACCATTTTCAACTGGTGGTCTGTGGACCACTTGGTGGTCCATCAAGGTATTGCATGTGGTCCCTGAGTATGCATGCAGGAAAGTGAAGATTTATTACTATTGTTTTTCTTTATTTATTTTATTTTATTTCGGAGAAACACAGACCACAATTTTTGGGGCGGTGTAACCGCCCCCCTATAAGTGAGGTTTGGACACTGACCAATCCTGCACCGTGATTGGCCAATAGTCTACAACGCAGTCTACAACCCTAACCCTTCCACAGTCAATGCAAATCTATACTTTTGCAAAGTCAGCCAATCACATTACAGCTAGTGTCATCACCACTAGCTGTAATGTGATTGGCTGACTTTGCAAATTGAGGACTGTGATTGGCTAGCGAAACACATGACACATGTGCAGCCCTATGAATAGCAGTATGGACTTAAAAAAAGCCATTTATGCTTTTTTTGTGATGACCACACACCGCCCACTTCACACTGGGTGTGATTTTTTGTGATGCGTGTGTGGTATTAGGACAATGGAATTAAAGATCATCATTAACATTATGAGTGATCATTTGATGAGGCTTGTATATAATTCCACTTCAGATTTAAAGGTAGGATAAGAAGTACTAATGATGTAGCTTGCCGTGCATATTCAAATAATGTATACTTTATATTATTTCCGACCGTTTTCATTATCAGTATACATTATTTTTAGCGGCGCTAGCCGCTCTATACCTTTCGTTATAGAGCGGATCCTGCTCTATACCTGACTTTGTCCGTGTTCACCGTCAAAGCTCTGATAGGTCAGACCCGTCAACGCTCTGATCGGTCAGACCCGTCAACGCTCTGATCGGTCAGACCCGTCAACGCTCTGATTGGTCAGACCCGTCAACGCTCTGATTGGTCAGACCCGTCAACGCTCTGATTGGTCAGACCCGTCAACAAAGTGATTGGTCAAGCTTCACGTGACATGGCTATAAACACATTATAAACACATATTGATGACAAAATGTATCAAAGGCGCCGCTACCTTCACACAGGGTGTGATTTTTTTATTTTTTGGGGGGGAAAACGCCAATTTAACAATGAGGTTCCCACTGCCCACTCGACCTGAATCCAATCAGCAGTGTCTTGGGTAGCCTAAGAGCTGTATGGATAAGAGACTCGCTCTGGAACCATGGCTCTTACTGGCTGGACTGGATCAAGTCTTCCTGTGCCTCACCTGCACATAGAGCACCTGCACCGTCTCCCTCTCACTTTCTGTGATTTGACCCAAAGAATGAAATGAATAGATGTGGAGTGGACTGCCCACTGTCCTCTAGAATTAAAGGAGTAGTTCACCCAAAATACATTTTATTTCTATCAATTACACACCCAATGAAGCCTTGAATTCATGGATTTTTTGGGGGGGCGGGGGTTGTTTTGTCGCACTCCTTTGTGTCTCCTACCGGATACATTAGCAGATAGGAGACGTAATCAAATTATTGGCTTAGGAATGCGACAAAACCCCCAAAAATGTCCATGAATTCAAGGTTTCATGGGGTGGGTAATTGATAGAATATAAGTCATTTTCTGGGTGAACTACTTCTTTAAGGGGAAATAGAGGGAGACGTGTGGACAAGGAAGCAGAGCATAGATCCATGAAAGACAATTGATGGATTATTGTTCTAAAATGTTAACTGTTAAAATCATGCATGCTGCTGTGTTGTATTGAGTTCTAAGTACCCAAGCTGCACTGACATTACATCACCACACGATGGCACTGTAGCCCCAAAGAAGCTAGTGCACACGGAAGTTGTCATAACGTAAACCAGTTATAATAGACGTAAACCAGTGTTGCCATGTCAGCTTATTAAGTTAACATAAGCAACTTTGGGCTTCTTTTTCTGTAAAGTTGCGTTTTTTTGGGCTTGTTTCTTAAATGTAGTTGCTCATTTAGGCTTGCTTCCATTTTTTTAAAATTATTATTTAAACCAGTGGTTCTCAAATATTTTCATGATGAAAAGGGATATAATTGCGGGACTTTTGAAGTCCATGGCTTGCATGCATTTTTATTAAAATAATGGAGAAAAAAAAAAAGCTTTTTATGTTCATTATGATCATGTCTTTACAAATACCATCACACTATGGAAACAGTCACTTAGTAATACAAAATAGCTGGATATCACTAAAATGTCAACGTAATAACCGTCCGAATTTAATAATATAATATAATATTCCACAGTTTTGAAAATAGCAGATCTACAAGCTCACAACGCCTTGCATCGGCTATTTTCAAATAGCCAATAAAGTGCTCTTGTGGCCATAGTTGCTTCTTTTGGGCTTGTTTTCCTAGACCTGATTGCTTATTTCTCTCACATACTATGGCAACACGGCTTGCGTGTTGTTGTACAGTCCAGTCACACATGTTTCATTTCGCTTTAATTTGTTATCTTTGTTGAACGTTTAGTTATAAATTGATTGATCTAATTATTCTAATTATTTTACTGCAAGCTTCTTCCTTCAGTTAACCTTTTGTTGTTCTTCTTGAGGGTATCGCTGCGTTGTGCTAACATTATTAGTAAAATGAATTATTCTAACAGAACTATTAATTCAGATCTGAGTATTCACGACTCGCGTGTCGTTGAAAATGCCGTTAAAAATGCCATACGCGCCGTAGTGGACATCATTTACAAAGTCAACAACGGTACAATAAGGGAATATAAAACGATGCTGGATGACAGAGACGTTGAAATCAGTCGACTGGAGCTCAGGTTGAAACAGACTGAAGACGAACTGTTATTCTGTAAAGTCAATACTAACACCTTCACCACAAACTGTGTTTACAGTGGGACAAATGAGCAAGAAGTGGAGTTTCCCTGTGAGTATTGCAATATTTCTATATTAGTACTAGGCTATAGCCCTGAAACATGACAACACTTCAACCTGTTTTTTGCACTTTCTACATTTACAGCCCGTACATCTACATAAACGTTAAAATTTCAAATATAAAGTGCTTACCCCATGGCCACGGATGTTACAATTCACTTCGGGTGGGTATAAGTACCCCCGTATCTTCCGTATTGTTCATTAAAAAGCATTTTAATCCGATCGGCGGACATTTTCTCATAATATGTCAAAGTGCAATACACCTCCCAACCAATAGGGTCGCGTAGTTGAGAGCATTTAAAGTTGGTCTGCTGCGTGTGTACTACTCACCCAATAATTAATTGCTGCGACCAGCTATAGCTGTCCTCTAGTTTCATATCCGTTTGAAAGTTGTGGCAGAAAACTTGTGTTTAGTGAAATATCTCCACTTTTCCACGAGATTCACACGGACGGTCCGGAAGACATTCATCTATCTAGCTACCTACCATATCTATGCCATCGGCAACCACGAAATGATTGCAGGATTGAACGTAATAAACTCCCTTTGGGAAGCACTGCAGCACATAGACACAGGTGTGATTAATGACCCCGGCCCACAACAACGAAGTAACTAAGTACATTTACTCAAGTACTATACTTAAGTACAATTTTGAGGCATTTTTACTTTACTGGACTATTTCCAATGTTCAGTACTTTTAGTTCTACTCCACTCACTCTCAGAGGCAAATATTGTACTTTTACTACACTACAATTATTTATGATTACAAAACATACATACATTAACCACTTCAGCCCTTTACATTTCGGCCATTTGAAAATAGCCACCTACAAACCCACAATGCATTGATTGTGAGCTTGTAGATCTGCTATTTTCAAAAGATTTGTTTACATTTAAAAACCTTTAAAACGGGACATTCTGCATAATGAGTACTTTCTACTTTTGTTACTTTAAGTACATTTTTATACCAATACTTTTGTACTTTTACTCAAGTCAATTTTGAATTCTGGACTTTTACTTGTAATGAAGTATAATCTACATTGCAGTATTGATACTTTTACTTAATTAAGAAATGTGAGCATTCTTTCCACCACTGTATGACACTTGACCCCGCCCGCACCTGTCATGCCCCCCCCCCCCCCCCCCCCCCCCCCCAAGGAAGCATTTCTACCCATTGTGTTAGTATAATGTGCTGCCTGTGTGAATCTCGTGGAAAAGTGTTGATGTTTTACCAAACACACGTAGAAGTACCTAAACATTTTACTTTAAGTACAGACTAAGTACTTGAGTAGATGTACTTAAGTTACTTTTGTTTACACCACTGTTTTCACTCCATAGGTGTTGGAGCTAAAATGTCTCCATTGGTTTTCTCTCTGAGTCAAGATGGTATGGCTGCTGAGCCATTCAACCAAGAGGACCCTGAACAGCAGATGTCACACTCTGACTCTTCACAGACAGGAATCACAGCTTGTCTTTCATTAGCTAGACTAGGTACCAGTCCCGTGGTCAAAGACGAGCCTCCTGCTGTTGAAATCAAGTCAGAGATGTGTGAGCAGGGATGTGATCAGCACATAGACCGTCTCAAGACTCGCAACAGCAAAAGTATGATTTCATTCTGTGTAGGCCTGTCACAATTCTTAGACCTATACATAATCGCCTGATTGCAGATTTGAGATAATCGCAATCTTTTCCTTTTGCAAAATCGTCAGAATCGTTTCCGTGTTGAACAATGTTCAGATGTATGAAACATTTAAAAAAAATAACAGATCTACAAGCTCACAACGCGTCGCAATGTGGCGCATTGTGAGCTTGTAGAGTGGCTATTTCCACAATTAAAGTAATTATAATTAAAGTATAAATATGGCCATATTACATTATTTATTTTTGATTATTGGTAGGTGTATGTAGGGTCATTGTCAGTAGTTATTTGTTTATTGAAGTTATTTGTGCAATTTGAATTTTTGTTTGCAAAGCCTAAAAGCCTAACAGAAATGTACAGTAATTGTTATTTATATGTTACCAATATTCAATGCCAAAAACACTAATCGTTAATTGAAATTATTTGTAAAAAAAAATAATTAAATTAAAATGTAATGATCGTGACAGCCCTAATTTTATTTGAAGTATAGCGTTATACTTCAAATAAAATTAGGGCTGTCACGATCATTACATTTTAATAACGCTTTGTTAACTTATCAAGATTCAAATCGGATCCGAATTACTGAAATGAAGTTTTGAGTATTCGATTACGGTATATTGATTATGATTAGAACTCTTGTTATAATTTTGAATATTAAAAAGTGCCAAGTTCAAATATAGTAGCTGTTTATGGGGCAGAGGCTCAGGGGTAGAGTGGCCGGTAGAGCGGCCAGATGGGAACCACAAGGTTCCCAGTTCGATCCCGGGCTCCCCCAGAGTTAGTGTCGAAGTGTGCTTGTCTGCTTGAGCAAGACGCTGAAACCCCGAATTGCTCCCAATGAGCATGGTTTCCTCCGCCATCGGTGTGTGAATGGGTGAATGTAATGCACAATCTATGTAAAGTGCTTTGGATAAAAGCACTATATAAATGCACCTTTTACCATTTTTATTAATAGGCTGCACATCATTGCTGATAATATTCCTTCCATGACCTCAGGAAAGGTGATGAATGCAGAGAAACAAAGGCAGTACAGAGAAAGATGCCGTTCTACACCTGAAGGTGTACAGATGTTGAAGGAGAAGGCACGTCTAAGGTAGCCTTTTTATGTTCATACGAAATATGATTGCTTAAGGATATCAATTAATTTCTTAGTGATTATTGAATCCATAATTCTTTTGATTTTTTGATATATCAACACATTGATTAACCACTTAAGTCCTATTTTATGCTTTGTGCAAAAATAGTGAAAATAGCAGATCTTCAAGGTTACAACGTGTCCATTTTTATATGTTTTGAAGATTTTCACTTTTCTAAAAAAAAATAGGGATAGATTTTTGTATCGATTATTTTATCAAATTAACGATAATGGATCATTTTTATAGTCGATTAGATCGATGAACTGTTGCACCTAGATATCACTGTTTCTTACAATACTTATTTAAAAAATATGCCGTGCATGCTCATATTGCAGTGCATGATGGTGGCCGGTTATGACTCTACTGCAGATTGAGATGCTTCAAGTTCACCATAATGAATGCAGAGGAAGCACTTATCTCTTGTTTTCTTTCAGCTACTACAAGAAGAGGGTGCTGGTATCGCAGATGTCTGAAGAGGCCAAAAGACAGAAAAGAGCTAAATGGAGGGCTGCACAACAGCGTTCTCGTGACCGCAAAATGTTCCAGGAAGAACTTTCACAAGCTACTAGTCACTTTGTCCAGGCAGATCACTCTCACCCCCACCACCTCTTTGACAACACAGCCAAACCTGAAGGTACCCATCGACGACGTAGAGGCAGGCCTAGGCAGGGTGGACAGGTAGAGGTAGTAGTTTAGTGGTCAACCTCTAAACCCAGAGATTCTCCACCCCAAGTTTGATATGCATTAGGCCACAGACCCCATTTGATACCTTTAAAAAAATATATCTCTGGGACCTCAATCTACACTGTAAAATCCTTGTGAAATGTGTACCCTGAAAGTGTACAAAATAATGGAACCAAATGGACCTGTAAGGGCTATTTTTTTTAAATAGCTAAAATAGCAGATCCACTTGTGGTCCATTTCAGATTTTGGGGGGAATTTTGCCTACAGTGAGTGAGTGACATGCTCAAAATGGGGACGCCAGGTTAAGAGTGCTTAAAATAAACTCTTGGGTAGTTTCTATACAATAGTTGACAGGTTACATCCTCACACACAGTTTCTCATTTGCCAATTTACAGTGATGCTGAACACTTGGTTGTTGCTCTAGATAAGAGCTAAAGGCAGGTATTGCATATATATTGCATGATCATATTAATGTCTATATTAATGTTAGCCCTTCAATGCTGTGAATGATACTGATATTACATACATTTCATGATGTATTTCAGATACACAGCCATAGGCATAGATCACCCCTATCCTATGCCCTCCCGGGTAGCAGACTCATTGTGGCGGCATTGTGTTATAATTGTCCTTTAGTTTCATATCCATTTGAAAGTTGTGGCAGAAAACGTGTGTTTAGTAAAATATCTCCACTTTTCCACAAGATTCACACGGACAACATTCATCTAGCTACCATCGGCGGCCACAAAATGATTGCACAAACATAATTATCAAACTTCCTTTGGGGAGCAGCACATACGTATGGGGCACACAGGTGTGATTAATTACCCCGGCCCGCACCTGTCGTCTGCTCCCCCCAAAGGAAGCTTTACACTCATTGGGTAGCAGAATGTGCTCTGTGTGAATCTGGAAAAGTGTTGATATTTGACTAAACACACTTAGACCCCCCCCCCCCATTGTTTTCTGTTCATATACGTGTATTGCTACTAGTGTTGATGATGTCTTGTATAGTATTGTATGTCTTGATGAATTGAATACACAGGACCACAATTGAAACAAGCCCTTAGGGCTTTTTGTGTCCTTTTAACATCATTGTATTCGTACCACTGTACTATTTGCAAACTGTTAATAAAGTATTCAATCAATCAAAAAGAAGCACCTAAACATTTTAACAAGTAGCCTACAGACTAAGTACTTAACTTGAGTAGATGTACTTAGTTACTTTAGTTTACACCACTGTTTTCACTCCATAGGTGTTGGAGCTAAAATGTCTCCATTGGGTTTCTCACTGAGTCAAGATGGTATGGCTGTTGAGCCATCCAACCAAGAGGACCCTGAACACCAGATGTCACACTCTTCACAGACAGGAATCACTGATTGTCTTTCATTAGCCAGACTAGGTACCAGTCCTGTGGTGAAAGAGGCGACATACCAAAGCCTATACCGCTTGTGCTATAACCACGGCCCGCTTCTATGACGCGCGCGGAACTGGCTCTCGCCTACAACAACTGCGGACAAATTGTTTTGCCCGTAAAGTATTGTTTTTTACCGCAGCGGAGGCGCGCCGTCTCAAGTGAACTTGAGCCACGAGAGGCACCACGAGCAAGCTAAAGCGAGCGAGTCGCAGTGCCGAACGTTGCGAAGTTCGCTTGAGCCAACTCAGCACCGTTCGAGTTATGTACTGGAAGGCACAGAATCATAAATAATTTTTTGGGTTGAGCGTTTGCCCCAACTGCCACTCAAAGGGGCTACTGGCCAATCACAGCATGTCCTTGCACAAGTGGTATAGGCTTTGGGATGACGCGTAAAAGAGGAGCCTGCTGCTGTTGAAATGGTGCTCGTCAAGTCAGAGAGGTGGGCCTGGACGGCTGGCATAGCGGTCTGGGCAGAGCGTGTCACAGGTTCGAATCCCGATCCCGACGACCTTTGCTGCGTGTCACTCCCCATCTCTCTCTCTCCCCATTTCCTGTCAGTCTACTGTATACTATGAAATAAAGGCAGAAAAAGCCAAAAAATATATTTAAAAAATATATATATCAAGTCAGAGAGGTGTGATCAGCACATAGACCGTCTCAAGACTCCCAACAGAAAAAGTATGATTTCATTCTGTGTAGGCCTGTCAAATAGTTTTTAGTTTTTTTTTATTTAGAGCAGCCAATTATTTTTACCCCCTTTTCCTCCCCAATTTAGTCGTTGTGCCAATTGATTCCCCCCCACGCACATTTCTGTGATGTCACTGTTGTCGTATCCTACTGACTCACCTGCCAGTGAGGAGCCCCCACCAAGAGGACGTAGAGCCTTCATCCTACTCCTCCCGCCCAACACTCCCCGCTGCCGCCCCAACCCGTAGGATTACTTGCAGTGATCAGTATCACCCTCCCCCGAACACGGGCCAATTGTGTATGTATAGACGCCTGACAATTCCGGATGCATCACGGTGGATTCCAACTCACAACCTCCATGGTGGTGGGCAGTGGTGTCGTGGAGGCCACACGGAGTGGGACGGCGTGTGGCCAGTAATTCTTTCACGTGCAAGGTACGGCACGGTACAGTGCACGGCACGTGCGTGCACACACATGCACACTAGAACGTGCCCCCCCCCCCCCCCCCCCCCCCGTATATTCACGAGCCAAGTACCCAAATGGCCATAATATAACAGGTTTACAAGTGAGTGTGAAAATGTATCCTCAGATTCCTCACTCCTCACATCTATAGGCTACACAGTAAGCAACACAGCATGTTGGCTTCAGTAGGGCTGCTGCCAGTATCCTATCTGCACGCAACAATGCCTTAGCCACCGTCGAAGAAGAGAAAGATACTCGTTCAAAGCAAACTTTTAGTTTCAGCTCTATAATTCATGGCATTCCTTGAATTTGTATTAGTTTAAAAAGACTAAAACTAAGCTAAAAAACATTTCCTATACAAACATGTTTCCTAATTTAAGGTAAAATAAAATGCACGCGGTGTGTGCGTGCCGTGCGCGCTCGCGTGACGTCATTAAAATACAGTCCTGCCAGTAAAAAAATCACCATGACACTGCTGGTGGTGGGCAGGGACCTTTACCACTGCGCCACCCAAGCGCCTAGGTGTCAAATTGTTTACACCTACATAATATAATCGCCTGATTGCAGGTTTGAGATAATCGCTATCATTTGTTTGCATTATCGTCAGAATCGTTTCCATGTTGAAACATTTTCCGATATTTGAAACATTTTAAAAAATTGTTCTACAAGCTCCCAACGCGTCACAATGTGACATGTTGTGAGCTTGTAGAGTGGCTATTTCCACAAATAAAATCATTATAATTAAAGTATAAAATTATTAATGGCCTATTTTGGCCATACTACATTATTTATTTTGATTATTGGTAGGCTATCGGTCATTGCCAGTAATTATTTGTTTATTGAAGTAATTTGTCATATTTGTTTTGTGCAATTTTTGTTTGCAAAGCCTGGAAGCCGAACAGAAAAGTAATTGTTATTTATATGTTCCAATATTCAATGCCAAAAACACAAATCGTTAATAGCAATTTATTTTTCTTTTTTATGTAATTAAATTTAATTAAAATGTAATGATCATGACAGCTCTAATTCTGATGATACGTATAAAGCTTTGTTAAAAGGATCCCTGGCTAATAAGCCAAATATGCCTTAATGCATTATAATTGCCCTCTATAGCTAAAATGTAAAATAAAAAACACCTTAAATAATTTTGTTATTTTAGAAATGTTTAATCTTTTAACTCAAGTGGGACAATGCCCAACACAAGTTGATGATGTCATTTGTCCATGTGTGGTCCAGCCCTAAGGAATGTTATTAGCATGTCCTAATAAAAAACAACTTGATACTTCCTATGGTTAATATGAACATCAAAACAATATGTATTTTTTATTTATTTATTAGCGTTCCATAAGGCTGGAACACGCATGGACAAAAAAAATCAACCAGCGAGGTGTTGTCCCTCTTCAGTAAAAGATAAACTATTTCTAAAATAAATAAAATATTTAAGGTGTTTAAATTTTAGTTATAGAGGGCAATTATAATGTATTAAGGCATATTTGGCTTAATAGCCAGGAATCCTTTTAACTTATCAAGATTCCAATCAGATCCGAATTACTGAAATTATTTGTTGAGTATTAGATTATTGATTATGATTTGAACTCTGGTTATAATTTTGAATATTAAAAACTGCTGAGTTCAAATATAGTAGATGTTTATTCCTAGGCTGCACATTAGTGCTGATAATATTGCTTCCATAATCTCAGGAAAGGTGATGAATGCAGAGAATCAAAGGCAGTACAGAGAAAGATGCCGTTCTACACCTGAAGGTGTACAGATGTTGAAGGAGAAGGCTCGTCTAAGGTAGCTTTTTTTCTTCATACAATTATGATTGCTTAAGGATATCAATTAATTTCTTAGGGATTATTGTATAGAAATATTTTTAGATTGTCTATAATTTCATTTATCAACAAAACGATTAACCACTTACAGTCCTGTAAGTCCTATTTTATGCTTTGTGCAAAAATGTGAAAATAGCAGATCTACATGGTTACAACGTGTCAATGTTTCTATATGTTTTGAAGATTTTCACTTATAAGGACATGCTCAAAATAGGGATAGATTTTTTATCGATTATTTTTTATCAAATTAACGATTATTGATTATTTTTGTAGTCGATTAAATCGATAAACTGTAGCACCTAGATATTACTGTTTCTTACAATACTTCATTAAAAATGTTGCAGTGCATGATGGTGGCCGGTTATGACTCTACTGCAGATTGAGATGCTTCAAGTTTACCATAATGAATGCAGAGTTAAGCACTTATCTCTCGTTTTCTTTCAGCTACTACAAGAAGAGGGTGCTGGTATCGCAGATGTCTGAAGAGGCTAAAAGACAGAAAAGAGCTAAATGGAGGGCTGCACAACAGCGTTCTCGTGACCGCAAAATGTTCCAGGAAGGACTTTCACAAGCTACTAGTCACTTTGTCCAGGCAGATCACTCTCACCCCCACCACCTCTCTGACAACACAGCCAAACCTGAAGGTAGTACCCCTCATAGAGGCAGGCCTAGGCTGGGTGGACAGGTAGAGGTAGTAGTTTAGTGGTCAACCTCTAAACCTAGAGATTCTCCACCCCAAGTTTGATATGCATTAGGCCACTGACCCCATTTGATACCTTTTTTTTATTATCTCTGGGACCTCAAACACTGTAAAATGTGATGGCAGGGCGTCACGCAAGCTTGTATATCTGCTACATACGAGAGGTTTCACGGTATGCTCTGAAATATGTTGCTATATGTATAGCTAAAATCTAAAATGACTGATGATGCTTTCCCGCTTGTAATGGCTTAAAAGAGACTCTTGGGTAGTTTCTATACAATGGTTGACAGGTTACATCCTCACACAGTATTATATCTCATTTGCCAATTTACAGTGATGCTGAACACTTAGTTGTTGCTCAGGATAAGAGCTAAAGGCAGGCCAGTGTCAGCTAAAAGCCTAAACAATAAATCAATAGAGGTGGAATTCCAAATCCTTTGAGGGATCTTTGGGGCTTGCATATAAAGTTGACTTTTGCATACGGCTTTGCCAAGACTTTCTGTGAAGGCTATTGTGTTGTTACTGTTATCTTTACACCTAGTTTTCATTTTGCAGTTATGTTTTTTATATTTCTGCTTCTTCATTTTTCTGGTCTGCATTTTGCATATTTGCATATCAATTTGAGTATTCATGAGATCGTTTTACATTTTAATTGGTGGAATAAAGCGTAGGTCTGTTTTGTGAAAACACTTCAGTGAACAAAGATTCAGTGTGAAAATAAATTACAGAATGCATAGTATGCATTTAACTGAACAGTAGTCATTCTCAGTCTTAAACATGAAATCTGGGATGTATTTGAATGAATAAATCATTATTTTAACCAATGGTAAAGTATGTTATAACTAGCACATCTGCAGTAGTTGGAGGTGAACTCTCTACTCCATGGTTCTCAAACATGTTCATGTCAAAGACCCCCAAATTGATACATTAGGCTGCATACAACTATTTAAAAAAGATTTTGTTCCAGGGACCCCCATAAGAGAAGATCTTTGTTGAATTAGATTTCATACAGAATTTGTAAGGGAGATAACAGTGTAGAAAGTGAAACCTATGATCAGAGTAGTCATTGTTCATTCTCTCATTGGGCTAACCGCTATCCGGTGAAATAAATAGTTAAACTGTTCTTCATTTCGCTGGGGTCATAAAAGGTCATGTGACACGACCACTGAACAGTATTTACATGCTGTTTCTACAGGAAATACCCACCACAAGCCCTAGTCTCCTGCTCTCATACATTTCGTACCCGAGGATGAAGGAGCTTGTAAGTTATACTACAGTATTGTAATTCATTTTAATTTTGGTTTTGTTTATGTACTCACAGATGAATATTTAAGTTAAATGAAGGAAAAATGCAATCATAAAAAAGACAAAATAAACATTTAAGTGAAGTGAAAGCACTAGAAAATGCAATGTCTTGTTAAATGGAGTGCAAAATCAAATGCTGGATGGACGGGCATTGCAGTTCGGAGGCAGCCAATTAATTAGTGAGCCTAGCCTCACGGTTACCCTAGAACAGGGGTCTGCAACCTTTAAAGCAGGGGTCTTCAACAGGGGGTCCGGGACCCCTAGGGGGTCCTCAGAGTTACTACAGGGGGGATAGGATTTTTTATTTTACCTTAACCACTTGAACCCTAGCATCACTTTTCTGAGGAGAACTTTAGCCAAAAATAGCAGATCTACAAGCTCACAACCCCTCGCGCTGCGAGGCGTTGTGAGCTTGTAGATCGGCTATTTTTGGCAAAGAGGCATAGGTGTAGAGGGAAAAAAGAGCAGACCACGTAAACAAAAAATGTTGAATCTGGAACACTATTTGATACGATATAGAGGGGGTCCCTGCTTCATCTCTCTCTCAGCTAGGGGGTCCTTGGCCTGAAAACGTTGAAGACCCCTGCTTTAAAGTCAAAAGGGCCATTTTTGACCAAAAAATAAGTACAAAATCTGTCTGTAGCCGCAAAACTTATTTTAGCCCACTAATGCCGATGCTGCGCCAATAAATGTGTTGCAGGCTTTGACGCAAATTTGACAGAAATGTTGAAACTCATTTATTCTACACATCTTTACAGTATTGGAGCACGTAAGAATCTATGTCTCATATTACAGCAACGATAAATACAAATTTAAATGTGAAAAAAAAGAAAAAAAAAGGTTTTCTATAGCTACAGGGAGCCACAAGGGGAGGGCTAAATAGCCATTTGTGGCTCCAGAGCCGCAGGTTGCAGACCCCTGCTGGAAGGACTATTGCTCTACCATTATTAATTCACAAAATATGACTGTTTTCGTAGACTGATTAAAAAAATATATATTTGGGAAATGGGAATTGAGGTCCTTGGCATGCCAGCAGCATGTAGAAGAAATTACACTAATTGGGCTGGTTAGAGAGAGCCCCCAGAGCCGAATGCAAGAATCTCCAGGTGGAGATTAATAATAAAGACAAAGGATTTGTTTGGGTTATATAAAAATAAAAAGGGATATAAAACAACTAAAATGGATGATGATAGACCTAAATCTGTATGTGTCTGCATTTCTGTCTCATCACAATCATGATATTTGGTAGCCTGTAGCAGCCAAGATGTAAATGGTACATTTATATAGCGCTTTTTATCCAAAGCGCTTTACATAGATTGTGCATTACATTCACACACACATTCATACACTGATGGCGGAGTTGTCAGACTGAGTGTCTAACGTACTTCGCCCCATCAAGATAGCAGGGTGCCAGTCACATATTGCGTTGTTGTGCATATTGCAATGAGTCACGGTGACATGGGTGATTGCTTGGAGATGATAAAATAAAGGTTGTGACGTCTGTGCACCAGCTGGTGGCAAAATCGGATATTGCAGGACTTCCGCGTTTACTGCGCATGCTTCTATCATCTGAAACGCTATTGCGCCTGCTCTATTGGCTCCAACGTTGGAGCCAATCCTGGAAGAAGTGTGTACTTCCGGGTGCTTCATGCGCTTGTGAGCAACTTTCATTTAAATGAATAGGTGGGGGCAGGGCCGTCCACTCTCTAGATATATTATAACTATGCTGCAACGACGCTATGAAGAGAAGGAACTGTTTTACCACAATACGTGTATAAATGCTTGTATTTGTAAACTTCAGAAACTATCTCGACACTTGTTAGAGACTTTGTCTGGAATAAAGCCTTTCCATTATTTTTAACACATTCACTGCCATTGACGGACATCTCCGTCATTTAAAATCCACCCTTTCACCGCCATTGACGGATATGTCCGTCATTTCAAAAAATAAATACATATATATATTATTTTTTTAACGTGATCCGAATATTTATTGCTCCATTCACTTCCTGGTTAACTTATTACTTTAAAATCCTGTGTTTTACTATATATTTTTGGCGAAAAATGCTATTTTCAACTGGGTATATCAAGAGAACGGGAACGGGAGAACGGGAGAAATTACTTTTTTTTTTTTTCACAGAAGCACAGTGATTTCCTCCGTGATTAGCAACCATCAGGGGATCGATCATACTGGAGATAAATATTCTGTTGTTCTTGAAAAATGTATCAGAATGCTTAAAAATGCTGGCAGAAGCTACCTGCCAGCATTAGAAAGCCCCTGGCAGTGAATATGATAATTAGAAGTTTCATCTCTTCTTTTGAGCTGTTTTCACCAGATTCTCAGAGCTATCAGATGATATGTGAGTGTCATTATTACAGATCATAGTGGGAAATGGCATGACCCTGATAAAATACAGAAACTACTTGAAAGCTAAATACATTAATGTAACATTATGAAGCTGTTGTTAACACCTGAAGGTCACTGTGGGCTATGAGAGGCTCACAGCCATATGTGAGTAATAGTAGGAGTCATTTAACGACAGACAGGCTTAGCTAAAAAGTCCCTAATTAACTTGGTACTGTGTGTAGGAGTCAGTCAGATAAGGGTCTCATATTTCACTGGAAGTCAATGGAGAAGAGAATGGGCTGACATTTTGCCAAACATATAGAGATTACTTTATAGAACTGATATCAGACTGGCCACATGATGTCTGAGATCCACACAGAACCCATTCCGTTTTAGACCCAATCTTGTTCATTGACATTTGTATGGGTAATATGTACAGTATCTTGTAGTGTTTACAGTATACAGTATATTTTAATCATTAATTCCCAAAACTTCAATATACTGTATCCCTTACAACCTGACATACATCAGTTAATGTAAAATAAACGTTTTAGTTTTAGATCTGTCATTCTGTAGGATAGGGTAGGTGTCACTTGTCAAACGGAAGTCTTTGTATGTCTCTATCTTTCTTGTCATGGTTAGCTAGTTTATATTCAGAAGCAATGTGGCTGTGGCTTGAAGGGACTCGCTCAGAAGGGTTCAAACCACATCCTTGGTGACACAACTATGACGCTCTCAGTTTCAGAGATGAGGAGCTGTGTTCCACTGAACATGCTCAGATGAACTCGCTAATGCACTCCTGGTTGCCTTCAAGGTGGTCCATGGAACTTAATTATTAGTAAAATAAAAGAGAAGGTAAGATTGATATCCTTAAATTAATTTCAAATTGAGTGTTTTGCCAATTAACTGAAAGAAGATGAATACATTTACTAGGGCTTTTGAATATTATTTTATCCCCATGATGTACTGTACTAAATAATTTGATCGAAAAACAGTGAACTTGTTCTGGGAATTTCCACACTGTAGACATTATTATGGGGTTCAGTAAAGCATGGGGTTGAAATTGGCAATGAGCACTTTGGTACTACTATGTGTGAAATATTTGTTAGCATAAAGTGTCAAATTAAAAATAATTAAATGATGATTCTTGTGAGCAAAAAGCTCTGACATATATGTCACTAACATACACTATCAAAGCTAATGGGGATATTCTAACTTGCTTGGACTGGATGGAATGGATTAGATCAGTGTTTCTCAACCTTTTTAGGCCGCAACCGCCCAAAATAATCATATTTGAACTGGGGACCCCCCAAAATAATCATATTTGAACCCCCCCCCGACAAGCACTTGGAATTGTAGAAGTTGAGGCATTACATTTAGTTTGACTCGGTTCCACAGATAAATGTTGTGAAAATAGCAGATCTACAAGCTCACAACGCCTCGCAGCGCGAGCCGTTGTTAATTTGTCCAATGTTTGACACATTTTTTATACTGTAGTATAGTTTATTGATTACTTTTGATGCAGTAATTGTCTTTTTTAATTACTTTCATTTTTATTTAAAATTTAAATTGTCACTTTACTGTCATCTGGGGACCCCCCCAAAATCATGTGGGGACCCCCCTGGGGTTCCCGAACCACAGGTTGAGAACCACAGGATTAGATCAGTGGTTCCCAAACTTTCTTGCTCGAGACCCAAAGGAGAAAGTTGGAGTCTCCCCGTTATTTTGACTACTCTTTATTCTTTTGATAAAACATTTTTTTAAATCTTTTGAAATAATAATTTAAAGATTTGTAACAAAAAATGTGTTGGTTGCAGTGATGTTGCCTTTGTTCTAACCAGTGGATGAGAAGAGTAACCTGCCGGTATCCCCATGGCTGTTAAAGTTGTGTCATTGCTGCTTTTGTTGGATCTCACTTGGTTTATTCAAGATGGTACGTTGGCATATCATAGATTTCTGTCAGTATTTTGTCATCTTGTGTATTGTGTTTTTTTAGTTTGAGGTTTGAGTTTTATTTATTAATACAAAAGCAGTTGAAATCAGAAAGCTAGAGGAGAACCTCTCCTATAATTATAGAATCACAATAATATAACTACATGTGTATACAACATGTTTATAAATGCATACAATACTTTCAAAAGGCATCCATGTAGATTTAACTACAGTATATACCTACATAATACTTTATTCTGTATACATACCTACTAGGTACTGCACATACTACATTACATACATACAAACCTACTACCTACCTACATAGATTACATACATAGGCGAGGTTGAGAATAAGGCCTATTTCTACTTGTTGGATATGTGCTTTGTTTGGTCATTTGCTTTAAACACTAACAGGGATGGAGATTTCTTCAATACAGTATTAACGATGCTTGGGTGGCGCAGTAAAGTCCCTGCCCACACCGCGGAGGTTGTAGGTTCAAATCCTCCAATAGTGCATCCGGCTTTGTCGAGCGTCTACATGGAACACAATTGGCCCGTGTTCGTGGGAGGGCAGCCGGGCGGGGAGGGTGATAATAGATAATAGTCACTGCACCTGTTGGGCGGGAGGAGTAGGACGAAGGCTCTACGTCCTCCCGGTGGGGGCTCCTCACTGGTAGGTGAGCCAGTAGGATTCAAGAGCAGTGACAACACAGAAATGTGTGTGGGGAGGAATCAATTTGCTTAACAACAAAAAATACAGTATTAACGGCATTCCAAAGAGTTTGACCTCTACCGTATTGTGAACAGTGATATTGTGATTCAAGATCGTATGCGGCATATCATAGATTTGTATTAAAAAAATCTAAATTAACATTTAGTGTTTCTATTAATAAGTTATGTTGGAAAGGCAGTGGATGACAGCATGACTTAACAAATGCAAATTTGTAAAATTAACCATACTTTTTGTTTTTGCAGTTAGAGCCCTCTGCAACGTCACCTGCACAACGGACTATGAATCTAGACTGAATTGCTCCTGCTCAGACACGGCCCCTAATTATCGAATTCAGATAGAGGCCACATGCAGGTATTGTGTTAGCGGAAAATTACTATGAACTGTACATATATTGCAAAAATTATGTCACTGTTTGGCTTGTGACACTCACTATGGAGCCTAACTTAAGTTTAGTTGCACACGGGGGTCCCCTGCCGAAGATAGCCGATCTGCAATCTCACAATGCGAGCTTTGATTGATTGATTGAAGTTTTTATTGACAAAAATGCATATACTGTACATGAACATACAGTATATTATTTTGTTCATATCCATCAAAAGGATAAAACAACAAAAAATCTTGAGAGCTTATTTCAATTGTGGTCCTTGAGTGTAAATGTGTGCGTAAACTAGTGCCATGTGTTGAGTTGTGTTGTTTATGGGGGGGTTAGCTAATCGACGTAAGTCTTGGCTTGGAGATCTGATATTTTCGGTGTGGGACACCATCGTACGACAGAATAAATTAAGCACAATACTTTGGTGGCTTCAGAAACAAGCTTTGAGCTGGTTCTCATTTTACAGAATAAGCCTCGCTTATTACTTGGTATTTTGTAGGCTATTTGTAAATCATTTTGTAAATTAAGGCAGAAATACACCTGACAATAGCAATATTTTGGAGAATACGAGATGGGCAAATATGATGTGCCAAAGTGAGCCACATGGTCAAATAGAGTTGAGTAAAATTACTCCTGGCCCAAGCCTTTCCTTTTGGGGGGGGGGGGGAGCTGCTGAGACAATTTAAAAGTCATAAAAAGTCATGTATTATTTATGTTTCTATTTAATAGTGTGTGGGCTCTACCTCTTTTAATATATATATATAATAGTGGCACAACGATTAATTACATGGAAAATGGACAATTAAGCACCAACTTAAAACTCTAAGATCTAAGAAAGGATTTGTTTTAATTGCAATACATCATGTGCATCCATCTCATGTAGTGACTATGATGATAATGAAATTACTGGGAGCTGTGAAATTGTGCCTGAAGAGCCTTGGTGTCTGATGGAACCAGAGGATTTTGAAGCGATCACAAGTGTTGACACCAAATGTACCGCAAAAGTTAATCAGCAAGGCAGTGAGTCGACTAGCTGGAAACTCTGTGATATGGGTAAGACAATAAATTAGCTTTGACCTTTGTTTATACATCACACTGCATTACATAAAATGATTAAACTGATAATTGGATACAGATAAAACCAAAGTATATATGATCAAAAGGATGATTAAGAAAGTGCAATAGAATATATAATAGCAATATATATTATGTATGTGTTGCTAAATACATTTCCAATCAACAACTTTAAGTGAATGTTACAGTGTGAAGAGATAGCCAACCTGAGCCTTGTTATTTAAAATAAAGGTTCCTCTAATTATGTACATTATTATTGCTGAGGATACCCAGGATTTGCTGCAGTGCTGTTGGTGCAGAGACCAATCAAAAACTTACAAAGTAACAACATATTACAATCTGACAGTACAGGAACAACAGGACCTCACATTTAGTGCAAATGTGTTAGATATTAGATGGAAGGAAACTATACAATACATTCAGCATTTAATGCCTGATCTATGCTTTATTGTACAAGAGTTTTGCGGGCAAAAATTAACAAGTTGAGCAGTTAGATCTGCCATGTTCAGTGTGTGACTCTGTATAAATTAAGCATAACTGTTTATCTGCCACTTTGCACCTTTCACAGTGAAGCCTTCACAGCCTTTCAACCTGCAAGTGACGAATAATGACAAGTCCTTTAACATTACCTGGGACGTAAACAACTCCCTTAACGATACACCTCGATGTCTCAGATATGTGGTACGGCTAAGGATGGACCAAACCTTAGCAAAGGTAATACTAATAAGTGCTTTGAAAATGATATATTACACAGCTGTCATAAAACATTAATTGTTTACTTATCATTTGTTCTTTTTATATTGACAGGATTCAGAATATCCCATAATGGACCAAAAATACATAGTGATAAACAGTGATACATTGCAACCACATACTAAGTATACAGTGGATGTCAAGGCCTCACTATGCCCAGAGGACTACTTAAAAGGGCCATGGAGTGAATGGAGTTTCCCAACAGAATTTAGGAGTTTGGAAAGTGCAGAGATTGAAGGTACATTTTCCCTATCCCTATTACACCTATTGTGAGACACTCTGGATAAGTTAGAGAAATAAGATGTAGATCTTATTGTAGAACGTTACCTTTGTCAATGACAATAATGAACATTCTATTAATTAATAATATATATATATTTTAATTGTTTTTGCAGGAAATTCTTCATCACAGGGGTACATTTCCATCGTCATTGCCATCTCCATTTCCATTTCCATAGCCATCGCTTTCCTGGTTCTGCTTTACTTCCAGAAGCCGTGAGTAGTAGTTCTTTATTAAAGTGTCTCTCACAGAGAAAACGTCTGCACATTTACATGCAAGTCAAATTTGTCTGCAACATGTTCAGCTTAAAGCTGTAATCCGTAATGTCGGCGACTGCCAAGCTAATACTGAAATCACCTTTGGGCAGGGGATAAACTGCCCTTTGAGCTTCATGTAATGCCATTTGTCAACCAGTAGTGGTCCTACCCGACCACAGCATATACATTTCTCAGTTAAGAGCAGGGAGAGTTAGTTATTATAATGTATTAACATACTCTACCATAGAGGTTGATCAAGCTATTCTCACAAGCTCTGATTTGTAATGTCACCAAGAGATACAAATGGTAGCTGTGCCATTGGAAAGTAATTTGGGGACTAACTGTGGAAGTATTTTAATTTGATCCTTTGAAGAGATTAGCTATAGCTATATAGCTTATATACTATAGCTTTATTTATTTTTTATTTTTTACAGTAATACGACTTAACCAGAAGCTGTTCATATTGTTGGACAACCATCAAGTATAATGCTGTTATGTCCACCAGTTTGGTTTCCTATTCACTATCAGTTGAGCAATGTGAGAGTTTGCTTACTGATGACATCATCATCATCATCAAAAGAGTATTCCCACTTGATGTTAGCTTTTGTGTTTTTCTCTAGTCAGTTTTTGGTCAGTGACTCAGACCATGTACTTTTGGATAAGGATAAGAGCATCTGTTGAATGCCTAAATTGCAGTTGTCAGTTGTTCAGAAATGAAAACTCGGTCATCATATTACAGTAATAACAGGCTAATGTTCTTATAAATGTGCCTTTTTGTATGAAAACTAAATCTAATCATATGACACCCCATTGTTCTTCCAGTAAATTAACTGTGAAGTTTCTCACTTTTCAATTGACACTTTCCCGGCATCACCTCCTCCCACATACAGTACTAAATGTAACAATCAACCACTGCTGCTGTGCACTATGTGCAGAGATGTAATGCACCCCAACGGAGGCCAAGCATAGGAAGTCATGCAAAGTACCTATATTACACCAGCGCTGAGAGAACATTATTGATATTGAGGTCACTAAATGTGTTAAAGTTAAACTAATCTACGGATGAATGTTTTTTTTATATGATCTGATGATCGTGTAACTGCTGATATGAGGTATAGAAATATGTCAAATACGAAAACCGAAATGCCTTTACATTTAGTACTCATAATCCAAATAGTACTAACACAAATAGGAATCCTTAATTACAGATATATAGCAACTAGCAAAGTAAAAACCTGACACGAACCTCACTCTACCCGGTGGAACGCCTCGTTTATTTTCAGGGTGCAGACTGGGATACCACATCACAGAGGAAATAGCCTCGCATTCACTTACTATTTCCACAAACTTAGCTATGCTAAAGGCTACTTTTAACACTAGAACGACCACAATTCCATAACTACCAGAATGCTCATAGCATAGTCATTCTGACTGTTCACTAATTATTTGCATATACTTTCCATAATAAATATAAAATAAAGAATTAAATGCATCTGTCAGGTTAGGACGGGTAATAAGAAACATCAGGACATTAAATCGTAATTCTAATGAATGTGAAAATGTATTAATTAATACAGAACCACAGAATGGATCAGTGTCACTATCCCATCCGACCCAGCCTGAAGCTTGACTAAAGCCTCTGTGAAATTCTTCCTCTTGTGGACATTCTGTTCTGATATATTTGTGTCTGTTCTGTTGTGTTTATCGTATTCAAATGCATAGCTAGTTTATAGTTTGTCTGCAATTCTTTCAATTTGGAATAACAAAGCTTCAAAATGACTGCCTTGGGCGTTTTAGAGATACGGTTAACAATAAGCTGCCTCTTTTAACTCCAAACCGTTTTAGTTTCTGAATGCAGTTTTTTTTAGGAGCACAGATTGACAATTTTGGTTGTTGTGAAGCTATTTCCACTGATACCATACTATAACAATCGTAAAGTTATTGTATTACCTTATTTGTAATATTGTTATTGTTATGTTGACAGTATTGCAGAACTTACGCCACTTGCATTTCACTGCTCATACCTGTATGAGTATGGACAAATAAACCTTCTTGATTCTTGTTGATCATCTATATCTTTGGTTCTCAAACTGTGGGCCGGGACCCCAGGGGGTCCCCAAATTATTTTGTGGGGGTCTCCAGATGATTAGCTTAATGTGCAACATTGTTTTCTCACTCAACAGTAAACAAACCAACATACAGTATAAGTGTATACAGGGTATCTGCACATTTATAAAGTGACAATTTAAGGACTTTTAAGACCTTATTAATTACTGTGTCGAAAATGGCCAATATTTATCTGTGGAACCGAGTCAAACAAAATGTAATGCCTCAACTCCTACAATTCCAAGTGCTTGTCAGGGTGGGGGGGGGGGGGTCCCCAGTTCACATATGATTCTTTTTTGGGGGGTCCCCAGTTCACATTATTTTGGGGGGTCCCCAGTTCAAATATGATTATTTTGGAGGGTCACGGTTTGAAAAGTTTGAGAACCATTATACAGTATTACAGCCTCCCACAATGCCTAGTCATAATGTTCTTTTACAATGAGTCTCAGATCAAATAGGATTTAAAGGTGTAGTTCACCCAAAACATTACTTGTTTTCTATTAAATACACACCCCATGAAGCCTTGAATTCATGGAGATTGTTTTGTTTTTGTTGCATTCCTAAGCCAATAATTTGATGACCGGCGGAAAGATGCTAATGTATCCGGTAGGAGACTGAAATGACCTGCATTTGAGTCTCCTACCGGAGAGACCACCGGTCATCAAATTATTGGTTTAGGAATGGGACAAAAACTAAAAAAATCTCCATGAATTCAAGGCTTCATGGGGTGTGTAATTGATAGAAAATTAGTACTTTTTTGGGTAAAATACTCCTTTAAGCTGTGGTCTGACCCCTCTTTCCAGAGGTCCAGTATGCAGTAAATTAAAGGTTTTGTATTATCATATGACATTCTGTTGCCTACTTACAATGACAAAAATAATAATAATAGAATCATGCCTCTGTTCAGATTTTGGCTGAAAAAGATCCAGATGCTGACATACATCCCAAAGGCAGACAGCTATTTTTCGCCCCTCTACCACACCTATGATGGGAACTTCAAGGTAAGAGACATGCATTATATAGAAACTGCTCAAAAGTGCTTATGTAATTTCCAGATTTGCCCAGCAGGTGTTGCCCATGAGGGGACTTCAGCACATCTGGGCTCTTGGGAATTTCCCTGACTCCATAGATGAGTGTTGAGCGGAGATTGAGTCAGTATACGCATGGGGGCTTCAAGAGGCAGATAAAACAGCTGCCTAAAGTATTGTGGGTAGATGATTGTGTATGAGTCACCAGAGCTGATATCCCCCAAATGGAAAATACCGTGTTTATTTAAATGTTCAACTTTAAGTTTCTGTTGTGCACTCTGGGAGTACAGAGTGAGCAATGTGTGTTTTATACGATATATAAGATTTAGGTCTATTTGTGTTGAACTGTTATTGAACTGAGGGCTATTTACCATGCTTCCACGGGTGTTGTGGAAGCATGGTACGGGTTTGGTCACACATTTGCAGAAACTTGTATAGACATGGACTGCTTTCAAGGTTAAAGGTTTTAACTTTGACATTTTTAAGTAGTTGGTACTGTATTGTTCCTTCTTTGTATTAATTTGGATTAAAAACAAATTCATCATTAGAGCTGTGTTCTCATGCAGTTACAAAGACACCCAGTAGATGGTGCTAATATGATGGGGGAAATATTGTATCGTACAATTGTATTGTAAGTGTTTCTGTTATGTGTGCTATCACAAATGAAGGCTCATGTAATTGTTTCCTTTCAATTATTCATGGAGCAAGTTTCATGGCAACCTACCCCTTTGATTTGTAGATACATTGTCTGTGGAAACTTTGGCCTAAGTTTAGCGCTAGAGGAAAGGCCATGAGGTCACCAAAATCAGTAGGACACATCTTTTGTTGTTTTACAAGTAGGACTGTTCTATATTATTATGATAATCTGTAATATGGATTTTAGCCAGACATATGCATATTTTCAAAGTGCAGGTGAAACTGACGTTGTTGTCCATTTTTATATATATATATATGATTATTATTATATTATTCAATGGTAGTCAGAAATCTGAAAGTACTAGTGATGAATGTATTAGTGAAATATGAATTTATTCATTGTGTTGGGGCTATCTCTGGTCTCAGGGTGAGGGAAGGGATTGTTTATCCTTGAATCAGAGAGAATAATACCTGGGCACTTCAGGAGACACTACCCAAATAAAATACTGGAGTACTTGACTGGTCTGCACGTATTTATCATTTTGCAGGGGTGACTGAAGTTTCAACTTGCGTCCCCCTCAGAGTCAAACAGAACAAAGGAGAGAGGGGAGGACTCTCCCTTGATGATGTCAATGTCAGCCATTTTGCATTGAAAAAAATGAATATACAATATAAAAAATAGAGACATCCACCACCATAGACAACCAATTGTATAAATACACAAATATACAATATATACTGTAGCATTCAACAGTGTTTCCCCTTTTGTAGGGCAGGTGATTTAAGTTTTTTTTTTAACCTGATAAACACTGTAGGCTAAAGGCCAAAGCAAATCAATATGTTTTGTTTGGTGAGCAAAATTGGTATGACTATGCTATGACATGTCACTATGTGGATTCAAACCATGGTTCCCCTAGGGGAGGCATCATCAAAAAAAGTCTGCAAAGGGAAGCCTTTTGTATTTATACCCCTAATGCATACTCTACCTGTTTCTTGTGATCTCTAGTTTTCTCTATCCAGGTACTTTTAGGCTCTTTTGTGGAAATAATACCCAGAACAAGGTTTATAATACTCACATTTATTAGTTTTGTCTTTTAGCCTAAAGTGTTTATCAGGTGGGTTAAATTTAACCGTTATTTTTAAAAAGTGAAAAATATGGTAATATACACTCTAAAGTCTAAAGCTTAAATCACCTGCCCTACAAAAGGGGAAACACTGTTGAAAGCTATATGCATATATTGTATATTCATGTATACAGTTGGTTGTCTATGGTGGAGGATGTATCTATTTTTTATATTGTATTTTTTTTTTTGCTCACTTTTTTCTATGCAAAAGTGCTGACATTGACATAATCGCCTTTGTTCTGTTTGACTCTGAAGTCAAAACGTCAGTCACCCCTCCAAAATAATACATACAGTACGTGCAACAACTGGTATAGGCAAATACAAATTAAGATATTCTTCATGAATTTACAGAAAAAAACATCAAGCCACCTGCTTATATTTGTATTATTATTATATTCACTATTGCCATTATTCAAAGACTGAAATCCAAATGTTTTGACTGACTTCAGTTTATGAGGCATGTTGAGTCCTGAAAAATGTTCATGAGTAGCTATCAGTAATGCCACTGCAGAGTAAAAAAGACTGTCTTGACAGAGCTGCAGACTTTCATTATTGCTATTGATGAGTCCGACTGCTTATTGTGTAAGGAATAAAAGAACTGTTCTGACTTTACTTAAGGCCCTGTTCAGACTGGCAGCCCAAATCCAGCCCAAATCTGATTTGAATCACATTCTTTAGCCTTGTTCAGACTTCCTAAATCCCATATGCCTACATTGTTGAGCGGAGTGACTTTTCTACAGTACATTAAATATATTTGTTGAAAATAGCCGATCTACAAGGTTTTCCCCACAATATGAATGCTGGGGTTTAAGTGGTATAACCCTATATGCTTAGCTGACCAGAGTCCCCAACGGATATTAAGTCTGCTCCTGTTTTTGCTGTACATTAAATATATTTGCTGAAAATAGCTGATCTACAAGCTCACAACACTCGGAGCTTGTATGTTGGCTATTTTTGCCGAATGATCACCCCAGAATACGGACACTAGGGTTCTTATGGTTAATACTCTCACATAAGACTTACTTTATAGCAATAAATATAATATAACAATGTACAGATAGATGAGTGATGTGATTCACTTTTCTTTCCATGCCATGATTCACGATTTCTATATGCAATTGCTTCTTTAATCCTTTCCTCTGTTCCTTTCCTCATAAACTAAACAAAAAGGGTACAATTAAATCAAATTTAACCCATGCATACATAATTTCCCTGTAATATGTAATACATTTTCAATGGTTGCAAAAAACAAACAAATAATAGTTTATTTATATATATATATATATATATATATATATATATATATATATATATATATATATATATATATATATATATATATATATATATATATATATATATATATATATATATCAACAAAAGAGGAGAGAGAATTACAAAGAAGTAAAAAGATGCTGATCGTTTGGGGTACTTAAGCTAAATAGTTCTCATCCAAAGCTGATAGCAAAGTTGTTTAAAGGACACATGTAATACATACATAAGCCCAGAAAAATATCCATGTGACCCAGAACTGGTGTTCACCGTCACACAATCTCACTTCTGTGGTGATTGTTGGCAGTTTTGGATGATGACGAGAGCTGATTAAATTATGCTGAGAAGTTCCACCTGAGGATGTGGTGTTCTTTTGATGAAGAATGAACTTTGTGCTTATCTGAGAAGCATCTTGTTTGAAACAGCACTCTTGGCTGGGTACATATCATACTGTACTTATGTACAGGTTACATTGTTTTGTAAAGTTAAATAGAGGAGAAATGTCTGTATTTACTGGTTTTATTCTTGGACTGAGATGATCTGCTTTTGTGTGAAAATACATTTGTGTGATCCTGAAACAATCATTTGTGTGATCCTGAAACTATTACAGGGAATCATTCTAAGGATATAATCATGTGTATTATATACTGTACTGTAGTGTGTACAGTATGTTTATCTCACTGCAGTGGACCTGAACATCAAAGTCCTTAATATAGTAGCTGTTTGTAAAGTTGCTCTGGATAAGAAAGTTTGCAAAATCAAAAATGAGATGAGGAAAAAAGAGCGGACCTAGTATAGAGCCCTGGAGGACCGCAGTCAACTGAGTAAATAGGGTTTAAGTGGTTAATGGTGATTACTGTTTCTTTGTAAGACTCCAGGCAGTGTGTACAGTATACTATACTCATCCATGCCTTGTGTTTGCTCTTCCTTGCAGGACTGGGTGAAGCCGTACTTCAGTGAGATTGACATCCAGATGATCAACACTCCTGTTGAAGCTGAGAAACAGCAGGGATTCCCTGGCTGGAATACAGAAAAAGAAAGCTTCATTGAGGATAAAGAAAAATATCCATGTGACTTTTACAATGACAGTTTCCCCCTTAACAGCGCCTCTTGGCAGGGGACAGGCCACTCCACTGGTCACATTTCAATACACACAGTCACTCTGTCTGGGGAAGAAGCATCTGAGGAGTCTGTGTCAGGGGGCTCTACAAACACCTTCAGAACTTATCAAGTTGGAGCAGGCTTCAGTCCATACCCAGAAGACAAAAAGGAATGTGCTGAGAACCAAGAACATATTGAACCAGAGAAGGTTTCACTTGACTCTTTCATTTCAAACGAGCAGTCAGAGGACGGCTACCCCTGTGTGGACTTGGACACCATTGATAGTGGTTTTGGAGAGTCTGAATGCAGCAGTTCTGTGAACGCCGAGTCCAACGCAGAGGGCCGTATGGACTCTGTTGTATTTAATAAGCAAGAAAACTCAAACTACGTCAGGCAGTGGATGATCTGTGGCACCAGTGACTCAGGGAATGAACTTCCAAAACCCATCTGACAAGTGGATTGTCTAGTAGTTAAAGACAGTTCATGTCCAGTAAACGATTGATCCTGGTACACTGGTCCTGTTTAATCTACACACAATATGCTCCCTATTGCTAACATCATACAGAAACATAATTATCCTATCATTCTTATGCTGACAATAAACAGTTGCACGGCTCACTTTCCCCTGATTACCTCAGTAATGTGAATGACTTCCCTGATTCAGTACAGAATTGAAGTGGTTTACAGTAGCTCCTGAATACAGCACATCTCAGACTGCTTACTGCTTATAAACCAATCAGACCTCTTAGATCAGATACTGATCTCATAACTGTACGTAGAAGGAAATGTAATTCTGGTAAAGGTGCATTTAGTCTCTATGGTTCTTCTTTCTGGAACGAACTGTAACATTGCATTGCAGGATCCTGTGTGGGTGTATGCATGAGTTGTAGTGGGGTAGGGCATGTGGATGGATGTCATTTTACATTCTTTATTTTAAGTGTGTGTGTGTGGGAGAGATTACAGTGTCATGTGTTTTTTTATATAAAGGTATTACATTTTGTATATATTGTTAAGACTTAATGTACTTGTACTGTAGTATATCTTTGTATATGTTTTTATTCTTTGTTTATTTTAAGAACATTGAGTCTGTATGACATTTGTTATATAAATAAAATTGACCTCAGTTTGTAGACAATGGCACATAAGATTGGAGGTTACATTTCCTTTATTGCTCAACGAAAACTGCAGGACATGACACTGCTGGTGGCCAGAGGGATGCGTTATAGACCTTATACACTCCCTGAATTAATGACTTCAGTAAGTTGTTTGCATGAAAAACAAGTCAAACCTGATCATCTTTACCATTCTATAAACACGGTTATTGAAGACTTTCATTCATCTTTAAGTTTCTAACTTGTGCACTTTCCACGTATTTCTGCTGTTTCAAGTCATCATACCTACAAAGTACTGTAATTATAATCTGTCTGGTCAAAACTGTGACCCCAAATAGGCAAGTGTGCATCAAGTTAATAGTTTGTTCATGCTTATGTATTGTAGTATTTGTATTTAACCGCATGTACTGGTCTCACAGTCTTGCATGTTTCAATAACTGATGACACCAATATTGGCTTGGCACAATGGCACATAATCAAGATTCTGTAGTCTGATAATATGCCAGCAATCTGTGCACATGCACGGTTATCAGTAACCACAGCAAATTTGTGTCCATTTTAGGCTTCCATGGTAGTCTACACTTTTTTGCCTCATTATGATCCGCACAAAGTAATGCCACTATTTTCTTTTCTTATTTTTTTTTAAATAGGAGGCTGTTGTATCTGTAAATTGATACTTACAGTGTACACATATACTGTGCAGTGCACATATGGATATAATATTTAGAAGTAGACCCTCGCAAACAGCACTTTCACACACCTCAAAGTGTCCTATGATTAATGTACAAACAATTACCTTCTATTGTTGCTGTTATTGCTGCTACAATGTTGAGGAACCAAAGCCAAATAAATGTACTCTTGTGTAGTTGTATATGAGATTTATCACAATAATACATTAGTCAAAGCAAAGCATGACTTCTTGCATTCCCCAAAGACAATCACTGATCTACACCATTCTTTCCTATTTTTAAGCCTTTATTTCTCTAGGACAGGTTAACTGAGCATTCATTCTCCTTTTCTGTATACAGCTGTAGACATTCACACCTGCCAAATAAAGTCACTGTTCAGTTAAGCCACTACTGCTACCTCATCACCTGCTGTACTACTGCAGCTTGTGAGCTACTGCAGGTGACTTGCTCAAGTGAACCTCAACGGTAGTTTAATTCTTTACTTTTCCAATCACAAGTGCACTTCAAGAGAGATCATAGTGGACTTTAGGAAGTCAAGGCCTGACCACACACCTCTGCTTATCAACAACGAGGCAGTGGAGAGGGTTTCGGAGTTCAAGTTTCTGGGTCTCAGTGTGAGTGAGACCCTGTCCTGGAGCAACAACACCACTCGTGTGATCGGCAAAGCACAACAACGCTTATACTTCTTAAGGAAGCTGAAACAGGCTGACTTACCACAAAATCTCCTTGCTAACTTTTATCACTGTGCAGTAGAGAGTGTACTGACATATTGTGTGGCTGTGTGGTTCTCCTGCTGCACAAGGGCAGAGCAGGAGGCCCTGCAGAGGGTGGTGAAGGCAGCGAGCAGGATCATCGGATCCCCTCTACCATCTATCACCTCCGTCTTCACCTCCCGTTGCCTCCGCCTCTCCCAGCGCATTATCACAGACCAATCACACCCTGCACATCATCTCTTTCATCTCCTCCCCTCAGGGAGGAGATACCAGTCCATCAGTGCTAGCACTTCAAGATTCAAAAACAGCTTTTTTCCGTACGCAGTACGTCTGCTAAATGAACATTGACTGTCCCCCCTCATATGCATTTCAACCGGACTGTGATCATTTATTATTGGTTTCTGTTTCTCTATTCATTCATCATGCACTTTAAAATATCACCATGCACTTTATACTCTGTGTTGTATTGTTGTATGTTGTGTGTGTGCTACGGGTACATGGGAGCTCCCTAGTAATTTCGTTGTGACAATTGTGTATGCATTTGTGTGCAATGACAAATAAAAGCCTATTCTATTCTATTCTATTCTCTGCCCTTCAGTGTGTCCCCGGTTCAACTTCTGACCGGCGGGGCTGTTTGCTGTGTGTCATTCCCCTGCTCTCTGTCCACCTTTCCTGTCTTACTCTCTGTTGCTATCAAAATAAAGCAGAAATGCAAGTGGGGATTTTTTTTTGTAACCATATAGATAAAACATCACTGCTTTATCTGTGTGCTTACTTACACAGACGAAAGTGACTCCGTATATTTACCACTTAAACAGATAAGGATCAAGCCTAAAATATATCACAAAATAATCTAAAGACATTTACCGGTAGTCTTAAAACACCGATACTGAATGCAAATGCATTACATGAAAGGGGGAGGAAAGTCAGAGAGAGGAAAGACATCCTGTCACGCAACCGCACTGATAAATACGACCAGTTGTCACATTCATTCATACTCTGAGATGTCAACATGGCCAGGATGGTCTCCCAGGTAGAGTAACATTATTTTCTCTGTAATCAGTTTATTGCGTAGAACAACATTTTTGAAGTAATGTGTCAGTGTCATCTTTTTTAAACTACTGTACCTACTTTGGGGTTGCTTAGCATTTTTGTGTGTCTATGATCAGAGGGTAATGGGTGTGTTTGATGTGGATTTTTATAGTAATGCATTTGATCTGTTTATTCAGCCTATTGTATGATGATGAAAATGACGTCCTAAACCCCGTCCACATGTCTACACAAATATGAAACCTCCTCAGCTACTATTTCTTCTCTGCAGCTCCATCCTATTTGCTCAAAGATACCATGTTGGAGGTAGTATTCAATTGTGGTATAAAGTGCAAAAACCCTACTGTACAGTCCAGAACTCTTGAAAGTGTAAAAATATAACATATTTGTTACAATGGTTACATTAATGTTAGCGCAGTTACATAATTGTTTTCATGAATCAATAGGGCTAAGTCTAAAGCTGTTGTTGTGCCTGTTTATCTTTAAGCAACAAAGGTTGCTTCATGTAACAACTTCACTATATATAATTTTGCATTTGCATTCCAGTTCAGAAATATAATTAATCCATTCACTGGGAAATAAAATTGGGCACAATACTGTATACATGTGTGTATACTTATGGTACAGAATGCCTATATATATGTGTCGGCTGTATTTCTATCTTATAGGAGCTATGTTGACACTTTTGAGTGGGCCCCCAGCTGCTATGACAACCCAAGTTCTTCCTACCACTGCTGGTAAGGCCCAATTAATAGTTAATAGTTTACCTGTGTTATTTTATGTCATGTCTGACAATGTTGTTATACAGTAGGCCAGTATTCTGATTATTATTGTCTCTTACTGTATATGTTTCACAGTAGGTCCTTCTATTCAAGCTGAGCCTGACCCAGCTACAGTGACAACCCAACAAGACCCAGCATTGCATTCCCAAGTTGGTCCTACTACTGTTGGTGAGGGAGTTTTAAATTCATAGTTGAATTACTAATTTCATAATAATAATAATATTAATAATGTTATTTTATGTCATGTTATGGCAATGCTGATATACAGTATGTCAGTATCATACGGTAACAGTTTTCCGGTTATTATTTATTGACTCTATGTCTGCTTACAGTATGTACTTCTTTTATTATTTTTTTTATTTTTTTTTACACAGTATGTACTTCTATTTAAGCTGAGCCTGAACCAGCTGAAGTGTCAACCAACTGTGTCTGTGTTGAAAAAAATGTCAATTTTACCAATTATTAAAAATAAATACAGTATAAGAATTCTAGGAAGAAGAATTGCTATAAGAAAAATAAGTATTTAATTGAAAACATTCAAATTTAATTCAAGCTGAATTCAGCAGTGCCGGTGTTATGCTGTACACAAATGAAATAGCTTCCTTTTGTAATGTAGCCCCCAAAGGATTGAGGATTGTGGGTGTGGGGGTTATTGTTTGAAGTTCACAATTTGTATGATTCAATGGACCCCACAGGCAGCACCTGCTATTTCTAACTGTGAATAGAGCTTTTGTGGCAAATATTTTATATGAATTTGATATAGTATATTGTACTGTATGAACAATATATTTAAATATTTATATCCTTATCGACATCGGTTGAGAAAACTGAACACAAATGTGTTTTCATTTGTAATAACTGTAAATTAATGCCAAATCATAATTAGACATGCATATGTGAAAATGTCACACCTTTCTAAAGATGGCATCTTTTTCTTCACCTCCAGGTCGAATGTGTGTAACTGATTATTGGTTTATGATTACATGTGTTTTGAACATCACTGACAAACCAGTAGGACATGCTACAAAGACCAATTACTGGCTGAAATTCAATTGGACAGAAAGGTAATTGGACGAGTATTAAGATTGGTGCAAAGTGTAATCTGTAACATAAGGAAAATTAATGTTTCATATGCGATTTGTTTTAGCCTCAGAAGAAAGAAGTTTATTCAGTTCATCTGTTCCCTTGTGAAGCTGGAGTACAGTTACAACTGTAAAGTTGCTGCCAAGAATGTGTCAGCACAGTCCCAGGAATCATTCACAAATCTTCACAATTTGACTATACAGCTTTGTGATGATGCTGACTGCCATGATGTAACAAACAGCTTTGAACCATCACAGAACAGTACGTGACAATAGCGTTTGAAGACTCTGTTTTGTACACACGTGACACGTCGCACACGCACACGCACACACACACACACTCTTTGCTTTGCTAGTTTACAACCGATGCCGTGGTCATTTTTACGCCCAGTGCCCAATGACCTTGGCTCATCTGTGTGCTGATGGGTGTTATTGGTATAACAGGTGTGGTCTGGTGCATCGGCGTATTATCGTATCTTAGGGAGTGTGGGAAAGGTTACGCATAAAGCACAATACACGTTCCGACATCCAAACTTTTTTTGTGAAATAACTACGTACATTTTGACGTCCTTCAGAATTTCTGATCGTTTTTTTTCGGAAGCTCCTGCACCCCCAAATGTCCTGATGAGATGAGGAGAGAGAGAGGAAGAGAAAGGGAGAGAAAAAGAGATTTTCAGTAATTAGCCTACAGTTTATTGCCGATAGAAAATGCTCAAATACCTCCCATCGTGTAAGAATGTCATGAATCCATAGCCTTTTTTGCTTTCTTCATATGTCTCAGACAGTCGTCAATATCCATTTTGGAGTTTCGACACAGAAGCACAGTATCACTGTTATGTTTTAACAAGTGCTTCAAATAAAGAACCTACATAACTGAGAATGAACATGTGATTTTTAAGTTGATATGTCAGGATATCACACACGACTCTTGGACACGGCTCAGGAGATATTAGGCTACAAGAGGAAGGCGTGATTCTGAGTGATAGCCTAGATTGTCGTAAATATGGCTCCTACTCTCACAAAATGATCGATGGCACGAAAGTGTAATATTGATTTGAAAAAATAACTCATAATAATATATATAGCATGTGTTCAACAATTCATTTTGTTATTAGTTGAGCCAACACCACCAGTCAATGTTGTGGTCCATGCCACTCCAGAGGTCTACAATATTACATGGAAGAATGGGTATGAAAACCATCGCCACCTTAAAAATAAACTGAAATATCAACTCTGGATTCAGACATTTCCTAATCCGGTAAGCTCTGCTGTCATGAAACTTTAATTATCCGTTTTTAATCTAGTAAAGATCAACCAATAATGTAGCTCGATTTTGCTTAATAACTAAAAAAAAGTGTTCTCTGATTATCTAGGTCATCGATGTCAACGAACAATTCTACTCAATTGCTACATCTCAATTTGCTCTAGACACAGAATATTGCATAAAAGTAAAGTCACATCCTGTTCGTAAATTTGCTGGACACTGGAGTAAATGGAGTCCATTGAAATGTTGGAAGACCGAAGCCAGTGAAGGTACAGTAAAAAGCTGCTCATTTCATTTTAATTGAACTATATCATGGTACACTGGATACTTTACTGCCCCCCAACACAGTCAAGGCAGATGGCCGCCCAGGCCCCCACCATTAGTAAATGGTTGTGCTTGAAGTTCCTTGCCACTGCCCAAAATCCTTGCCCAGGGGTGAAATGTCAGGTTTCTTCTCTATATGTAAAGTGTCTTGAGACAACTTGTCTCACTTTGATACTATAATATATTAAATGTACCGTCTGTTGTAAGTCTTGCCACCCCTGTCATACTGATATTTGAATAATTATTTGACTTGTACTATACCATCTACTTGATATCTGTCATTTCTACAGTAGGGCTCACTATTTCTTGTTACTATTTTTTACATATATCAAGCAAATTCACTCCTCACCAAGTCTGTGGCATCCGTGTGTGTGGCTGTTGGCATTGTTCTGTTTTTTTTCTACATCCCTGCAACAAGGTACTGTAACTGTCTGTACTTTATAAATGCCCTTAGTAAGACTAACATTTACAATAGCCCCCTCCCGTGCTGTATCCCTCCAATGACTGTAGACAGTATAAGCTTGAAATGATCTTTTATTCTGCAGAAGGAAGATTAAAGCTCTGTTCTATATACCATCACCAGCCCCTTTCTTCCAACATTTATTTCAGGAATATAAGGAGAATCCACAGGTAAGCTTTAAATGTCACGGTTTCCCTGCTTTATTACTGTACCTTATTTGAACCTTCTGGTCATCAGCTGAATACTATAATTACTCTTTCCAGGAATGGCTTTCATCACCAAGCAGCGTTATGTCATCATTTAAGACAGAAGAGTTTGAGACGACTGATATTTTGTTTGTTGTGCCAACATCCATGAACAAAGATCCCGACAAGCAGGACTTTCACACCATGACACCAGCACTCACTCCAGGTCAAACGCCTTACGTTGGCTTACCAGGGATGGATTTGACCTCCATTAATTTACATGCAAACTGTCAGAGGAAGACTACCTATACTCCTCTTCCATGCTTCACCACTGAGCTTGAGTTAACCATTGTTACCTCTTTGGCTGAAGACGTCTTGGACACCACCAGTCATGCTGAATCTGGGTGTGGGAGTGAGGAGCTCAGCCTAAGCACAGACTGCAGTGCCCCAAACAGTCCTCTACATGCTAGCCCCAAATTATTCTGTACTGATTACTGCATTCTTAGCAAAACAGCAGAAGGAATTTTAGTGCCAAAAGCAATGAGTGTAAATGTTCCACTAGAGTCCTGACTTAAAAAGCACCACGCACACACACACACACACACACACACACACACACACACACACACACACACACACACACACACACACACACACACACACACACACACACACACACACACACACACACACACACACACACACACACACACACACACACACACACACACACACACACGCCTGTTTTATATAGCTGCAATGACATCTTTTAAAACAATTAAGAAAGGTGGTTCCTCATTATACACAGGTTTATAACAAAATCTGACAATATCCCCAGGTAGATCTTTAAATAATGAAAGCCTTTAAAAAGGCTAATGAAAGACTTTACTCAAATATATCCTTTATGCTCTGACCTCTCCCCATGTACTGTATATTTGACCAATGTGGCCTCTCTGTTTTTTAAGCAAAACTTTGTCTTCAAGCCTTTGAAAAATATTGTACAGATATTTGGATCATGTGTGGATTATTAAATAAATGCCTGTCACAGAGTATAAAGTGAGACATGTGTTAGTTATATTTTTGATTTGAAAAAAAAAAGTGTTATGATTAGGACTGACATTTATCTGCTTGACCCAGTACATACATGTGTTGAATCACTCTCATCTGCGTAAGCACATACTGATACACTTTGATACCATGAACATCGAATACTTTATCAGACTGATCTGTGCTCAATGATACAAGATGCGTGTTCTATTCCTACTCATTCTGTTCTTTTCCATGTCTCATATCTTCTGGTCAAGTATCCAGTGGCCTACTGTATATACTATATATTCTCTGTGTGTAATAAACTTCAGAACTTGTCGTGTGAGACTGCCTGGTGTCATCTGTCTCCGAGCTCGTCATTCAACTGAACAGTGAGGGAGTCTCGACTCATAGGACCACATGGAGAGTCAACTAACTTCACAAAACTTTGAAAGGCTAGCTAGCCTATACTATGTGGATTGTGTTATGCAATGAGAATAGCTTTATTACTACTTCTTTGGCCTATCAACTTGCCAAAACCACATACATCAAGGAACTTCAAGCACACATTGCTAAGTTAGGCTGGTTCACACTGGTTTAGGTGTTGACATTAAGTGGTGTTATAAAAAATGTAATTAAATAATAATAATACAATTGTAGGGTAAAACTAGCCACAAGCAACTCTAAGATTCTATTTTTAATTCCTGGAATCTAGAGTTGCCCTTGACAGCCCATACATCCAAACAGAAAAGTCCTATCTGATTGTATTAAACAACAAACTCACCAACATTGCAGCTGTAAGGAAAGCTTGAATTATCCTCTTTCTATCTGCAAAGTTTTTGTTTCATAAAAATCCACCGTAGACATGTTATGAGCTACTTTCTGTCAATAAATTCCGTGAATTCCGTGCAGGTTTCGAAATTGCAAATATTGCAGGAGGCAGCAGGACGTTGCGTTATTGAAAACGAGCGCTTCCAAACTCCATCACCTGCACGGAATTTATTGACAGAAAGTAGCTCATAGAAAGAGGATCATTTAAGCTTTCCATACTGCTGAAATGTTGGTGAGTTTAACATCGTTTGTAAGTATGGGCTGTCAAGACTGTGTAACGTGAGCCGTCTCTCGCAAATAAAGCCCTAGAGTAGAATGTCTGCCTCCCCTTTTCATGTATTCCAAATACACAGTCATAGGTTGCTCTAACCGCCGCGTCGTGAGCAGCACGATCTACGCGCTGTAAAACTGCTCTAAACTCCGTCTGTACTCACCCAATAATGAATTCATAAGACTTGGAGTCAGACATTGTCCTCTAGTTTCATATCCATTTGAAGGTTCTGCCAGAAAACGGGTGTTTAGTCAAATATCTCCACTTTTCCACGAGCTGCACACGGACGACTTTCTGTACGGGCGAGGGGCCTGGAATGAGTGCAGAACTGAATTTATCTAAACTTCCTTTGGGACGCACAATTGCAGGTGGTGTGATTCATTACCCCCCACTAACCACAACGCACTTGTCAATTGCGTGCCCCATTCGTTTGTGCTTCCCTGTGTCAATGTGTGATGTCATTTGTGGTGATCAGAGGAAGTTTTGATACATTCGGTCCTTCACTCAAGTTCAGGCCCCTCGCCCGTACAGAAAGTCGTCCGTGTGCAGCTTGTGGAAATTGGAGGTATTTGACAATTAACACCCGTTTTCTGGCAGAACTTTCAAATGGATATGAAACTAGAGGACAATATCTGAGGTAAAACATGCATGAAAACAACTATAGGCCTATATAGATGACACATTCAACCACTAGAGAGCGCTGTGGCTTCCTGTTTTAGAGACGGCACCAAAATAAATGTGATGAGAAAGAGGAAGAAAGACCGGAAGCGGCATCCTACTAACCATCTTTGTTGTTATGAAGAATGAGAATCTGGCCCTGTTTTCTTGTTGTATTGTTGCCAATCCTGTATGTGATATAGTACGAAAGCCAGGTATTCGGCGTTTTAGTTTTTTTAACTAATCCAGTGTGATTTACTCAAATTAGCTCAGTGTGGTGCACTATTATCTAAGTGGTGCCTAGTAGCTACCCTAGCTTGGTAAACGACACAGTTGTTGTTTTCATTATGAACATCATTCGGAACAGAACCATGCATCCAGATCTACGTGAGGACGAAGTTCTCGTGATGGAGAATGCCATCAGAATAGCCATAGATTCCATCATAAACGTGTTGTACAGCGTCAACTCCGCCAGGACGCACGAATACCAGAGGATGGTGGCCGACAGGGACAAAGAGATCCAACGGCTGGAGTGCAGGTCGAAGGATGTCGAACATGAGTTGCAGTTACTGCGACAGGACGGATGCAGCTGTGGACTGTTCGGAGATGAAGTGGGTCATCATGTCGGTGGAGAGCATTCTGACACTCAGGAGGAGATGATGGGAGACATCAACTTTGACACCGAGATGACAAGAGGGCAAGAGTCCGAGATGAACATCTCATGTAAGATTTGACTGTGTAACAGTAGATCCAGTGGTGGGAAAAGTATTCACTTTTTTGTTTTGTTTTCTTAACTCTTAAGTAAAAGTATAAATACTGCAATGTAGAAATACTATGTTACTTACAAGTAAAAGTCTGGAATTCAAAATGTACTTGAGTAAAAGTATAAAAGTGTTGTCATCAAAATGTACTTAAAGTATCAAAAGCACAAAGTACTCGTTATGCAGAATGTCCCATTTCACAATTTTTCAAATGTATAACAATCTTTTGAAAATAGCAGATCTAGCTTGTAGATCGGCTATTTTCTAATGGCCGAAATGTATATAGAGCTGAAGGGGTTAATGTATGTTTTGTAATTATAATCAAAATCTACAAAGTAACAAGTAATTAAAGTCTTCAAATAATTGTAGTGCAGTAAAAGTACAATATTTGCCTCTGAGATGTAGTGGAGTATAAAAGTATTGGAAATTGGAAATACTTGAGTAAAGTACAACAAATACCTCAAAATTGTAATTAAGTACAGTACTTGAATAAATGTACTTAGTTACTTTACGCCACTGATAGTAGATCATATGAGAACACATGCAACAATATGATTCACTGGTCAAAACGTGTCTGGTTTAATTACCCCTCCATTCCTGTCCATTCACAACAGGCCTTTTTGCAAGAACCCCTTCGCAGATCTCTTCTCAAAGCCATGAGCTGGCTTTCTCTTCATCTATCAACAGCCTGAGCATTGAACAGATCTGTGTCTCAAACTCTGTGGAGGCTCCAGTTGTACCAGAGGGACCAAGTGACCTGTCCATATCAACAAGCAGCCTAATAGTAAAGGAAGAACCTTGTGATATTGACACTCAGGCTGTCTTAATTAAATGGGAGATGAGTGAGCACAATACTGACGATCACCAGGAAACTGTAGGTGATTTGCATCAGAATGACAAGATTCCCAGCATAAAAAGTAAGCTATCTTCATTTCTTTTTCACAGGGCAATTAGGGATTTTTTTTTTTTTTTTAGGGATTTAGAGAAGAGATTGAATATAGAGTTTTGAGTATTTCCTGATAATTCTTTTACCACTTGAATCCCAGATGTACAATCTCGCAACGCTTGTAGCTTGTGAGCTTGTAGATCGGCTATTTTTGGCAAAGAGATTTAGTGTAGACTGAAAAAAGCGATCCAAGTACAGAGTCAACTCGGCCAAATGTCTAGAGGGTTTAAGTGGCTAACTCAGATTTCCCAGCTCTGTGTCTAACTATCAATCCCCTCTGTTGCTCAGGGCACCATTGTTGTGTTCATGAATCAAACTTCATTGTCCTGTCACACGATATAACGGGTTTAAAAAAGTTTAATGGATGGGATACAAAATGGTGTAATTTTGCTTCATCAAGCTCTTACCATTGCAGTTACAGGAAGAGTTAAAATAGGGAAGAGAGAATGAGAGAAGGGAACATAACACAGAACAGGTCAAATGACAGGAAGGAACAGTCAAATCAAATATACAAAGTCCAGTATAAAAGAAAAAGTGGCAATGCATATAGATGGCACTACGGAAGGCAGGTGAAAACATGGGGGCGTGGTTAAAGTGGCATGGTTTAAAAAGAAACTTGGCAATGGAGTGAGTGCATGCTGTACTGTGAGCCGTTCCATTTTTCCCCCTCTAGGAAGACTGGAAAACAGAGAGAGATTAAAGAAGTTCAGGGAGAAACTATATGCAAACCCTGAAAAACATCGTGTCTTCAAGGAGAGGGAACGACTTCGGTAAGCTGGCTTTTCAACTTTACATGTTTGACTGGAATTGTGACAATGTATTGTTATTGATTGATGGCTTGCAACAGTGGTAGAATAATGTAAAGCAAAATAAGCTCTTTGGGGGCGGGTGTCTAGACACAGCCACCATGGTTGTATAACAATATCAAAGCCAGAATTTGCTACCATTTAGGATCTACGTACATGTATGTGGTGTATACATACTGACTTCCTGTCTCTTCCCAGGAACTGTAAGAGGAGTGTACCGATGTCTGAACTGCCAGAAGAGACCCAGAGGCAGAAGAGAGCCGCCTGGAGAGCTGCTTCCAGACGCTATTATGCCCGAAAAGTGGGCCGACAACACACGCCCACGACACACGCATCTCCATCTGGCTTTATTCCTCAGTGCCCTTCTGGCTTTATTCCTCAGTGCACTTCTGGCTTTATTCCTCAGTGCACTCCATGCTCGCTGCCAGTCCCTTTCATGGATAAACGGAGGAGGACATTGATATCCGAATTGCCCAAAGACACTCAGACTATGCAGAGGGAGGCCTGGAGAGCAGCATCCAGAAGGTATTATGCAAGGAAAATGGCTCGTCTTCAGGCAGATCCCACCCAGCTCAACCACCTCTTACAGAATACAGACACAACTGAAGGGACTTCAGGGCAGAACAACAATGGGCTTGGAGGAATAGTGTGTAGCTAATAAGAGCATTAAGTCCCATGCATGAAAATAAACAAAACGTTGCACATAGGTCCTGTCCTATGAAAAACGTCCTCAACTGGTAGTGTGGGCTAGTAGTGCTGATGATGACGCATGTTCACATGCTTCAACCTGGCAGGTATTATATCATCACTGTTTTTCAGTGTAAACCTATTTCCCCCTCACAATTGTTTTATTTTATTTTATCGATTGACAGTGGTAGCCAAATTTGCTACAGTGTCTCTTTACTGTCCACAAATGATCCAGACAGATTTTGTGAATTCTCAAAACTTGAATTCATAGTGCATTCAAATGTTTTACTGTAAACTACAGCAAATTCTTGCTAAATGAATCTCCTGTTCATGAAAAGAAATGACAACATTTTGATGTAGTGTGGTAAATGTCAGCATTGTATCTTTTTTTAATCTGTGTAAACTATTGCAATAAATAGATTTTTGATTATTACTTTTTAATTATATTAATCCACGTGGGGGAAGTTAAGTTTCGAGCTTCACCAAGCTGACGGCTGCTCAGATGGTTATGAGGTTTTGGAGGGGGGTAGCAGTTAGGGGTTAAATGTCTTGCTCAGGGACACTTTGACACATAGCCCGGGGCCGAGAAGCAAACCAGTGACACTCGGATTACCAGATGGCTTCTAACCCACTAAGCTACGGCCGCCCCTATCAGTCAGAGCACATAGCACCGACCTTCTGTAGATCCACCCTCCTGATGCTGAGGGGGAAATACTCCACACACAGCCAGGAGAAACAAAGTGACATTGATGAGCGGCTCTCCCCTCCAATATTTGAACTGTTTTCTACTTGAAGTGCCCAGGGCGCTCCACCAAAAAATGCTGGCCGAGAGCACTGAAACTGCACAGTGCTGAGAAGAGGTCCAGGGACCCTCAGGGCTCCTTTATGGACTCTTACAGGTCTGTAGCTCTGAGAGCATACAAATGGAACCAAATAGACCCTTATAGGTCGACCTGGTCAGTCCTTAAAATTTAAAAGTATTTAGAATTTTGACCTAACTGAATTTGTGACACTAGTGTGAAATCTGCCTTTACACGCAACCCTGGTGATTGCCTATGTCATAGTGTGAAGTCATCTATGGTTTCTTAATTGTCAATGAAGTATATAGTGTTTAAGTGGTTAATAATCTTGATCAGGACATTTCTGCTGATTGACCCTCATGTCTTCCTTTTCTTCCTATTTTTCATATCTCCTCCCCAAAATGGCCGACCCAACATACTGCTGCACAGCAGCTATAATTAAACGTTGATTCAAGTGGTTGTGATTCTTCTATCACTGGTGGGTTAGACCTGGAATCACACTGTAGGTAATGTGTGATATGAGTCAAAATACTGGTAAGCCACCTTTGTTTTTGGGTTCAGCCTGTTTGCATTAAAATTTGCCACTGACTGAAGTATTTATTTTTGAGTGATTTGTTGTATTATGTTCCACGCATGTGTGTACAAAATATGACTACATTTGATGGTCACTCACAGATAGGCCAAATTAAACTGAAGTTCTAACAGTTCTACTTTAAGTCTGAATTTCAGTTATTTAACTCACTGAGTGCCATTAACGTGTTTCACGTGTTTTTACCGCTATGGCGCTGGGTGCCATTAACGTGTTTGACGTGTTTTTGAAAAAATAGTTTAAAAAAAATTAAATACATGTTCAGAACCCAAGATATCATCATCTGAAGATGTGCAGCTCCATCCACTCCTTGTTTAACTTAGAACTGAAAAAGGCTGTATCTCGCTTCCTAAGCACTTTTTGTTTTCTGTGAAAAAAACTCTGGCACTTTTCAGAATCAATTCTGAAATAATTCTGTCAATCCTGGCACTCAGTGAGTTAATTGGGAATTTAGCAGATGCTCTTATCCACACAGGTTCTTAATTGCACAGAACATTTGAATATTTAGTAGCCAGTTGCAGGTACTTCATTTAATTCTACTGATAACAGACTATCAATATCATCCTTAAAACACTAAGTGTGGTTTTTGGATAAGTGGCAAGTGAAGCAAACAGACACCAATATTGTCTCAGTGATTGCAGTTCCAGAATCTCTTCTGTTTTATTGGGTGCAAGATATTAATAACATGAAGTTATGGTAATGGTCTATGCAACTCATTGCTTGATAAGCACTCTTATTAAAAAACAGCTTCCATCAAGATAGAAATACCTGGTGATCATAGAGTAATTAGCCTTAAACTCACCTTTTAAGTGGATCGGTGGACCTAAACTATGCACATCATATTGTGAGAGCTGCAACAACCCTGCTTTTCTGTTTGCCAGTGCTCGTTGAATACTATGTGCAGTGAGTAGTAAGTAATTATACAACAGACTTCCTGTCTGTAGTCAAATTAATTTGTAGTATCAAAACGACCCATTATCTAGTAACTGAACTGATTAGTATTAACCCATTCAATCCGAGAACGCATCTGTCAGTTTTAGATTTTAGCTATAACCATTATTTTATACTTAGGCTATTTAAAAATAGCAGATCTACAAGCTCATAGCGTGGCACTGAGGGCCGTGCTATGAGCTTGTAGATCTGCTATTTTTTTTTAAATCGTGCGCAAATCTTTGAATACATATATTATTTTTAAAGGGAACATTTGTAACTCAAATCTTTGCTTCCGGAAGTCCCTGGAACAAAATATTTTACAAATGTATATTGTGGGCGCTGGGGGCGTGTCTCCTCCTCCGCGTCATCAGCGCCCATACCCTAGGTGGGGTTGGCGAAAGGGCCCACTCTGTGTGGAGTTTGCATGTTCTCCCCGTGTCTCTCAGGGTAGTTGATACCCTCACAAAAACATGTAGTAATCCTGGTCACTAAACTCCTCCCCCATGACAGCCGGGGCGCCTGATGGAGGGGAAGGGAACTGGTTGGAATAACGTGTTCCTTCCACGCGCTACGTCCAACCAGGGAAACTCCCTCCTGTCAGGTGACAAGAAGGTCAGTTGGCTCTCATGCATTGAAGGAGGCATGAGCTCGGCCCTGGCCTTCCTAGGCTGGTGAGGGGAGTGTAGTGCCCAGGATCACTTAGAAAATTGGCACGGGTGAGAAATAAGGGTTACAAAATCGTGGGATAAAAAAAAATAGAAAAAAAACAACAAATGTATATTCAAAGATTTGCACACATTTTCATGATTCTTCAAAAATAGCAGATCTACAAGCTTAGAGCGTGGCACTCTGTGCTGCGCTATGAGCTTGTATATCTGCTATTTTTAATAGCCATGTAATCTAAAATGACAGCGATGCTTTCCTGGATTGAATGGGTTAAGAAAGTGGAAAGTGAGTGTATAGCTTCATGAGGTATCGTCTCACCCGTGCACCACAACAGAGAACTGCATTAATATACTGGTCTCAGAAAGAGTGCAACCTTACATGACTCAAAAGATATTACAGACAAAATCTGAGGATCCATTATCATTAGTCAACATAAAACACAATGAGGACAAAGACAAGAAATTCTCAATCGCCAATTTATTCTCAGTCAATTAAAAATAATTCCTAATGTGCTCTAGACTTTTCTCAATTCTAACACTGCTCTGGTCACTTTTTTCCATTTTTGATTCTGCTTCATTTGGACTTTGATCTCTTCATCTTCACAGCGCATTCTTCAAGCGTCATCCTCAGCTTCCTCCTCAAATTCTCCCTCCTCCTCAGCGGTGGCGTCCTGGTACTGTTGGTATTCTGACACCAGGTCATTCATGTTGCTCTCTGCCTCTGTGAATTCCATCTCATCCATGCCCTCGCCAGTATACCAATGCAAGAAGGCCTTACGACGGAACATGGCTGTGAATTGCTCAGATATGCGCTTGAACAGCTCCTGGATGGCCGTGCTGTTGCCAATGAAGGTGACGGCCATCTTGAGGCCGCGGGGTGGAATGTCACAGACGGCGGTCTTGACATTGTTGGGGATCCATTCTACAAAGTAGCTGCTGTTCTTGTTCTGGACATTAAGCATCTGCTCGTCCACCTCCTTCATGGACATGCGTCCGCGGAACACGGCGGCCACGGTCAGATAGCGGCCATGACGTGGGTCGCAGGCAGCCATCATGTTCTTAGCATCAAACACCTGCTGGGTGAGCTCAGGCACTGTGAGGGCGCGGTACTGCTGGCTCCCCCTGCTGGTCAAAGGAGCAAAGCCCGGCATGAAGAAGTGAAGACGGGGGAAAGGGACCATGTTGACGGCAAGTTTGCGGAGGTCGGCGTTGAGCTGGCCGGGGAACCGTAGGCATGTGGTCACCCCGCTCATGGTGGCCGACACCAGGTGGTTGAGGTCTCCATAGGTAGGTGTGGTCAGTTTGAGTGTGCGGAAACATATGTCATAGAGGGCTTCATTGTCAATGCAGTAGGTCTCATCTGTGTTCTCTACTAACTGGTGGACCGACAACGTAGCATTGTAAGGCTCCACCACTGTGTCTGATACCTGGAGACAAAAATGAACAGAGAAAGGAATTCATTCTCAGTTCCTTAGAACACTAATTCAAACCATGACAGGGAAAAAAAAGCATCCAAAAATAAAAACTAGCATCATGCAACCATCACATTTAATCACATGCGTAGCTGTAGCTGACCTTGGGGGAGGGCACCACACTGAAGGTGTTCATGATACGGTCTGGGTACTCCTCGCGGATCTTGCTGATGAGCAGGGTTCCCATGCCAGAGCCAGTACCACCGCCCAGAGAGTGGGTTAGCTGGAAGCCCTGGAGGCAATCGCAGCTCTCAGACTCTTTGCGGACCACGTCCAGGACAGAGTCCACCAGCTCTGCTCCTTCTGTGTAGTGGCCCTTGGCCCAGTTGTTTCCAGCACCACTCTGGCCTGAAGGAGCAGGAGAGAAACAAAATGGAATTAAAAACAAAAACTTCAAAACCACCCATCACTTTTTTAAATGTAAGATTTTTATTGTAAATTTAAAAAGCCACATTATTGGAGTGTAAACATTGGTGGCAGTAGAGAAGTTGCCTTTATTCATGTCAAATATAGTAAATATGGGCTCTCACCAGGGCCCCAGGGAAAGCTGAGACGCATCATGTTTGTTAGAAATTATTATTCTTTTGTACTCACTGTAATGTGTTTATGCATAATAGTTTATATAAAAGTGCTGCATACAGTGTGTGCCAGTGCTTCAGACATTTGTTTTTGTTGCAGTGTCAGAAGTAAAAGTCCCATTAATTTTCTGCATAGAGAATTGTATTATGAGCTGTCATAACAATCCAATGTACTCTTACCACAAGCAACATGGTTGTAAAACAATGCTATACGCTCCTGTAGAAGCCACACATCTGTATCTATGCAATTAAGAAAAGCTAGCTTTAAGAAAAACATGAATAATCTGCGATGTCATCGAGAAATACTACCCACAATCCTAAAGTGCAACAGCAACGACGACAACGTCTCTGATTGGTGGAGCTCATGTTACCATGGAAATGTTACCTCCCTGTGAATGTCACGTGAGTGAAAAGTCAACTATAATATTTTACAACACCGTACAATGTAAACACTGTAACAGCTTTTGGTTGTTGTAAAATGTGCTATATAAATAAAATTGTATTTTATTTGATAGTAACGACAACGGTTAAAGTTAAAAAGAAGCAAGCTAAATTATCCTTTGGTTGGAAGCATTGGAAAGGTGTGCACAGTGGTTTATCATTTATGGGAAGAGTAGTTCCTCCATTCTTAAAATATGTATACAGTTGGGGCACCACTGGCCTAGTGGTTAAGCGCATACCGTATATAGGCTCTAGTCTATGCTCTAATGCAGCCTAACAGCGAGTCCCAAGTTCGATTCCCGAGCCTGATGACCTTTGCTGTGTGTCACTCCCTGTTTCTCTCTCCCGGTTTCTTGTCTCTCTCTACTGTGTAATATCAATAAAGCCAAAAAAAAAGGCCTAAATACAGCTCAAGTGGAGTTATATGGTTTTTTAGCATTAATGTGGAGTTTATTTTCCGTCTGACTTTGTCATTCTAATCAATGGTGGCAAAAACAACTCTCCACAAGTTGGAGTTAGGTGGTTTCTGGTTTGACCGACAGTTTGATGATCCAATGGAGTTAGGAGGTTTAGTCAGAAGCGCTTTTTACAAATTTGTAAAACCCACACACAAACGTAAAGGGTGTTCAATAACACTGATTTATTACAGTACACAGTCTTGTGCCTTCGCCTTTTTTGCGTTTTCCCAATTCGTCCCTAATCAAATGTTTTATGGTCATGATTCATCACATTCACTGGCTGACTTGATTCCAGACGTATGGAGTAAATTAATGAGAAATTCTCTTCTGGCATTAGCACATGGTCAAAACGTGGGCGGTCGCTGTGTAGCTCTATAGTGTATTATTTTTATTTCATTTGTGAGCTCTATAGTGTATTGTTTTTATTTTATTTGTAGTGTAGACACTAATACATGTTTTACATGCACTTTGGGGTATTTTTCTTAGGAACATATTATTTGTCCTGTATCCTTAAGTTTTCATTCCACTCACCAAATACAAAGTTGTCGGGTCTGAAGATCTGCCCAAACGGCCCAGACCTCACAGAGTCCATGGTACCTGGCTCCAGATCCACCAGGATTGCCCTGGGTACATATTTACCTCCTCCATGAGAAAGAGAATGGGAGAAAGTAGCCATCAGCAGACAAGACTAAGCAAACATCTCTGACGGGAGTAGACAGTAATGAGGGATTTATACATACTTGCACGGCTGTGTCGTGCACCGAAAATAGCCGATCTACAAGTTCACAACGCGTCGCAGTGCTTGTAGATCGGCTATTTTCTGTGCATGACACGGCGTACAACCAAGTATAACTCAGGCTTAATATGGCCTTGACTTTGACTTTCTTTTATATAAAGTACCAAGTGTCAGAGGTTGTGGTTACCTGTAGCTTCATTGTAGTAAACACTGATCCTGTCCAGCTGCAGGTCACTGTCGCCATGGTAAGTTCCAGTAGGGTCAATGCCATGCTCATCGCTGATTACCTCCCAGAACTACAGACACAACATGGAAGGTATCACATGACAATTACTAACACTGAAAGTATCTTTCCATTAGCCATGTGGTTTACTGGAAGGAGGACTAGATGAGGAAAACAGCAGTGACTTTGTTTTTATTGAGGTTAGGGTTAGGGGGTTCTGAGAAAAATAACTGCTAACATCATCTAACCATTGAAACCGATACAGCTGTATATTTCCATATTCATAGGCTGTGTTGACAGCGGTGAATGGTTCTTTCAGACTCAAAAAGCAAGTGAGAAAGCACAAAGGATCTATAGATCAGTCCCGGGGCAAAACTTAAAATGAACTCTATTTGCAGGCGGTCACACTGACACCACACTGAAGAAGCCGATTGTCTTAAGATCTGTATTCACATCGTGTTCACTCTTTAAAAGACCACACTTGGATCTTCATGTGTTTTTCTCATAGGGGCTGGTGTGACTGCTGACGTGCAGGCAACCATTTGCAGGCATGCATGCATTTATATGTATGCACTGTGATTTTCTGTGGACAGCAGCATTAAGGAAGGGATTTAGAGTAATCTGGATAAGCAGGCTGTATTTCAGCTCCGTATTTAAGAGAGTGGAGTCAGCTGTAGACAACATAATATCACTGCACATTATTAAAACCATCTAAGGAGAAAGTAGAGACCTTAATCTGATGGCAATAACTACACAAAGTGCTGGGAGGAGGTGAGAGAGATGGCAATTGACAAACAATAACAGAGTCAGAGGCAAACTATGGACAGCTAAAGTGTAGATCGGGGCAGTAATCATAGTGAAATAATGGGGACAAGCAGGAAGCAATGCCACATCCTGACCCTAATTTACTACACTAGCACTCCAGCAAGCCTGTCAATCATATCCACTGGATATGATTGGATGGGGGGGGGCTATCAATAGTATTGTTCTAACACCGTACTGACAAAGACCCCAATACATCTTCAATACAAGACACTAGTGACATTTTCATTGCAGTTTCTTGGGCCTTGATATACAGTGATAGACAACAGTTCTCATTTTCAATGCAGATACCTTGAAATTACAAAAAAAAGTAGTACATAGTGGTAGTACATGAACTCTTTATCACATGGTCTTTGTTCTGCTATTGGGGCGTTTCTTTCTCTTCAGTAATGGAAAATTAAGTCAGCCCAGTAGAGACCAGTGATTTCACCCACACTGGGCATCAGCTGTTTCCCCTGTTCCTCCCCCACCCCATCCCTAATTTGGTTTAGTGAGCAGAGGAAAGCAGACATGATTATAAAGTCAGACCCCACTTTCCTGGACAATCTCTGTCAGCACAGATTGTGGGATAATGATGCATCCTGTAATACAGGGCCTTGCAAAAGTGTGGTTACCTAATGGCTAAAGATGCTTGGCTACCCGGCTCATCCATACAGTATGTTCTATGTTGGCCATTGATAGTGCTCATCAGCTAGGCCTAAATATATATATAAAAGAAGGGGAAAAAATAATGATCCATAATGACAGACTATGTGTATAATTATATTGTTCACTGAGGCTTCTGGTAGACTGAAAAACAAACTATCCTACCAGTAGACTGGAAGATGACAAAGACAACATCTAGTAAAAACGATTGTTATAAATGTGTTTCTCTACTTTATGAGAAACATGATATCCATTGCAAAATGGCACCTTTTAAAAAGGGAAAATAGTGTCTTTGTTAATTAGGCTGCCCCACCCTTCCCCTGTCCCGTCCCCCTCACTAATAGAGCGCTTACTGTACATCCGCAGTCTACATTAATAATTATCGTGATCGATATAGGATATTGATCCACCAATATTGTGAGGTGAAATGACTTGGAACGCATATTCTAACTCACATTGTTGTCCTAAACAGCAATAATAGGAGCTTGTGGCAGACAAAGGGACCAGGGCAGCGCTACATACACTGACAGTCTGACGGACCTTGACAAGTCAACAATAGGCTGGTTTCTCCGGACTTTTTGTCTTGAGGTCAGCCTGAATGAATCCCTACTGTCGAAATGCAGACACGCACCCGGTCCGTAGTGTGAACAAAACCCGTGGAGACTAGAGAACGTTACTGTTATTACCACTGTTGCCATGTCCACTTATAAGCGACTTTGGGCTTGTTTTGCTGTAAAGTTAACTTGCTTGTAAATATTGGTAGTTGCGGGTTGCGTTTTTTTGGCTTGTTTCTAAAGTGTACTTGCTTATTTGAGCTTGTTTCCCAAATATATTTGAATCATTATTTAAAACAGTGGTTCTCAAACATGGACCCCCAAATTATTTGTCCCTATAACTGTCCCTATAACTCCTCAACTGAAATGTTTTATGCCAGGAACCCCCCATTCACAAGATTTGTGTTGTCAAAATGTTTCAAATATTCCACATGTTTTCAAAATGTCTTCAATATATACCTATATATTTTTAATAGCAAATCTACAATCTCACAACGCGTCGCATCGCATTGTTTTCATAGACTTGTTGCTTGTTTCTCTCTCAAAATATGGCAACACTGAAACTGGCCCCATCCATCCACCCGGTTACCGCAGAGCAAAAGCTTACACAATACAGTGACAGCTCAAGTCACTGGCTGTCACTTTATTTAATATTTACTTAATCTACTGTGTTAAATTAATATATGTGTCTGAGGAAAATATACCAGCTTTGCCTTATTCCCAGAATCAAAGAATAAGACAAATTAATCAAATGCTCTTTTCTGACACGTATCAACAGCTGGAAGAAAAGTTAACATTTATTTATATATATGTTATAGCCTAAATGGGAGGGTAACCTCTTCCTTACCTTGGCACCAATTTGGTTACCGCACTGGCCTGCCTGGATGTGCACGATTTCCCTCATTGTGATTGTAAAAAGTGTTTGAACAACGAAGAACAGATACAGAACGAAGACAGACACCTAGGATGCTTCCACACCACGACCGGCCGCCGACCAATATCTCGCATCTAGGAGGGAGGACAAAGCCTTTATATCTCTGGCTGTGGTTGAGACGGGGCGTGGCCAACTGTAGTCCCCGCAGTTGTGGACTGGGATTGGCTCAGAGGAGATGACCCCCAGAGCTATTAGGCGGGGTTAGGATGTACCAGAGCCGTACGACGGTGCCGAAAATTACAGAGGGGGCTCGTCTAATAAATAAATAAATAATACTTGAATAAATAAAAACACCTACGAACAAATGCAAAACATCATGAATATACATTTAAAAATGCATATATGAATAAATATAAAGAAATATATTGAAAATAAAAATACCTATATAATTTATTTACAGATATATTTTATTAGATTTGTTTGTTTATGCTAAGGAAATCGGGGCATAAGCTTTGCATGGAGCAGCAAATATATATTTCAAGAATCTTTTACTGAGACTATGCTCTAATGGCCCTGTGTCTGGTGATGCTTGGCTGTCCATGATGAGAGTCTTACTGGCTGTGAATGTCCTGTTATTCATCATTTTCATCAGGTCACCTGCTTACAGGGGTGTCTGCAGTAATAAACAAATGGAGCCTGGAGGCCAAAGAGCAGGAATGTCATGGAGGCCATAAAGGCCAAACTGATGGGACCATGCACCATATACAGTACAGTATGTCCCTCAAAAAATGATATGCTCTAAGGCCACAGTGGCCTTTATGCCAAATATTGGCAATTTGTAAATACCAATACATTATCTAGATACATATACTAGAGGTTCGGGGCGCTACGCGGCCCTCACATCTAGAGTCACATCTACGTTGCACCGCCGATCCGATATGCCCATAGACTGTATATGGAGATCTCTGTATCTGTCAGTCCTTGTCCTTTTATGCCCATATATGGAGACCCCTCATCAGTATGTCTATATATGGGCATGCCCCCTTTTGTGCCCACACAGCACACAAAATTCAAAATGTACATGCCTTTCATACGTAAACCCATAAGGTTTTTTAAGAATTGGAACAAAAATTCTTGTGGGTGGACCTCTCAACGCAGTTACTGTAGGTGGGCTGAGAGCCAAGTTGTTAATTGAGGTGAAAATGTGTCCCATTCACTAGATATGAGTATGTAAAGAACCAGTGTAGAGAGAAGTACTTGTTTTTGTAAAAATACTAATGTGGAAGTAAAAACATATATAATGTATGTATTATTTTTTATATTATCTATAATATATTTAAAAAATTGACTTGACTCTCATTCACTCATTTCACAATCATATTATTGGAGTTAATGTGTTCATCACATTCATTTTGTAGCTTGTAAAGGTGGCCATGATTTATTTGTTTTCTGTTTAACTTTTAAGCTTAACGTTTTAGCTTAACCTATAATAATACATCATCATTTATCATTTAATGTATGTTTTGTAACTTTGTCATTCATATTCTAATTCTGCAAAATAACTGGCAACTAAAGCTGTTGTTTATCAATAAGAGTGCACTGAGGACCCTAGCTGGAGCCCTCATCCAGTGTAATTTTCTACTAGTTCTGCCACCAAAATGTGGAATGTCCTACCGCCATCAAACGTTGTGACTCCCTATCCTTATTTAAAACCACCCAGAGCAACTGTTCAACAATTGCAACATGGACCTATAGATAAGTCCTCTAGCTTGCCACCAGAGAGTACCATCCGCAAGTTGAGCCCCCCCTCCCCAATTGATGATGATTTGTATTGTATCGTATTGTATGTCCTGATGAATGAATTCATACGTAAACTCAGCTAGTTATATTGCATTGTATAATATTGCATTGTATCATTTACCTATGTGCAGACTACAAATATGTGTTAGTCTCACTCCTGAATGGATAAAATTGTTGTCCCAACCTGAAAATGTAGGTAGCTATTTTCTGTTTAATAGAGAGCTAGAGAGGCCCCTGTTACTGAACAAACACTTTCCCGACCCTGACATATGTGTTGAGGTGTCCCTGCAGAGCAGTTTCATGACAAAAAGCATTTGCTACAGTATATAGGTAGCTACAGGAAATGGGTCACCAAAAATCTGATTCATTTTTTGTTGTCAGATCTATAGGGTTACAGTTGTAAATCAGAGGGTGAAATTGTTCGTGTGCAAGCGCCATCATTTTGTTGTTTTCTAGGAAATAAATAAAGGGGGGGGGGGGCAGAGAGAGGGAGAGCCAGGAGAAATATCTAAATCAAAGATGATATCTACATAATGTACATATATACACAGCATAATAAGCAGCAGGTATGTATGTACATGGGGTTAACAATCAGGTAACAATCTATACATGGTAACAATTCACATCGTAGATCCACAAAGGAAAAGTAGTTCCTTTGTGGAAAATAGGGGAACAGTCCACATGAAGGGAAAGGTGCCAAAGAAGCATCAAAGCATCAAACCCAAGTGAACAACTTATTGACCCCCCTTCTAAGGATGTCAATGATAGCAATGTTGCCCCAATCAGTACATAACACTCCCAACATCCTGCACCTGCCAAACCAGGACAAACCACCTTGTGAAGCCTCCTGTAAGAGGCCAAAGATGGTGTGTAGATATTTTTCCTCTCTTCAGCCTCTTGTAACTTCAACACAGACTTGAAAAAGGAATGTACCAAAAAACATTCCAGACAATCAACAGCCAACGGCTCTCATCCTCAGTCTCTCCCTATGCCCTCTGTCTAGCATAGCTGCTGAAATAATTCTAAAATGATGTGACATATGTGTTGTAACAAGTCACAGCCAGCAGATGCCAGTAAGATCTCCTGCAAGTGTGGAGACCGGCAGGAAGCACATGCGGAGACTTAAAAATCAAATCAGCAGCCCTGCCACCAAAGTGAACAAATTAAACATCAAATATATCACTCTCGCATGACACAGAGTTCAAAACATTAACAGAACAATTTAATGGCAACCCTCCACTCCAGTTGAAAGCATCCTCCTACACTAGTTACCTCCAACTCTCCTCTCCCTGCTGATCAACCTCATATGCATGATGACAGAGCAAAGGAAAATATCTAATTCAAAGAATAATTTAAAGAAAGTTCAAACAAGAATACAAAAACTAAATGACAAAGAGGCTAGACAACTAAAAAGAATAGAAACAGGAATACCCAGCTGTCGCTTCTCCTGGTTGCTAACTGGACAGATTGTCATCGTTCCCAAACACCAGTCCTGTTCACATAACATACACTGCAAACATAACCATAAAACAGCTCTGCTACACTATGTCAGAGCAGTTGATTGCAAATAGCTTCACACCCATGGTGAAGCTAACTGAACCTGAATTTTGGGTTAACCATTAAGTCAAGACCCACTGTTTTGGGAATGGCATAATAATAGTCTGTACTGTAGCCTAATCTTGGCATGACACATACTGTGCATGACCAATTTATGTACAGTACTCTACTCAAGATCTCGACTCCCTACCCAAACTCAAAACAAACCTAAAAGAGTGGCTGACCTCGAAACACAATTGGGCTTAGTAGAACATAGGAACACCTCGGCCCCCACCCCTCCTTTTTCTGTAAATATACCTTTTGCTGCTACTGGAGCTTTTACCGATATGTATTGTATTGTATTGTATTGTATTGTATTGTATGTTTTACTGATGAATTGAGTACACTGGACCACAATGAAAATAAGCCCCTGAGGAATTTTGTGTTATCCTTTTAACTTTTGACTGTACCACATGTCAAACTTGATAATAAAGTATTCAATCAATCAAACTGTACTATCCCTAATTCCCAGTTCAGTTTGATCACTGGGAAAAGATAAATAACCCCTTCTGGTCCATCCTCTTCTCCAGGTTGATGTTAACACTTGCAGGAGTTTGGAGAATGCATTCAGATTGTCCAAGAATTGTTAAAAAATAATGATTTGTGACTTGTTTTAGTTAAAGCGGCACTACAGGTATGTACTTTTTTTATGAATAAAATGTAATTTAGCAAGCAGGTAGGCACAATTTATCATTTATTTTCATGGATAGTTGAAAAATAGAACTGCCGTCCAGACTCCGAATAGGATTGACAGGTTTCATTTAACATATTATTTTGTGATGCATAGGTTTTAATTTTCATATACAATGCATTATGCTTCGTCAGATATATGTTATGGGGGTAACTAACTGCCCTACTGCCGTAAGGGTCCTTGTATTCTAATGGCATACAGACACATGATCACAGTTTTCTTTGGTACAGTATCTGATGATTGAATCAGTTTACAACATCAGTGTGAGTTGTTTCATTGACCTTGTTGCCTTGTTGACACTCACATGCACGGAGTTACATACTCTGTGAGGAGGTCCAAATGTGTAGGGTGCTAGGAAGTATAAGTCGATAGGTAGTATAAGTCTCTGTTTCACAAAGCAACTTTAAATTTAGCTGATAAAATCATTCCATGGAACCAGTCTGTATTTGTATTGCTCTGAAGATTTTTCAGTAAATACTTTGAAGAGAATCTTTTTTGTGTTTTGCCTTTTCCCTACATCTACACATCGCTCTGAAGTCTGAACCCATTTGGTAAGTAAGACTAAATTCCTCTTCACATCTCCTCTGAGGAGCTCAGCAGATTGACCTCTGGCCTGGGTATGAAACCCTTAAATGAACCACAAATATATAATAATAATAATAATAATTACTGTGCTCATTTAACACATTTTAATGAACAACATCACTAAGAAAAATGTACATACATTTAAATAAATACATGAAGACAGGCCCAATCTTGCCTTACCCCTTATGCCTATACTTTCTTGCCGTTTTTTAATATTTTGAAAAACATTTTAGAACAGTGAAAATAGCGATCTACATCGACACATTGTGAGCTTGTAGATCTTCTATTTGAACAATAATAAAATGTTTTTAAAAAATAGTAAAAAAAAAAAAAAGGTTTAGGCATAAGGGATAAGGCGGTGTGCAAGATCTTGTTCAGAGTCACTTGTCACATTTGGCACACTGGCCCCAATCAGAGTCCCAGAGGAAGATCTGGTGGCTCACACAGGCCATACCACCAGATTTCAAGTTTCAAGGTTTAATTATTGTGCTCACAATACAATCAGTAGCCTACTAGTTACTGTAGGCAGTAAAAAGATTTTACTCTAAGCGTTCCTCATTAGAGTAAAAATTTAGACTTGTTAAAATATTTAAGTCAAGGCATGTAAGACCAAAAAGAGGTTAGGATTAGCAAGATAAAATAAGGATAGAACAAGAGAGAGAGAGAGAGAGAGAGAGAGAGAGAGAGAGAGAGAGACAACTAAATTGGCAACAATGATGGCACATCGTGGCAGTAAAGTGCAAAATGTATAGATCTATATAGATCTATGAATGTATAGAACATACTTTTCCATTCCTTCAGTGCCAGTGTCAAACATGGTGATACACGGTAGGTGCAGTAAGTGATATATTTTGGTTAAAATAAGTGTTAAATAGCTCTATATTCTAGGAATCATTTCTAGAGTGTTTGTTCGGTAACAGGAGTCCCCCTGCCTCTCCAGCTCTTTACCAAACAAAACAAGTTCAGGTTGGGATACCAAGTTCATTTGATTGTATGAGAACTCATACAGTATACAGGATAAACAAGTGAATAAAGTTGGAACTGGAACACTATCAAAATTGAAGCTGATAAATGGGTACTCTTTAATAATTGGATGAAATTTGGTGACCCACCTGAAAATCTATTTTCTGTTTATTAAAGACCTGCAAAGACCCCTGTTACTGAACAAATACTTGATTCAGAATATAGAGCTTTAACTTTTTCACACAAAACATTTGGTTTTAACCAAAAACATGTTACTTACACTACCTTTAATTGTTATTGAATCAAAATAAATCAATTCACTTAAATCAATCCATGGGAGCTTCCATGATGTGTTGGTTATATTATCCATAGAAATAAGTCTGCACATTGGATCATGCTCCGAAGTTTAACTTAAAATGTATTGGTTTCCACCATTTGGACGTGACGTTTCAAGCCTCACCGGCTCTTCATCAGCCGGTGAGGCTTGAAACGTCACGTCCAAATGGTGGAAACCTAGGCGGGTGCAAATATGGTTTGACCCAAAAAAAATTGGAACAAAAGGTTTCTCAATGGTTTATTGTAGTATCAGGTGTACTTAATAACATATCAAAAGTCTACCAAAATCTGATCATTAGAAATGTCAAATTTCCAAGATGGCCGCCACCAGTTCCTTAAAAGACCATTACTCCTTCATTATTTGCCCTACACAAGTAATTATGGTGCCTAACCCCATGTTTTGGTGATCTAGGAATCCAATTAGCATATATACATTATAGTCAAGTGATTATAAGTACAATTAAATATTGAAGCAATTGGTTATAAGCATATTTAACAATGTAATTGGACATTTCTCCCTTTTCTACATGCCATAATGCCCAGGATTGGTGAATTCATCACCTATACATGTAATTCACATTCTGTTGAAGCTTTCAAAATTTCTTTGGATACCAATAAGGAATAAATTCATTATTACTGGGTGGTACTGTGACATTTTGTAAAAAGAACATGGCTGCCAAGTGATAGACTGGGAATATTACACAAATCTTGGAAGAAATTCCTTACCGAGAAATGTCTTCACCAATTTGTTTGTAAATGTGTCTGGTTCCCAAACTGGGGGTCCCCCAAATGATTTTGGGGGGTCCCCAGATGGTTAGCTTAATGTGCAACATTGTTTTCTCACTCAACAGTAAACAAACCAACATGCAGTGTATACAGGGTATCTGCACATTTATAAAGTTACAATTGAATTACTCTTAAGACTATGTTATCTATATATATATTATCTCAAATATTAGGTAAGAAAGAGGCAAACATTGTGAAAATAGCCGATGTACAAGCTCACAACGCTACACTCTGTAGGAAAAAAATGGCCACTTGTGGGCCTAGAGAGGGTGTGCAAGTCAGTACAGAGCTATCACAACATGTAGCTAGTGTCTTCTACTGGGTGTCTAGACAGGGGTGGTAGAGGAGTGTGGCGTGGATAAGGTTCAGATTTGCTTGTCACAGACATCTCCTTATTCCTGTGAGTAGTTGTGTGAGTAGTGCAAAATTAATTTCACATGTCTTTATTTTATGATTGGTACTGCTGGCAATAAGCTTGAACCTTGATCTTTTTTTCTGGATAATTGTAACAGCAAGAAGGTACGTATAGGGGACAGCCCATGACGCCCTGGGCTCCAGTCTCCCCATAGAATCCCAATCTAACCGACCTCCACGCCCATAAGGGGCTGTCTGCTGCTATCCAACAAACAAGCATTGCTTTCGGCATACACCAATTGTTTGTTCTGGAGCTGTTCTGGAGAGGACGCTCTGAGCCATAATGTTAAGTCACTGGGGCCCCTGGGAATATTAATGGTCAGCCACCACCAACTCCAGTGAGCCAGTCCGACATAGACACCCTTATCTGCCTGACACACAGTCATGCACCACCACGTGGAGGTCTTACAACCACCACTATGGGGGGGGGGGGGGAATCGTTTGCATCCCAAATGCTAATTTGCTTTTGGAGGAGCTGAGAACGAGGAGAGCGCAGGCTCTCTAAGCCACTTGGAGTGAGATCTGGCAAAGAAGTTTATCTTTCATGTAACGTTTGCAGAACTGTCTTTGTTGAAATGGCGTATCATTTCTGTTGGAGGTTTTGCACATCGGACATGGGGGAGATCAGAAGCTCAGGGTCTCCTTGGCTCCTAACTTTGCTCTTCTGTGCTCCAAGTGCCCAGGGAGCAACCCAGTAACCCCCATACTCCCCTCTTCCGACCTGAGGGGAACCCTAGGCCCACTAAACTCTAGACCAGACCCACCCCCGCATACTCCCCTCTGTCTAGGCACCCAGTTCTGACAGCTCTACACTAACCTCCATAACCACCCCATCCCTCTCTTTGCACACTCACACTGATTGCCTTCCTAATGTGTTAAAAGGTTCTATAAACATCTATTCAATGTTTTTCAAAATCGTGTGTCTACAAGATGACACTGCGCTTGTCCACGAGAAAAATTAATATTCTCGTTTATGTAGGGGAGGAGTTATGAAGTTCCTGTGGGGTGGGTAAGGGGGGGGGGGGGGGTGCAGAGAGATTGGTTCAAAATGCAAGAAATTGTTTTTGGATGGGATGTATAGTCAAAGATGAATTTAGTTTGGGCGATATTGAAAACAATACTATATTGCAACTGACAATATTCTCTGCCACCACCTTCTGCAAATTGTGACTATTAGTTGTGTTGTGTTTTGAGGATATCTTAAAGCCTTGTTCCAGTAAAAAATAAATATAAGTTGTTGGACATTTATTATATAATTAGTTAAGTTAACTTGAAACGGGTGACCATTTTAGAGGGTATTAAGGGGAGTCTCAAACAAAATATAGGATTTCACAATGATCTAATTGTATCTCTGAAATGTGGACAAGTCCAATGGATTCCCAAGCCCCAAAAACATGGGTTTAGACACAAAAAGTACTTGTCTAGGATAAATAATGAAGGAATTAAGCTATTTTAACGTTTTTTTGCCCATCTTGGACGCCATCTTGAAAATAACACCTTAAAAGTGGTCAGACTTTGGTAGACTTTTAGTATGTTATTCAGGACACCACATACTACCAAAATACTTTTTGGGTAAGGTGCTTTTTTTTCATATATGCACCCGCCTAACCAATACATTGAAAGCCTGGAGATCGAGGCTAAATACATTGTAACTTTGGAGCATGATCCAGTGGGCGGACTTTATTGTTTTTGGATTCTGACCTCTGCCCGGCACCTGGTACTTTACTGAGCGGATGTGCGTGCTGCTTTGTTTGTTTCCATAGCAATAAGTGGCATCAGGTGCCCTTGCAAAGTAGATGAACACAGAAGTAGGTTGTTTATGATATAGTACAGTATCTACACTTTTATATATCTATGATGAATACTGTCAGTATGTGGGTGTGTCAATAGGCATGAGAGGGAGGCAGAGCGGGTGACAGCCTGTGCATGTGTGTGTGTGTGTGTGTGTGTGTGTGTGGGGGGGGTTTGTTTTGGGGGGGTCACAGCGTATGAGTTCAAAAGTCCCATACCCTGTGGGCAGTGGCGGACCTCTCTGTAAGCCGTCTTGTCTCTAGATCAGGTCAATGTCGGTGGTGCCGTCAACAAACATTATGATGGTGTTTGACCTGATTGTGGCCACACAGTCAAGTGTGAACAAGGAGTACAAGAGGGGCTGAGCACACAGCCCTGGGGGGCTCCAGATTTGTGTGGAGTATGTGTAATGCCCATAAAATGGTAAATGGTGCATTTATATAGCACGTTTATCCAAGGCGCTTTACAATGATTCACACATTCATACACCGATGGCGGAGGAAACCATGCAAGGCACCAACCTGCTCATCGGGAGCAATTAGGGGTACAGTGTCTTGCGCAAAGACACTTCGACACTAACTCTGGGGGAGCCGGGGATCGAACTGGGAACCTTCCGGGTTCCCAAGCGGCCGCTCTGCACCGCTACTGCCGCCCCATATGCACCGCTCTGAAGCCATCTTCTCCTGTGGGCAGGATGACCTGAACCCTACGGAAATGTAATCGATAAATTGAGAGATAGGAAATATGGGTTACTGACCTGTTATTGTAATACACAAAATAAAATAAGGGGGGGGGGGGCTCTCTGCTAATCCTTAATGGTTACCCTCTGGTGTCCCTGGAGATATATATATACTCTATATACAGTATATAAAACCTATTGAATACCAACTTAAAATATATTTGAGCATTTGAGCATTGCTGTATTTTAATGAAGTGCACTGATGTAATAATGATTGGCTAAGAATAGCCAATGTGTTCACATTGATTTGCTATATTCTCTCAAGTTACAGTATGTAGCTCAGAAAGACTGCTTGAATGCTTTTGGGGTTGCTCGTAGCATTCTATGAGCACTTCTGATGCCATGCACCTACAATCAAATAATATATAAACTTCTATACACAGAATTTCGCTAAATATTTTTCATAGATCGATTAAATATTATATTTATTGATATGTTATAGAATTTTAGGACATCCAGCAACAAATCAGTGAATGATTTAACATACCAACTAGAATCATAATCATAATTCATTCCTTATCAGTTAGAGACAACTGCTGTAAAATGATTACAATAAATAGGCCTAGTGGTTAAATAAACCCTGATATAGCAAATATTGTGTAAAGATTGTTTTTGCATTTACAAATTGCATTCAATCAGACCTCTGTAAACTCTTCTTTGGGCACCTTAACCAAAAACTGATACCAAAAATAAAATAGCCACTGATAGCACATAAACATAACAAATTACAAATTTCATCTCTGAATAAATTATTTTTAGCGGCGCGAGCGGATATTAGCCCTCTATACCTGGCTTTTGCGTCAACGTTCTGATTGGTCAGACACGTCAACAAAGTGATTGGTCAAGCTTCACGTGACACGTGGCTATAAACACATTATAAACACTTATTGATGACAAAATGTATCAAAGGCGCCGCTACCTTCACACAGGTGTGATTTTTTAAATAATCAACCACAAAATGTGTCTTGGCATTGCCTGTCTCTATCCAATTTGACATTGTAGCCTTTAATAAAGACAGTTTACATAATATATATTCTGAATTTCATCTGAGTTGATGTGCATTCTGACAACTGGCTAACTTGTTAGATATCGCCATCTCCCAAGCGTGTTTGAGGTTTACACACTGAGTGTGTCTGCTGTGTCAACCTAAAACACGCTTGGGAGATAGAGATGAGGAACCACAAACAAGCCCTACTGTCTGCCGCCCCCCTAGGCTACGCTAATGGCGTTTTGCAACAGAGGGTGCATTGGTAAACATAAATATTGCGCATGATGTTGACCGCACAACGAACTCAACTTGCACAAGGCAAGCTTATCATCAAACGGATTATCTACGTAGTCTATTTATCATCGTGTCACGTGTGTAGACTACTAATGCTTTGACTTGTCTACTTGTCGTTGTGAAAGCAAGGTCTGTGGAATGGAATAACAGCTGCAGCGGCTGATGAACAATAGCGACAGCCGTGCGCCAGACTGTAGCAGCAGCTGACAGCACCAGTGGTGTAAAGTAACGGAGTAGGCTACACATGTACTCAAGTACTGTAGCCTACTTAATTACAATTTTGAGATATTTTTTTTTACTTAACTGTAGTTCCAATTTTCAGTACTTTTACTTCTACTCCACTGCATCTCAGAGGCAAATATTGTACGTTTTACTCCACTACAATTATTTGAAAACTTTAGTTACTAGTTAACGTTTGTAGATTTTGATTATTATTACAAAAAGACACATTAACCTCTTCTGCCCTGCATACATTTCGGCCATTTGAAAATAGCAGATCTACAAGCTCACAATGCGTTGCAACGCATTGTGAGCTTGTAGATCTGTTATTTTCAAAAGATTTGCACAATGAGTAGGCTACTTTTACTTTTGGTACTGACAGTACATTTTGATGCCAGTACTTTTGTTATTTTACTCAAGTAAATGTTGATTACCGGACTGTTACTTGTAACGGAGTATATCTACATTGCAGTATTGATACTTTTACTTAAGTAAAACATTTGAGTACTTTTTCCACCACTACCAGTGAGTCGCGTGCCGTGCAGCCTTGCACCTTCTACACTCTGTGGTTGTCATTTGGAAACTGTGGCGCAACGGGCGCACACACACACAGCGCCCGTTTTATTTAAGAAATATTGCTTACTTATACGTCACTGACTTCGTTTCCGAGCAGGTATGTGGACGACTATGTAGTTTAACATGCAGACTCGTGTTTTATTTCAAATAGCAATTCTCTAACGTCCACAACAAGGCTGCTGATACTATAGGCTAGATGTTGTCAGTTGACGGATGGATCTATCCTACTACATACTGGAGACAGATCTGGACATTAAGGAAAACAAACGCCTATCTATTTTGCTCTATGTTTTTGCTGTGGAAATACTAGTAGCATTCTGCCTCTCCGTGGGTTTCATTCAAATCCCTGCTTGTGGTGTTAACAGAATTTGCATTGGGCATTTTTGAAAGGCGTCGAAGATCACATGCTCTCTTTTGACATTTCGTGGGGTTCTTTTTCGGAAGGATTTTGCTCGGTTTTGCCTATATTCCATTTAGGCCTATTTTCTTTTTTTTATTTGATCATTTTATTTTACTGGTCTGAGTATTTTTTTTTGGAGTGAGTAGGGCTATTATTATCCAGGAGTATTCTCCTTTCAGCTCCACATTGGCGCAAAGCTGCAGCCTATTAAATTAATCCAGCGGCACCACGTTATTTGCCAACTTGATTTTGAAACTCATTATTCTGATAAGTGTTCAGTTTAGGCTATATACTGAACAAATATCAAACCCACTACAAAACAAATATTTTTTTAATTCAGTGATAAATAACTGGTGCATTTCAGGTCGTGCCTTTTGGTTACATTTTTTGTTTTTTTTGTTCTTAAATGCATCTCAAATGTGATAATAGCCCAAAACCTTTATCATATGGTAAAATAATGTTCAATAATTACCTTTTTAGACAGAAGAATCTTCTATTTTTCCCTCTAGAGCTTTTGGAGAGCTCTCTGCAGCTGTGGATACACCTGTGCACTTTTGGAGAGGTGTATTTGGAAACGTAGATTTCCATTGGTTTTCTTGGGTCCTATCTAAAAGAAAACGTTTTCTTTCTAATTTTCTTTGTGAAATCCATTCTGAAAGGGTCTCTTTTAATAATTTCCCCACAAAATGGTGCCTTTTGGTCCACCCAAAGATGCTCCAGGGCTTGGCAAATGCACAAGATGCAGTGGAAAGTCTCTGAATACGCAGCAGTGTACTGACTGACAATTGCTTCTTAGTATGGACTGTATGACTACTGGATGGACCAGAATAAGTTGAAATCTTAGGGGGAGGTCAGAATGTATTTGAGGAGTGGGCTTCACTATCTGAGCCCATTGAAAACCTTTTAAAAGGGCATTTTTGAGCATGTGTGACTATGTGCTAAATTGGGCCCTTTCTGGACATTTTGGGCCCTTGGAAGTGTATGGCAATGGTTTAGTCAAATTTGAACACCCCTACACATTCAACCTACATGGACGTTTCCTTTTTTGCAGGGATTGCTGGGAAGAAGAAGAGGCATTCGTGTTTGGGACATTGGAGAGGGAGGTGTATTAGAGAGAGATACTTAAAAGGTAAGGAATCCTATCTTTTCCCATGGCCAATGGTGCCCAATGTTGGACAAAAGGCAAATGGTCAATGTATACTCCAAATTTAGCCGACAAAAGAGAGGTTTTCAGGTGTATTTAAGTTTCTGTACAGTGTAATACATAAGGGTGGGACAGAGCATTATGGTGTGCATTAACAAGGAAATATGGAAAGACGGCTAGGGGGAGCCATTGCTAGCATGGGAAAGGCAGCCTTCTGCCTCTTGGCTGTTGGGAGAGGGCCTGTTGACTTGATTTGAGTACTCAAACACATCAAACCCTACGGAAGAACGTCTGTTGTTGAGTTTAGTCTACTTTAGGTTATATATTGTTTGAACTTTATTTGGCTCAAGGTTGTTCTTCAAGTGTCTCAACTGCCAGAAGTCAGTACTGCAAAATAAAGAGAGAACTGTCATGGTACAAGCCTGGGTGGCAGGGAAAAACATTCAAATAAGCCATGAACATGCAAATCATACTTTTAGATTATTATTTTTTAAATGTAAGATTGTATCTGGATTTCGATTAGCTTAGCATATGATCATAGAGAGAAAATAATTCAAGATGGCCTCTCCACTGAACTGGGGACTGGTGAAAACAACTGGCTACTTCCTGATTAGTGAACTACAGCAACTCTGTTTACAAACAATTCCTATTTGAGTAAGATAATTGCATATATAACAACATTTAACTTTGGTTTGATCTAATTTTGGTAGATATAATTGTAGTACAATATGAATCAAACCAGGATTTATGGATTTAGATTTAGAAGTGCTGTTGTATCCATTTTACTTTAAGGCCCAGACTTGAACACACCAGTAATTGGTTGTCCCAAAGAGAAAGGTGGTGTAAAAGTTGCCTTTTACACCACTGTTCACACATTCTGCTTATTTAAACAACTTTTTCTCCAATTTGTGCTACATCAGTACCAAATCTTGGCTAATTTGCAAAAAGATTATCTTGGTGCTAAATATATACCTGACAATTTTGAAGTTTCAGACAGGCCCTACAGGCAAAAAAACAAAAACAAACGATTAACCCTTTCATTACCTACATTTAAACAGCTGGGTTCTGGTACTTGGTTGAGGAATCCATGGGATGCATGTTCATTCATGTGGAACACCATCTGTGAAGACATTAACAAAAAAAGATATGTCACAAAAACAAAATCTCTTAACCTCATGACATTAAAATACTTTGATTACAAATTAAAAAACACATTTAGTAGCGGCCATGTAAAAATAAATAGTAAACCACTCTGATAGTAGAAAGCAGAAGAGGGCAATAGAAAAGCAATATTTAACCTTAAGCAAAGTCTCTTAAATACAAATCTCATGAGTCATGAGTATGGGTTCAGGCCTTACATCATTTCGCAAGTGCCTTGTTCTTCCACGACCACCACCAATAAATCTGTCAATAAAAATCTGTTCATACTACCACTGATAACTTATTAAGCACATCAACTAATATTAACTTGAAGATAAAGGGTTAAATCCTTAAGGACCATCCTTGCTTCTCAGTCCATTCTACTGGTGCTGAAACATAAGAGGCAGGTGGGGTTGTGGGGCATTGTAAGTGTAATCACTGCCCCCTCTGGTGGACATGCATATTAAGCAACATCAGCCCACTGAAGTCAAAGCAGGGTGTTCCTTGCGTTACTGGGCTTTGCTTCTGCTCCCTGCTTGAACTTTTGCAACCTATGTGTGTCATTCACTGCCTGAGCCCACAGTCAAGGCTCACATGTGTTCAACCATGTTGTAATCTCAGTGTGGTAGGTGTTTGTGATAGCTGCGATAAAGCATGGCACTGCTCTGTATGCTATAATTGTAAGTCAAAGTCAGTGAGGTGTAATGAATGAGCATGTTCTCAGACCTGACTCCTCTCTGCACTACTAACACTCCTGTGGCCGGCTAAATATAGCCCTGCAGCCACCAGACACATAGCTGACCCGCATAAAACCAGTACATTTACTGTCGAGACAACTGAGTGCAGTGGCCTGTTTTTGTAAACATTAGGCTAAATGGTTAAATCCCTACTGACTAACCCTACTGACTATTTCACTCTCTTTAAGAACAATTTTACACTTAAAGAGTTGAATTAACACTCAGCATTTGAGTGCGTAGGGGCTGCTGTAGTCGTGTGCTATCTGTGTGCTGCTAGAATTACTACTCATTCAACATGCCATTGCTAGCCTACTGATGCTACCATCGCTGTTCGGGAGCTATCTGTTCCCTCCATAGAAACTCATTGAAAACTGCCTGGTGCTGAAGTATTCCAGTGCTCCGTGGACAGCTGCTATGTTAACAAAAATAACTTAACTCCTTCATTGCCGAAGTCTGCATCCAGTCAGGAACAACAGTTAGTTGACTTCCTGCTTCAGAGATGCCTTCATAATGGTTAACATTTAAATTGTATTCCTTTTGTTATTATGCATTTGACGTGGCCACAGCATTTGGTGATAGTATAAGGCAAATTAAAAAACATTGGTCTTGATGTGAAATAATTGTTCTCTCTCTTATTATGTATTTTGTGTTTTAGGCATCATCTTTCCCAAGACTAAACCCTTCCTCATCCAAAGGACAAGACCTCTTTGTGAGCTTCAAAAGAATTTAAATGTAAGGCATTACAACAGGAAAAGATTACTCTGTCTCTCTTCCCTGAGTTTCACCTAAAATAAAGCTAATGTCCATCTCAGTATAGCACATTTAAGTAGAGTAGACTGTCATTGTCCATTTGAAATTAGGGTGTCTTGGTAGAATGACAACCACGTACTTGAAATTTCCCTGAATCGATTCCCGGCTGCCAGAGACCGACAGTATATGTTGCATTTAATCTCTTCTCTCTGTCATTGCCATCCTGTGTGTCTCCATTGTACCATCCAAGTAAATCAGTAAAACTTCCATAAAATAATTGCATACATAAAGGAGGCATTGAATTATGCCAATTACAAATTTACAGAGGCTTCTCAATTGATTGGTTTTTGGGGGATTCAATATTAATCAACAAAAACAGGGGAGGGGGGTGGTCGTGGCAAGGACTTCCACACAGCTTCCCAATAAAGGCATTCTGACTTGCAAATAAACCTGCTTGCGTAGAAATAAAACTAAAATGTACTACAGTATAAAGAAATCCCCCCATAAAAAAAGAAATGTGGCTATTTCTTGGGTTGGTCTTGTCATAATGATTCTATGCAGCTGCTGTGAAACAGCTGTTCATGAGACACACTGCAGGCCCTCCCCATATAAGGCATCCATAGACAAACGTTTGCCATGTAGCAGAATACATTCTGATCGAGAGAAAGCAGCACCTAAAGACTTAAGACCACCTTTATGTGAAAATGTCCAACATAAAAAAGAATCCAAATTTAAATCTTAAAAAATAGCTGATCATCAGCTATTTTCACTGTTTGACATATGATGAAGTATGGTTCAAATTGTGGTTGTTGCAGAGGCAACTGCATCTGACATAACACGAAACCGAAATTACGTAGACGCGACGTCATCAAGTGACGTGTCAGAGGACATGACGGTGGTTAAAATTGTGATCTCACAAAAGGAATGCACCACTGATGAATGAGTGGTGAACGGTAACTGATTAGTATGCACATCATTCTGTTCATGTCTCTGTGTCTTATAGAGGTTCATATTGACATCGCAGCATAGGTGACCTCGCCATCATGTCAGAAGAGATTGAGGATGATAAGGCCAAGCTGAAGCAGGGCCTGATAAAGGTACTGGAATGTGTAGCCACTATCTCCTCGGCAGCAGCCGTGGTGAACCCTATTTTCGGCGTGGCTGGCTCCCTTATCCGGGTGGTGTTGCACCACGTGGATGATGAAGACATCCGCACTCTGAAGCGCGAATTTGGCAGTGTCAACCGTGCCCTCGACGACCTGTCCCGGCAGAACCACAATGCCCTGTTGCAGATCAAGAAGGAAACAGTTGATGGCCAGTACTCCAAGGTGGAGGATAACCTGCGGAACCAGTTCCGTAAGTTCATGGAGATGGTGGAGGCGCGGCCCGAGCTCCGGGAGCGCAAGAAAGACGACTTTGAGGCGAGCTACAGCAACGACCTCGGCGACCAGAACTTGCACACCCTTTACGAGGGCGTGGTAGGCAAGCGTAAAATCTTCAGCCGACCCATCCTGGAAGTGTACCTGAAGCACTCGCAGGGTGACCGCTGCACCATGGAGCGCCTCTGCACCCGCCTCACTTACCTCTTCTGCATCGGCCTCATCGCCCTCATGGGCTACGCCGCCATCATTGGAGATGACGAAGAGGGCCTGAGCGAGGAGTGGGCCGAGAAGATGGAGCATGTGCAGGAGAAGATGCAGGAGGCTCTGCAGAGGTGCAAGTGAGGAAGAGGAGGCATTATCTCACTTCTGCTACCTGTCCTTGATATTTAGGACTTTGTCCACATTCCCATCTATCCTGCAGATTCCTTCTGCTATATCCTGCCATCTTCTGCCCTCACTGAGTACTGGGTATGCATCCACACTCACTAGAAGAAAACTAGTGTGAATGAGCATATTAATCATAGAGGTGAATGCTATTTCATATGTATATGTATAGTTTATGAAGTTTTCTTATTCAATTATAATCAACAGTCATTTATCTCCATATTGAATTCTTAGATGACACAGGATACAGTACATGAGATGTTTGTGCTTACACAAAACTCATTAAACACTAACATAGGACAATTGACCAGGGCATATACTGTACGTATTTGGTTTGGCTAGCTAGATATTGCGAATACATTATTTTACTGGTTCATATCCACATATCTACGCTTCAATACCTATGATAACTTGGTGAAGAAATGATTCACTAAAGAAACAAATGCACTTTAAAAAAAGTTGTCACATTGCTTTCAAGTAATTCAATGTAATTTGTATTGACAATTATTCAGTGAAATGGTCCTCACCAAAGGATTTAACAAGAGGCCGTTTGTCAAATGCATGTACAACCACTAGAGGGCAGCAGTACAGTAGGAACAGAGAATTTTGGGTTTGGCTTTATGGGCAAATCAATCTAATAAAATGCTGTGACCAAAAGAAAAAAGGAATTTAAAATCATCATCCCAAAGTTTTCAAAGTTATGAATGTAACTTTAGTGAGCTTCTTAATGTTCACTGTGCTATGCATATACAGAGTTTGATATTTTGTATAATTTTGCTTTTATTTACAGGTCAGAATATCTAACTGTCATTGAACACTAAAAAAAACATTTTACATTATTTTAGTGTTTCTGATTTCCCTTTGTGTATTGACACTACATATAGCTGATTACAACACTAATACATACTAGACATATGGCAGCCACAACAAACACTTATATATCATAAAGATACATATGGACAATAGCTAGTTGAACATGTCTTGTAAAACAATAGGTCAAAGTATACATTTGCTTTGAATGTGCTTCCATTGTTGTTCTTTTTATCTATCCACAGTGGTAACCGTTGCCCCATATAAAGATTTCAATTGTAACAGAACACTGTAGTTTAACACTAATGATGTATGAGGTGTGGTTTATTTGATTTGATCAGTTTTAATCAGAGGAATTTACCATTTGACTGTTATTTCTATTTGTTATTTTGTCGTTAGGATAAATATAACATCAGTTTCCGTATTTCATAATCGTCCCATGCACTTGCTTGTCAGTCAGACCAACAGTGCCTAAATACATCTGCCTAGATTTTGATGTAATTTAAGGATTTTTGTCTTGCTGCGGAACTTGATAAGAAATTGAGCTTTCCACTTTTTAGGTTTTACTGTTAATCCCTCATCAGTGAGAGGTTGACATTTTTTTATTTTTTTTTACAAGTACAGTTTGACAACTTTACTTTGTGATCCATTAATGCTGTCATGATACACAACTATACTCTGATATCTATACTGTATGTTACATGGCATTGCTTTATAATGTGACAACTGCTAAGTATAATTATTATGTAAATGCTGGGGGGAGGGTATGGAGCTCTTTGGAATGTTAAGTTTGTGAATATATTTTGCCAATTTTGTAATGGATCTATGTTGCCTGGTTGTATACTATGCAGAACGATATAGATAAATAAATATAGCCTAGGGAAATGTTTGAAGTTGGAGTCATTCATTTGTATGCAAAAAAAAAGCATCAGTTTGCATCATGCAAATAAAGAGCAAACATTTAGATCTCAGTCTAAATGAAAGCATTAAACAAAAGTGTATTAGCAGACTTAATTGGCAAATAGTAAATCGATTGAAAGGGGACACTATTATTATCTAGTGGCAGCATACATTCTGTAGATTTACTCCTCCTTTTAAGCAAGATGAGGAACCCGAAACAGAAAGAGGTTCAAAAGAAAAGGATGTAATTTGCATGCAGGGAAGGAATTTGCATTTACCTACATCCATACAAAAAGAGATAAATAAGCAATGATGCAGTTCAACAACGCGTCCACAAGGTGGAACTATTACCTCACTATTGTGAACAACTCTCCTTGCGCACTGAATTTATCAACTTGGAACACAATCTACTAGTAACCAGGCTGATCAGCCCAGTAGCCTACCAGACCAGACAAACATCATCTCCTGCCAAAACCAGTGATTAATCTGTGGTGTAGCCTTTTCAGGCCGCGACCCCCCTGATAAGCACTTGGAATATAGTTGAGGCATTCAATTTAGTTTGACTAGGTTCCACAGATAAATATTGTGAAAATAGCCGATCTACAAGCTCACAATGTGTATATTATTTGATAATTTGGCCAGTTGTTATAGTATGCTATGGTTTGTTGATTACTTTTGATGTAGAAATATATATATTTATTTTTTTAGGTATTAAAAAGGTCTTAAAAGTCCTTAAATTGTCACTTCACTGTCATCTGGGAACCCCTCCAAAATCATGTGGGGACCGTAGGGCTATTCCCATCCATAATCAAAGCAAAATCCCCTTTCGATTATTGAGAAGGGGTTATGGAAGGTATTTGGTATGCTATTTATTGACCCAAGTAGGCAATTTTAATGGGCTAGTTCAGCAAAACGAACTGCGTTTTAAAAAGCATTTCACTTACAAATGGCACTGGCTGGCTGGCCTACATAAAAGGTTGCAGTGCCTGCCTAACCTGCATTATGGGTTGACGACCGCTATGAGGTCGACCTACACGTAGTGGTGGAAAAAGTACTCACATGTTTTACTTAAGTAAAAGTACCAATACTGCAATGTAGAAATACCCTGTTACAAGTAAAAGTCCAGAATTCAACATTTACTTGAATTAAAGTACAAACGTATCAAAATGTACTTAAAGTAGGTCTACCAAAAGTAGAAAGTACTCATTATGCATAATGTTGCCCCATTTGGCCATTTCACACGTTTTTAGCTGTATAAAATGTATAAATATCTTTTGAAAATAGCAGATCTACAACCTCACAACGCTTGCATCTTGAGGCATTGTGAGCTTGTAGATGGTTAATGTATGTTTTGTAATAATAATCAAAATCTACAAAGTAACTAGTAGTAGTGACTAAAGTTTTCAAATAATTGTAGTGGAGTAAAAGCACAATATTTGCCTTTGAGGTGTAGGCCTGGTGGAGTAGAAGTAAAAGTAGGCTACTGAAAATTGGAAATACTCCAGTAGAGTAAAAAATACCTCAAAATTGCACTTAAGTACAGTACTTGAGTAAATGTACTTAATTACTTTCCACCACTGCCTAGTGCCTACACGACCAGTAGGCTGCATGCGCATAGCCCGTGATGTGATGCCATAATCTACCTGTGATGGAACTCAAAATGGGCAAAGGGTCCAGATAGTAGCTAGACCTAAAATACAACGAAATGTTCACGAGTCGAATTCGCATCTATAATAATGCAAAGCAAGTAACCCATTGTAAATCATTTCTTCTTTTAGATTTTTAGATGAGGTTGGTTCTGCTTGGACGCTCACAGGGCGCGTCGTGTGCGCACAGAGACGGGGGGGGGGGGGGGGGGGCTTAGATCGATAGTTATGAGCCGTTTAGATAAAAAAATATATTAAAAAACATGGCCTTGGCATAGCCTTGGCTAGAGCCATATTTCCTATTATGACTGAAGAATAATAAAATGATAAAATAATAAAAAAGTGTTTTCTTTTCTTATGGGTTAAACATACATATAGCCCTACATTTAAATAAAACAGGTGTTCGTAGAAAATGTCATCATATTACGCACGATTGTAGGCTATGGCAGTAATTGTATACTACTTGTAAATTGACATATATAGCTTATCAAGCAATCGATTCCAATGCTGGAAAATGTCATTACAGTATAGTTTTCTGTTTCTTACCTCAAATTTGTTGAATAATCCAAAAGCTAGACATCAAATTCCATTTTTATGACTTGCGTTAAGTGCGCAATACCACAAAAATAAACCAATAAAAAAGTATTTATGGCAACAAAAATATCACTGGGGAAGGAAAAGAATCACCCATTTGTGACAGACGGACAGAAGCAGAACATGGCAGAACATTATAGTGCGCTCTTTTTCTTCTTTACATTCTCTCTCTCTCTCTCTCTCTCTCTCTCTCTCTCTCTCTCTCTCTCTCTCTCTCTCTCTCCTTTGCACATACTCACATATTGCAGATATAGGGTGTGCAATCTGTGCATCTTCCTCAGTGGATCTGCTTTTTGAACCCCTCCTCTCAGTGGATCTGCTTTTTGGACCCCTCCTCGGCGAAAAGGAGAACCGTGGGAATTGTCCCTAAACTTGGGGGTGAAACTTGACTGCAGCTGTTGTTGGAGCTGATCTGGCGTGAAGGACAAATTCGACCCATTTCGTTCAGGAACAGAAATCAGAGGAACGGACTTCTCATCCACCAAGAGAGGTAAAACAAAAAACAAAAAAAATAATAGTGAGGTGTGTCTGTTTCTCCCCCAGGATACTCGTGCGTAAAATTCCACTGCGGCTTTCTTTCTTTTAGGTGCGCATGCATTTGACACGGGATATTTTGGATTTTTTCCTTCACAAATGTACAAAGCTGTTTTTGCTCATTGTAGTCCTAACTTGAATGGATTAGTTAATTTGGGTGCAATTGAGCCATTGATTGTGTTCATTAAAATAATGGAAATTTGTCATATATTTACAATATGATTTGTAAAGAAATGTGATGTCCATGTCATGTCATCATATCGCCATGACGCAGCGTCTGCAGGCGTCCATCTCTGTCTTCTTAATTGTGGTACCATGTTGATGCAAACGTCTGGTCAGGGAGGACACAGTGATTTATGACAGGTTGCAGGCAAGGATGAAAGGAGATTTTTAAAGATGGTTTGGCCTTGGTCTGCTCTGCAGTGAAGTCATAGACAGACACAAGGGCAATTCATGTCACATGATGTGTCATGGTCATATACTGAATATTTATACATAATAACAGTCATCTATCAATCAATCATGATATGCTTGACTGAAACCCTGCTGGTATTGTATTTGCCCCCCCCCCCCCTGTTATTACAGAGAAGAATACCACCACACTTATGTGAACTATTAATACAATATTATTTGACCTTCATAATCCCCTTTCAGACCATGACAAGTCAGTTGGAAGAGGTCGTGGCCCAGAAGAAGAAAGCCATTGAAGCAGTGATGGAGATGTTCGAGAGGGGATCTGAGGTGCTAGCCAGCGCTGTGGGGGAGTTCTTCCCCATATGCGAGGCCGCAGCACCTGTCTTAAGACTGGCCATGGACAATGTTCAGAGCAAAGAGGTCTTCTACGTCAAGGAGCAGTTCCTGACTGTGCGGAACAGCCTCGATGTGCTCTCCAACCAGCTGGATGACATTGACTGCGAGATCAAGAAAGGGCGATTGGATTCCCAGTACTTTTCTGTGGAAGAGAACATCAGGAACCAGTTCAGGAAGTACATGGACATCCTGGAGGCCAGACATGAGTTCAGACATGTTAAGATCAGGCTTTTTAAGGAACACTTCGCCAACACAGGAGGAGAGAAGAATCTCTATGTGTTGTATGATGCTCTGATGGGAAACAACACCTTTGGGGAGTCTGTATTGGAGGTGGTGGAAAGGTAAAATTAGACTATGCAACTATTGCTACCTTGTGTGTTAACTTTTGTTGTCAATACTAATATCATCTACAGCAATTGCATTGGCTCAGAACATCCTTTATGTTGGTTGCTTGTAATGATGACAACATGGATGTATTCTTATTGTCCCTGGACCCTGAATACAATGCAAAAGTATCAGTTAAATGCCTAAAATATGAATGCAGTCTAAAACGATTCCAACCATGTTGCAGGTATGTTGCAAAAAACAGGCGCCTGCTGGAAGACTTCTGTGTTCAGATGAAGGAACTGTTCTGCCTGGGTTTGATTGCTCTGTTGGGTCACTGTGCCCTGCCCGACTGTCCTGATGATGAACAGGACAAAATCAGAGACTGGAACAGCAAAATTGAAGAAGTAGAGTCCAAAATGAAGGCAACCATCGAGGCCTGCGTAGCAGCCTTCCCAGTGCAAGCCGAACTGGATGCCCAACGTTTCCTCCAACAGAAAGAAGACCCAAATCTTCAAGATAATGCCCAGGAACTTCTCAAATTTCTGACAGGCAAGTATGACTGGGTCAGCTGGTCGGTACGAGTGATTAACGACTCCGGAAGCACCTACCGGAATTGGCGAGCTGGGGAGCATTTCCATCATGTAGCTGGTCAGAACAAGTTTGAGGTACTCCAGGTTAACAATACTAACCTGGTGGTGTCCTACAGCACTAGTCCACAGCCGGTGCCTCGTGACTGCATTCAGCAGGTAATGGAGGGCCTGTCAAAGAAAGGTTCCCAGGCGATAGTGGAGGTGTTGGAGAAGCAGTTCTGTGGGTTTGTCATTCACGCCATTAGTCGCCACAAAGAAAGTGTGGCAGCATGGAGCTTTCCAGAAGACTGCCACTACTGGGAAAGACACAAGAATGTAGCAGTGTGTGTGCATTCTGAGTGAAAATGACAAATATTAATACTATAACACCATGTGGGAACAATAAATAATATATTGTGTTATAAAAAATACCATGATAATACCAAAATGCTTGCTTAACTATGCTTAATTGTTGAAGTAGAACAGACTTGCTATCCAAGTCCATGAAAAGTATTGATAAGAAATAGTATTTATTGTAGCTAATAACATAACTTTAAATGGTTCCTTATCTTCTCACTGAGAATTGAATTTTATAAACAGGCTCTCAAATTTATGATCAACATCATTTGATGATTTACTTACTGCTTGTAATTATGAACAAAAACATCAATATTTCAATGTTATAAATGTATGTTGTGTTAGCTGTTGAATTATTTACACACTAGCGCTGTAAAGACTACCATCTATTCATCTTTATAATATTGAAGAGTTACCACCTCACTCAAAACCACTTTTTTCCCACAGTATATTTCACTCTAGCCTATAATGTATAAAATTATAATAGTGCATGCTTTTACTGCGCACAGAGACGCACCCCCCAAGCTCTTAAGAGAAATAACCCTGCAGCCATACCGCTCCAACAAGATGGTTTTGCTGATACTGCATCTGCTGCTGAGCTGTAGTCCCATTTTGTCTCTGCAAGACAGGCTGGCCTACATAACACTGAAAGGGAGCATGGGGGTTACTTTTTCAACCGTGAAAACAAGAGGCGAGGAGTTGGCACTCAGATCTCTGCAATGTGCCTTGTGTTCCAACTACTCTCAACCATTTACTGTTGAATCTAAACCAGGCATGTTGCAACAATTAAACCCTAGCACTGCCAGCACAGTGCCTTTGATTATATATATATTTTTTCTTTCATACGTACAGTATGCACCTGTCTCATAGTTCCTACAAAATGAGTCATGTTTAAAAAATAAAAACTTTACAATTGTCCTGTGTAACTGTTTTCCTTTAAAGCAATTAATAACTATACATGAACGATTAACAGACATATATAGCAGTGTAATCTAATATCTGTCTCTTCTTTCCCCTATAAAGATGATTTACAAACCACTGTTGGTGTGTGGCCATTGAGGCAAGCCAACACACCCTGAGAAACAGGGGCCTCGACTAATTTAATTGATATTTGTACTAAAGTCAGCAATTCCTGACCACAGTTTTAGTTTGATAGGCTATGAATAACCTTTGGCTGAGCTAATATACTGAAGACGAGCTGCAAAGTGCTTGGCTCAGCAGGCAGGAACCACTCATTATGCCTGTTTGAGACACAGAGCAGGGGGAGACAGCCATCATTTCATAGCTCTATAGATCAGTAGGGTGTTTAGCCATTGTGCCTCCCTATCGTAAATCAAGCCTGTCAGGGTCCATCAGGTACTATCTATAATATACAGTGCAGGAGGAGGAAATGGTCTTTGTTGAATCATCCAGAGGCCTCCCTGCATGAAGCAGCGAAGGCTTCTATAGTGGGATGTTGAGAAGATGAAGTTGCGATTACACAAGGCTTTTGCTCAAAAGAGATGCGCTTTTGCAGCATCAGCATGCAAGCACCATTTATAGTATTATACTCCTTCAAAAATATTATCTATATCGGGTGGTCTAATAGAATACACAATATTCAACTTGCTATCTAGACATAATGGCTTTTAACAAAATAGACAGCCAGCCAGCCAGACAGGCAGACAGACAGACAGACAGACAGGTGACTAACAAGCATGACTACAAATGATATGACACTAATCCTATGTTGAAAACAAATAGAATGTTGGTAGACACACAGATGGGTGTGCCAGACAATAGTTAAGGGTAAAAAACAATCCCTTTTCAAACACACTACAGAACCTGTCCCACTGAGGTGTCACAAAGCCACAGGACACGCAATTCTTAAATGTGTATCTGGTGTGACTGGTATCCTAAAGCATTCAAAGGCATTCTGTCCTATTTGCTATAATGTCCACTTTATAAAGAAAAAGGAAAAAAAAAGAAAATTATGGAGATAATTGTGCCCTTGATCACTGTAGATTTGATGTGATGGAAAGGGTATGTACTGGGTATAGTTGAAAGGAAATCATTCATTATTACAGCTGTCTAATTTGTTTCCGCAGGTTTGTAGACATGGACAGCAGTGGCAGCCTATACTAAAAGCCAGTGGATTCATTTGTGGTTGTGTGGGCTTTGCCTAGGTAACAACTATTGATCCAAGAGGCTCTTCCCCTACAAGAAAGGCTCTGGTTGTGGTAATGCATCAATCCTCTCTGTCATTATGGGAAGACCAAGGCATGCTTAGTGACATCATCAACTGCTGCCTGCATCCATCTTATGGAGAGAGAGCCAGTGTTAGCTTGTTTTGTGGTTCAGGGGATTATATCGGTTTGTTTCTGTCTACAACAATTCTTCAACATTTTGATGAAGAATTGGTGATGAAGCTGCTCTGCAGACAGGGGGCACTGTCAACATACAAATCAGTATACTGAGATTTCAGCTCAGCTATGTAAACTGCTAATTCTATGCCACTAGCAGGGTGGCAGATTCACTGATTCTGCCACATAATGATCACTCTCATAATGATTAACCTTTTCCCATTGTTACATACTTTTGGATGCCAAAAATCTAGTTTTGACAATAGTGCAGTCTGGATTGATATTATTTAACACATTCAGACCCACATCAGAATCAGAACACAAACAGGTTGTGTGTAAAGACATGGCTCTTGTCAATGTCAAAGCTGTCAGGGGACAGAGATCCATTTAGATCAATAACACCCTGAGTCAGAATGTAACAAATGGCAGTATGACATCGAGGGCAAAAGCTAAAGATTTGTCCCCTCTCTAGTGGTTGTAAACCAATTACTGAAAAACACACAAAACCCAAAATAGCTTGTGTCTTGGAAACACTCCCCTTATCCATCAAGCAAGATCTCCTAATCTCAGAGAGAAGATAGCAGCCAATATCAATATTTCATAAACAAATGAAAGACTGGATGGAAGCTAGCATCAGAGTGGCCCTGAAGGGAAAAGTCGATCAATGGTAGGATAGCTCTGTCCATTGGTGTCTGCCAATCCTGCCCCAGGATAATGCTATTACCCATCAGTCCGAGTGGACCATCGACCAGCCTGCTGCTCTTTAAGTGGTCTAATCCGATAAAAAGCATTAAAACATTTGTTCTGTGACACACAGCTGCAGGTCCATCCCCGCACTCTGGACTGGACTGGCCCTTTGAATAGTCCCTCCTGGCAAGGTGATCTGTCAGTAACATTTTAGACCCATTTTTAGTCAGGTTCCTCAACAGCCAGCTTCTGAATCTGTAACCGCCTCTGGTGGACACTGCATTGTGACATACTGTATATCTCAATTGACCTTGTAAACTAACACAGCTCTATTTATATTACAGGAAATTAACCACTTAAACCATATTATACACTTAATTGACCGGGATCCCTCTGGGGTCTATACTTGGTCCCCTCCATTTTCCCTCTACATCTCTTCACCAAAAATAGCTGATCTACAACTTTGGAACATGATGCATCGCGATGCATTGTGAGCTTGTAGATCACCTATTTTCACAGACGATTCACCTATTATGACATGCATGTCCAGAAAAGAGACCGTAGGGTTCATGTGGTTAAGTGCTCTATTCATCTCTTCTATCTTGAACAATACATGCCAATCGGGTGGACACTTCCAAATCCAAAACATTGTATTGTACATGTACAAAGTGGGAATCAAACATTTTGCGTCGACCCGGACTGCTGGCGTGGCGATCCGGGCGCCTAGACTCCGGTGTAGCCTGGCAGCGCGTCGCGGGTTCGGGTCCCGTTCCCAACAATCTTTGCTGCGTGTCTCTCCCCGTCTATCTCTCCCTGTTTCCTGTCTGTCTCTGCTGTTAGACTATGTATAAAGCCCAAAAATACCCCAAAAATATAAATATATAAAAAAATGCAAAGCGAGAGTGCGGTCCAGCCGAGTGCAGTCCACCCTCCACTCCCTTCTATCCAGGATCAGTGTATAGAGCTCCATCTGCAGGGATGCTAGCTCTGCTGTGTGTCTATGTACTGTAGGTGGTGCACCACTTTCCCCAGCTGTGCCTTAGGTTAGCTCCCACAGAGTCAGTGGGCCTGCCACCAGTTCTGGGTGCCTGACACAGTGTCCTGCCAGCCTCATCCTTCTCTCCCTGACCTTGTGCGCGACCTGCGGCTGGGAGGCCTCCGTAGAGGTCTACGTGGTCCGGCCATGTGACATCAAGTGCCATTCATTCTTGTGTAGGTGGCATCTGGGGCCTTTTCCTGCTTTACAGTGAGCGTCCATGTCTCGACCCCATACATACATAGCCATGAACAGCCGCCTCTACAAGGCATTCCAGGCAAGTGCCCTGCAGACGTTCAGATCCTGTTCCGTCAAGGCAGTGCAGGCTGCAGGCACAGAGATACTTGAAATCCTCGACTACAGTCCTCTGTGTTAAATGCCATTATTTTTGTTTTCTTAGCATTGAGCTTAAGGCCGATGTTCGTTCACTCCTTTTCTACTGCCAGTAGTAGTACCCTTCCTTCCTCTGCTGTATCCCAATGTCATCTGCATAGTCGAGGTCGGTGATTGTGATGGGATGTACTCGCTTAGTCTGCCACGGGATCAGCGTGAACCCCAGTGTCTCCTCCCTGCCACTGATTTTGAGTCTCAGGGCATGGTCCCTTGCCAACAGGAAGGGTATCACCCACCTTGTAGGACTCCCATGATAATCATAAACTCTTTAGTCTCACCATCATGGGTCTGAAGAACCTTGGTTCAAGTCTGACTATAGCTTGCCGCCATCATCTGCTCCGTCTCCTCAGAAACGCCATAGGCCCGGAGAATGTTCATGAGTTTCCCCCAGTGTATGGTGTCAAAAGCTTTTTGGAAGACAATGAAGGTGGTCAGCAGCTCCATGATTTATCCTTGGGGTTATACTGAACAATTGCTTATAGTGTGTTGACTCAATATAATAGCATGTGGAAAGTCTAGAGCACTGTTTCCCAAATAGTGAGTCGGGAGGGAGGAAATATCCCCCTTTTTCGTTTCCCTACTTAAAAAAAAAATCACACCCAGTGTGAAGAGAGTGGTGCCTTTGAAAGTGTAACTGTTTGCATCCGTGTGTTGCAATCAGCAACAATATGTTGTCACGTGACACGTGACAACATATTGTCACGTGTCGCGTGAAGCTTGACCAATCAGCCGTGCTCAAACATACGGACGGACATACGGACGGACGGACATACGGACGGACGGACATACGGACACACGGACAAAGTCAAATATAGGAGTGGTTGGCACCACTCAAAAATCAAAAGATTTAAAAAACACAAATAAAGAAATTACAACTTTTCATATATTAAACAAGTATTTCATGAATAAAATGTGAAAAATCAAATAATTTCCATAGATATATATATTTTTTAAGTTTTAGAAGTAATTAAAATAGTAGATCTACAAGCTCACAACGTGTCGCTTCGCGCTGTGTTGTGAGCTTGTAGATCTGCTATTCTCACTAGTTTGGGTCCCGGGCAAACGTCTAATTACTCTTTTGGGTCTTGAGCTAAAAAGTTTGGGAACCACTGGTCTAGAGGACACATCTGTGTGTGGTCAAGCATGTCTTGACCACCTGGCATGTCTCAAACTCTAAGTTTGACAACACTTCCTGTTTCTCCTGGTTGTCTGGTGACCCCATGCTTCTCCTTGTTTTTATTTGAGTTGTCACAGATGTTTTCAATTGAGTTTTATGTAACTAGTTTTAAGAAGTCACACCCACACGCACGCACGCACACACGCACACACACACACACACACACACACACACACACACACACACACACACACACACACACACACACACACACACACACACACACACACACACACAACTAGCAAACTGTCATTGGATAGCTGATCAACTAATTCAGACGTCTTGACGCTGGCTAAATCCATGTTAATAATCCCACTGTTGATTCAATCAGTGTACTTCCATAGGGCGCCTGTCTGGCTTGTGTCTGTGTGAAGGAGAGAAAGGTAATTGTCCATTGTCCTTCACTGGGGCAAATTCACCTCCTCTCCCCTTTTCTCCTGGCTCCTATACTATCACTGTGTTGGCTGGAGGATTAGCAGTCCACTTTGGACTGATTGATAAGGAGTAAGGACTCTGTCATGAGTATCTGTCCTTCTTAGTCTGTCTCATGTCTATCCTTCTCCCCCGCCACCCCCTTCTCACTCCCACCCTTCACAGATACACACGTACGTACGCACGCACGCACGCACGTACGCACGCACGCACGCACGCACGCACGCACGCACGCACGCACGCACACCCCCAGTTGGATTCTTCACCCCATGAATTGGGTCACAGTCCTGTCAGCACTCAGGAATGTGAACACGTTTGCCATTTGTTTCTCTGATCTTCCTCCCTCTCTGTCACACATCTAATTAATCTGTCTTTCACCATTCTCTGTTTACACCTCATTTCTTCCAATCACTCCTATCTCACTCTTTCAAATCATTCTCTGTGTCGCTAATGTTATAATGGTAAAACCAGAACCGTATGTGGTTATTTTACCAACAGTTAACAAATTAAGTTCAACAGAATATATAATTAGGCTACAAAAATGCTAACTGACATCAGTTATTAACTTAAGAAACAATAACTTAAGAAACAATAATCGCATTCTTGATTGATTCTGGGGTTTTACTGCAAAAACCCAAACATTTCCTATCTCACTAGCTGTTCAGTTTAAATATTATCATGAAAACAGTTTTTGACATTACCATTTACAGGTGTAAGCAATCAGTAAGGGATTACATTTAAACAATTACCTTTGCAACACCAATTATTAAATCTGTGCTCTTTTGTTTTTAGTTGAACTTGAACTTAGCATATTGGCTTATTAACTTAAATGATGTATCAAACTGTTTATTAAAAGTGTTCTGTACAAAATACAGAATTGACTTTACTTGATGTTTGTAGCTGGTTTACTTTGTTGTATGTTTTTTAGTCTTTAGGGAGCAACCACCACTGAACTGGGCGAGAGAGGTTATTAAACACCACTGCACTGCAGAACCTTGAGAGTGTACAAATGGACCCATAAATTAACACTCAGGATTGTCCAGTGTGGGGAGGAGTCTGAGATAAAGTCCCCATGGGATATAGAAACTGTAAGTAAAAGCATGAGAAAGGGGAAATGATGAAAGATAGGAAACCCAAGAAATATGGCACCAATTACCTTCTGTACACAGGAAGTTACAGTTTAGAATCTCCAAGTAATTCCCACGGACCACAATAAACAATCTGAATCTGTCATGATAATTCAGTGTGGCATCAAATAAGAATTATAGCCAATATAAACACCTGATTTGCACTGTTTGAAAGCAGGGGTAGGGGATAGGTGAGAGTAGGCCCATTGGGGTTATGGAAGGGGAACCTCTCATTAAAAAAGGCAACATTAGGTCAACCGCACCTTGTCAAGATTCGACTGTAAATTATGGTGTTCCAGAATCATTCATCAATACTTACACTCACCTATGCTGCACTTCTACAACACCGATTTACACTGTTGAGATTCTCCCTATAAACACAACAGAGTGGATTTGTTTTAGGAAGGGGGACAGATTTGAATGCAAGTCAAGAGGCTGAGGCAGCCAGGCACCCCCACCCTCACATTCTAGTCCCTCAGGTTAATTCTACGGTCCACAAATCCATTAGCGAATTACAACTGTAATCGATAAATTGATCTGCACTGATATGCTTGGCAAAATGTGGTTTCTGTACTTTTTCTCTAGTACAACTTTGATAAACATATAGGCCTACTACAGCATACACATCCCATTATTTCACACGTAGAGTATGCAACATACAATTATACAAACCATACTGCAAAACATGTTTAAATTTATTTTTTAATGTTTAAAAAGAAATGACTTACCCCATCGGACTGTGTCCTGACACACACCAAATTCAAAGTTACATTTATACCTATGGTTAAAAACCATTTAAAATGTTTGTAAGTCTATTCACCAGAGATTCCATTCTCGTTATGAATGGCAGTAGCTGTGTGGCTGGCGAAGCGTGGGTTTGGGTCCAGTTTGAGGTCCCATCAGATAGCCAATGGAACAATGAGGCGAAAGCTGACCACAAATATGCATATTTTGTGCATCATCCATCACAGCAGTAAAGGAAATAGATCAAGTAGGTGTACCAATACAATACACGTCAAGCTATGTTTGTGGAAGCTTTCAGAAAGAGCCAATGGGAGCAAAACTATATGTTACTCTACAAAGTGCCTGGTAGAGTAACAGAGTTTACAATTTGCATTGGAACTTAATGCTTGAAGGTTTCACTTGGTTCTGTATCTGTAGGTGTAAGAATGGACTCAGGGGGTGAATTTGACTGCAATCAATAAGCTGCCCTCGCTCAGCCTCTGAGCCCCAATCTGTTTCCTCTGATCTAAGCCACGGTTTGTATCGATTCATGAGTGACAGATGGGCTTGTATCTTCCTCTGGTTGGAAGGACAGATGAGGGTGCCTCATTGGAGTGACTGTTGATGGTATCAGATACAGTAGGTCAAAGTTCAGGTGTATTTTGGATCATAAACTATTTGAACATAGCAGCATAATTTAGCATTACAATGTCATTAGGGTTTTATTATTATATAAGTATTTGTTTAAGACTGACTGACTTATACATATTGAGTCATTTTGTATGTAGGATAAAAAGTAACTGCAATGTAAAGACAACCCTAATGTGAACAATGTACAGTATTCTTCAGAGTTGATAGATGTGACTATTTAAGGAAGATGAGCCATTTGTGTTAATCAAGAAGAGTTGATACAGTAAGTTACTCTGGAATAACTGTAACAAATTGTATCATGGGACTGAAGAATGTCCAGAGTCTGCCTCCAGCCAACTCACAAGACATTTTGGCTGAGTATCTCGCAGTTTGCAAAAAAAAATAAATAGATATACACAATAACCCTAACTCCAGATAGTTAACCTTTTCATAAACATGTAGAAATAGTGTCTTGGAGACTTTCGTATTTGTACTTGTTGCTCTGCGTTCGATACCATCAATGCAAGAACTCCCGCCGTACAAGTTCTGCCAGCTGACTGTACCTGAACCGCTCTCTCAGTGGATCATCAACTTCCTGAAAGACAGGAAGCAGCATGTGTGGCTGGGAAAGCACAAGGGGAACCATGTGTGCCCTTTCCTCTACTCTCTCTACACCACAGCACATCTATGGACTGCTCTGTCAAGTTTCTCAAGTTTTCAGATGACATGCATGGCCTGATCAGACTATGCTTTTCGCCAAATGTAGTAATTAAAACTACGGCCCCATCGCAGTGATCACTTGACAACAAGGCAGGCTCGTCGACAACGAGGCCTTGAGGCTTGTGAGTTGCGCTCGAGTGAACCGCCAGGCGAGTGAGTGTCCTCATCAAGTGCGGCATCCAAGTTGGCAAGCCGGTGGGTGGAATAGGTTATCACCCGTTTTGAAATTGCACATACTGGACAATGACGTCACGTTAGACTAGCTAATGTTAGCAGGGTAGCTAGCTAGCTACATAATACAGACTGGTTGCAAGTGGGCGCCCATCACGTGCCAAGCACACACGCGATCAGACTGATTCATTATGGTTGGCAAAGCTGGTGTCCTGGTGCAGTTGGAACAACATGGAGCTCAAGACAGTGGAGATGATTGTAGACTTCAGATCACCATCAAGAGCACAACAGTCATGAGCGCGGACACATTCAAGTTTCTTGGAACTTTACAAACTCCAAGGACTGTAAATGGGACGCCAATATACTGTAGACTCCACCGTCAAAAACGCTCAGATGATGTACTTCCTGTGGCAACTAAAGAAATTAAACATGCCACAAGCTATCATGGTCCAGTTCATGTACAGTGCCATCATTTAATCTGTAATCACCTCCATCGCCGAGCACAGCCACACAGAGTGGGACAGCTCAGATAATCGGCCTCAACCTGCCCCCATCCACAAACTATACCCTTCCATAGCCAGGAAGTGAGTGGGAAAGATCATCTTTGATCCCTCCCATCCTGGCTACAAGCTGTTTGAAATTCTCACAAACAACAGGCACACAAACAGCTTCTTCCTATGTTGCACTATACAACTGAACCATACATCAACACTGGATTACAGGACTTTTAATTGTGGGCGTCTGGATGGTGGAGAGGTAAAGTTCTTGCCAACTAACATAGAGACTGGTGTTCGATCCGTAGTTTCCTCTGCGCTTCCTCTAGCCTTTCCGGGCACTCCAACAAACACAATTGGCCTTGTTCGTGCCGTGGCCAATTATACAAGTTATACTATATTGCAGATGTACTACTTACATTATATTGTATTAACATACTCTGACTACCGTATTAACGTATAGTCTGCCATGCAGATGTGGCAGTTATATTGTATTAACATACTCTACCATAGGCTACAGATGTAATTATATTGTATTAAGGTACTCTACCATACAGACTGGTTCAAATTACATTTTATTCTTTAAAATAAATGCAGTTTTAACGTCAACCACTGAGAAGTTGTTGAAATATTTGATTTCAAGGGGATGTGACTGTGCTTCATTTACGTACCCCGCGGGGTGTGTGTGTGTGTGTGTGTGTGTGTGTGTGTGTGTGTGCGCGCGCGCACACACACACACACACACACACACACACACACACGTGTAATGTAATGAGATTTGCGTCCTTGCACTGTGTGCAAGGGCGTCAATCTCATAAAATCTTAGGGGGGACAAGAAGCAAGGACTTTTCTCAAGAGTATATTTTGGGGGGACACCAATATATCACCAATGTAGAGGTCGCGCTAGGAAATGTAATTGCCAGCCAAACAGTCTGGACACAGGAATTATAGCTAGTGTGTTGGACAGGCTCGTATAAAAAAACAATGCATTTTGAATGTATGTCATGCATGACATTGGATTATGGTGCTAAAAGTAGAGCTTGATCTATGTAAGAGTCAAATTGATTCTGATTACTTGTCTTTAATGATCAGCACACTGAAGTGTATGATTGATTATTCCTCCATGAAGACGGTAGCCTATATACTACACGTGTTTAAACAAAGATGTTACAAGATGAGTGAGATGAATAGGAGTTCAGTCGATAGCTTGAGATAACTAATGATTAATAAACACGGATACAGGTATATATTTAATATATTACATTTTTCCCTTTGAAGACACAATTCAATGTTTCTCTTTCTTTCCCCTTAACTTCGTCAGATGAAGCAACACTCTATCTCTCACCAAATACAAATAACAAGATCTCTGTGACCTGGAAACATCTGCAGAGGGGAATGTAATGCTGGTGTGTGTGTGTGTGTGTGTGTGTGTGTGTGTGTGTGTGTGTGTGCGTGCGTGCGTGCGTGTGTGTGTGTGTGTGTGTGTGTCCATTGTGCAGAAGAGCAACACCCCAAGATCCTAGAGGTCAGCTAAGGTCAGATGCCCTCTGGGAAGCATCCTTTGTACTGGACAATTGTAGGTTCTCTGGAATGTGCGCTGTAGACCAGTATCAGCCTATGTCTCTCTGTGTGTGTGTGTGTGTGTGTGTGTGTGTGTGTGTGTGTGTGTGTGTGTGTGTGTGTGTGTGTGTGTGTGTGTGTGTGTGTGTGTGTGTGTGTGTGTGTGTGTGTGTGTGTGTGTGTGTGTGTGTGTGTGTGTTCAAATTGGGCTCTATATACTGTAAGTCCATAAATGTGTATCATGATACCACAGTAAGCAATATGCACCAGATTTCTGAACAGTGTTGAATAAGTCTGAGATGTGAACATATAAATTAACTCAAATATACCAAAAAGAATCCTCTCTCCATAAGCAGTTGTGGGAAAGTGCATGAGATACGAGGGCCTAGAGGGCCTAAGGTGTTTATGCTAAAGGTGTTTATGCTAAAGGTATTTACTGCTTGTATTGACCTGTTGTGGTGTCCCTCCATGGGGAGTGTTTACAGGATGTTATCTGGCGGTGCCTGTCCCCCACCAGGTAGTCTCCAAGTGGGTTCCCTTGGAATGCTTGGAGGGGATGGAGGAGTTCCAAGGGGGAGTGACGAACGAGAGAGAGAGAGAGACACTATATATACATCTCATGCAGGCTAGTACACTACACAAATGATACAGCTAGACCTTTGGATAACTGGACTGTATCCACAGCATTCTTGAACTTGTGAGGTAAGTTTGATAAATGTTGATGAGCTTATTATTATTATTATTATCATTATTATTATTATTATTAGTCTTTTCTGCATCAAAATAAAAAAAATTACATTTTATTCAGACATTTTTATTTTGTTTGGTTAGATGTTATTATCACTATGGCAAACAGACCTTGACTAAGAACTACAGTATGGGAGCTTCAAGACCTTTGATGACATGACTTCTAGAGACATCCATATCTCAATTTGACTTGTTTGCACAATACAATTCTCATTATAAAAACAAACAGCTTAAATTCAAGTAGAGCGGACTTGGTTTATATTGGTAGATATTGTCTGGGTGATTTTCATGACATGAGGATGTGGTCTCCATAAGAGACCAGGTTGTAAGAGACCAGGTTGGTACTGCCACCAGTTAAGTGGAAAGTAACGAATCATGATGGTGTTTTAAGCACTTATGTAAAAAGCCAAGAAACATATTGTACTGAAGGAGAGGCCAGAAGTTATCCTTCTAATTTTTAAAAATGCTTGTTTTTTATATTTCCAAGCGCAAACAAAGAAAATCTATCAGTAAAAGTATTTTTTACTTCACAGTGTTTTTAAATGTATTGTATAATTGAATGCCTTTTGCTCAAATTGAAAAAAATATTATTCCAAATTCCATTAGAGCCATGTCTTTGTCTTCATTTTTGATCGGCTCGCTCAAATAGGAATGTGAGAAATCGTGTAAGCAGTTGCATTGTTCCTTGGCTTTGCTAAAAAAGAAAAGGCACTGGGTGCAGTGGGTGGCAATGTTGCTGTAAGAAATATAATCACATGACAATGAAGTTTACAATGGTTTTATGTTTCTTCTCCTTTCAGGAAACTGCATTGTCTGGCTGTTGACATACCAAGTTTGGATTAGTAAGTCTCATACATATTATCTAAAGATGACCTGTGTGGCAGATTGGCTCGTACAGAACAGGGGCAAGATTGAGAAAGGTGTGGAGATCATGGGGCAAGCTTCTGCAGTTCTGGCAGCCACTGTGGGCCAGCTTCACCCTATCTTGGAGGCTGTCTTTGTGGCCTCAGCTGAAATCCTTAGCAACCCTAATGGGAAAGAGGCTTGCTACCTGACTGAACAGTTTGACCAGGTCAATCAGAAGCTTGAGGGTATCCAAGATGAGATTGATAAAATTGCGCTGGAGCTTCAGAAGTCCTCCATGAACAGGCAAAACTTTGATCAAGAGGCCCAGATGCTCAGCCAGTATGAAAAGTTCCAGGACTTTATCAAAGCTAGGCCTGAATTCAAAGAGAAGAAGATGGAGAAGTTCCTCATCCAATATGAAAACACAGGTCGTGACCTGAATTTAGATGCCCTGTACAATTCTGTCACCGGAGAAAACATGTCAGGAGATCCCATGCTGGAGACAGTAGTTGCAACAGAGCAGAGAAGCAGGAGGGCAGTTGAGGATTTCTGTGCGAGTCTCAAGAAGCTTTTCGTGGTGGGCATCATTGCTGTCATGGGCCATGCTGCCCTAAAGAAGAAGGGGGTAGTTGGGGATGACATGGTGAAGAAGTGGCAGGAGCGCATGGAGGATGTGGAGAAGCGTATGAAAGCTGCAGTGGACGACTGCACTGAGAACTTTGCAGATCAAGCCAAGCTGGACATGGAGCACCAGCTTCAGCAGAAACCTGGCAGTGTTGACCTTGACTTCACCAAATCCCTTTTGGATTCCCTTGCTAAGAAATATGACTGGGTGAAATGGTCCATCAGAGTCTTCAAGGATAAGGAGCGCGTTTTCTTCTTCAACTGGTTGGCGGGGAAGAAATACCATGGCAGTGGGGGAGGAGCTAACTACTTTGATGTGTTGACCAAGAACAACATCAACGTGGTGATCTCTTTCAGTGTGAACCCAAAGCCGATCAACAAGAGCCAGATTCAGGAGCAGATTGAGAGGCAAAAGCTGAAGGGGAACATGATGGATGTGGCCCTATCTGTGAGTAAAAGCTTCCCCAACTGTTTGGTACACGCTGTCAGCCACTATAAGGAGGTGGTGGAGACCAACAACTTCCATGAGGATTGTTACTACTATGGAAAACATAAAAGAGCCTACCTCTGCATTCACCCTGAGTAGTTGTGCACAACTCAGAGTAATGCAGATTGTTTTAATGCTTGTAATCTGTTCTTTGTTGAGGCTGGAATGTAAATTGCTGTCTTTCTTTTTTTACATTACGATTATGAATGTATATTTCTTTCTCTAGTGATACAAATTATTATTCTTGTGTGTTATTCCTTTTTTTCCTGTCTATTGACAAATACTGCGATAAAATGAGTTCTCTCCATAAGCAGTTGTGGGAAAGTGCATGAGATACGAGGGCCTAGAGGGCAAGGTGTTTATGCTAAAGGTATTACTGCTTGTATTGTATTGACCTCTTGTGGTCGCGTTGTGGTGTCCCTCCATGGGGAGTGTTTACAGGATGTTATCTGTCGGTGCCTGTCCCCCACCAGGTGGTCTCCAAGTGGGTTCCCTTGGAATGCTTGGAGGGGATGGAGGAGTTCCAAATGGGAGTGACGAGAGAGAGAGAGAGAGACACTATACATCTCATGCAGGCTAGTGCTGTGTTGAGGCTGGAATGTAAATTGCTGTCTTTCTTTTTTACATTATGATTATACGTACATGTATATTTCTTTTCTCTAGTGATAAAAAGTCAGACTTCTTTTTTTACAGCAAATTCACCTTTTTGCATCTGTGTTTCAGTTGTTCAGAGCCTACATGTCTTAATGTAATAGTGTTCAGGGTTAGGGAAAACCTAGAAATATTTCTATTGACAAATACTGCAATAAAATGAGTTGCATTCCAAACATTCAAGCTGCTTACATGCAAAAGATTTAGGGCAGTACTAGCAGCCTACTGCAGACAATCTTCTCATATAATCATTTATAGACATTTGTTTCTGCCTTAATTTGTAATAAACAAAATGTATTAATGATTTTTGTTATCACTGGTCTTCATTATACAGTTAGAATGATAATTGATGTTGCCTTCACATAGCTACAGTACATTATAGGCCTACATGATAATGACTAAAACCTCTATTCCTGTGATAGGCGTTTTACATTTGGTTGCCTGTCAAAATGTTGTGCCTGTTTTATTCCTGAGGGACATATTATTACACATGTGTTCACCATAAGCTTCGTTATATTAACAAGCATATATTTATCAAATGGGTGGAGGCTTCTCGTTTAGACTCTGGGCATCAACTTTTTTCCACCTTTTTTCAGATTTTTGTGTTTTCTCACTGTGGGTGTGCCTCTCTGTAACCCGAGATGCTACAGAAACACTAACGCGAGTCCATTTCAGCTCAGAATATTTATTTGTAATTGTAATAGTAGGTTACTATTATAGTACTCAAATATTGTCCCCCTAATTTTCAAGGATAAAGATTTAATGTATTGTATTGTACATTATTCTCTTTGAATATCATATAGTACAGAGCAGAGCTCTGGTATAGAGTAGACTGCTCGTTGTTGACATCTGTAAGTTGATGTTTATACGACATAAGTTAATGTATGGGCTGCAAACACGTTTGTTTTGTAAAGGGCGTTGGTTAAAATAATGAGGAGAACCATTCCGTTGTCATCCAGGAAGTGTCCAGTTTATTAAAGACGCAGGTGGTGCGTGCATGTGACAGTGAGTGCATGTGTAACAATACGCAATCTGAATGCGATGTTTGTTTATAGCTCGCTGTTTTAACACAGGTCAAATTATACAATTAGAGCCCTTGTACACGAGTTGATCGATATGTGTTCCATTAGGGAGACGCATTAACAGAGCGTTAAGTTTATCTTGACTTTCATTTGAGCTCAGGACAATCTCTCTCTGGCCACTTGTCTCCTCCTCCTCCTCAGGGCGACGGCCTGTCATGAGACAAGTCAAGACAAGACATGAATATTGAATGTTTCCCCTTCGTTTTATGCCAGTGGTTCTCAGCCTGTGGGTCTTGATGGGGGGGGGGGGGGACAGTGAAGTGACAATTTAAGGACTTTTAAGACCTTTTTAATACCTCAAAAAGAAAGGAAAAAATAAAATAAATACGACCATTACTGCACCAAAAGTAATCAAACTAACTATACTATAAAAGCTGGTCATGTGACATAAAGTGCCATTCGGAGCATCCTTGTGTAGGTCTCATCCAGGGCCTTTTCCTGCTGTACTGTGACGGTCCATGTCTCCGCCCCATACATACGTAGCCATGAACAGAACTGTTCAGTCAAAGCAGTCCAGGCTGCAGATGAAGAAGACGGCGTTCTCCACCCCAGAGGGCTTGTTCCAGTACCACATCCTGCTGTCCACCTGCTGGCCCCCGCCACCTTCAAGAGGCTGATGGACCGGGTCCTCCAGCCCCATCGCGAGTACGCCGCCGCCTAAACGACATCGTCATACGCAGCGTCAGCTGGGCCCTTCACCTGCAGCACCTCGAGGCCGTCCTAGGAGCCCTGAGACGAGCCGGGACCACGGCCAAAGAAGTGCCAGGTGGGTCTGGCCGAGACCGACTATCTGGGCTACACAATAGGACGGGGCTGCGTGAAACCACACATCCGGAAGGTGGAGTGTATCAGAGAATGGCCCCGGCCCGCAACAAAAAAACAATTAAAGTAATTTATGGGCCTAATCTCCTATTATCAAAAAATCATAATAAATGATGCTACTATTGCAGCCCCCTGTATTAGCTGACCCGCCAAAAGCTGCCCCACAATGTCTCCTGGACAACGGAGACCGAGGCAGCCTTTGTGAGGCTAAATGCGGCCTTATGTGAGGAACCAGTGTTGGTGGCCCCCGATTTCCAAAAGCCATTCCTCCTCCATACGGATGCGTCGGGCACAGGGGTCGGAGCCGTGCTCGCACAGGTAGTGGGGGGAAATGAGCACCCGGTCACCTTCATTAGCAGAAAACTTCTCAAACACGAGAGAAACTAAGCCACGGTGGAGAAAGAGTGCCTTGCAGTGAAGTGGGCCATACATCATCTGCTCTACCACCTGTGGGGCCGGACCTTCACTTTGGTTACGGACTACCCCTCTTGAAGTGGATGGCCAGAAATAAGGATCGCAACGACCAAGTCACAAGAGGAAGGAATTGAAGCTCCCGACCAAAGCGGCGAGCTTAGGGGGGGATATGTGAAGTCAAGTGTTGCTAGGCAACCGCCTGTCAGGTAAGCACCTCAACGGGGAGAGGCAGTGGGGCAGAGGCGGTGCTAGGCCAAGCAGGCCACGCCCCCGGCTGGGCCGTGTCATTTAGGGACGCTACATACCAATCTACATCTTGAATCAACCTTATTTGGGGGCACCTGCGCTGCCCAGCTGGGTAGCTCACCCTAAGAAGAAAAGCGGGTCTCTGCCTCAGTATGTCACTGACTCTCCACGTTGACCAGACGGGTGCTCAGGCGCTAAGTCTCCCCCAGGCCGAGAGGCATGGCGAGATATTATATTTTACACCCTGTCTGTCTGTCTGTCCGTCCGTCCGTCCGTCCATCTGTCTGCGAGCAGCTAATCTCCGGTGCTGTTGGCCCGGTCGCTGCGAAACTGTGCACACACACTCCCTGGATGCAAATTCAGAACCTCTGCCGTGTGTACACTGTACACAGTATCTCTATAGTCATGTGATCAACACAGATCTGTCCGATTTTTTATATTCCATCCTGAAGGTTGGCTTCCAAAGTTTGCAGGATTGGTCCGTTTTGAACCAAATGTCTCACATCATGAACGCAGCGTGCAATTTCCATGAAAATTTGAATGCACATTCCCACTAGGTCGAGGAAGAAATGCCACCCTTTTCACATTGCCCTGTTATAGCGCCACCAGCAGGTCTAATTTAGCAAAACACATTTTTGCAACAAAATACCTCAAATCATGAATGCACACACAGTCCCACTAGGCCGAAGAAGAAATGCTACCCTTTTCACATTGGCCTATTATAGCGCCACCAGGAGGCCACAATAACCTACCTGACCTGGCGGAGGCCTGTTCTCCGAGGAGCACTTTTTCTAGTTCTCCTCCTTATTTCTTGGTGTTTTATATCAGAGTCTAATTACAGTATTTTCTATTATAGGCAACTTAGGACCCGGCTGAAAAAGCTATGGAAATTACCATGAAATGTAACCCATGACAAGTGTGCATGAAGGAGAAACGCATGGACAAAGCAAGGCACAGAAACCCCGACTGGGATGAACTTTGTGTTATTTATTTATTTATTTATTGAATGCCATTGGGGCTCTCCCCCCTTCCCCTGTGCCAATACTAAATAAAACGCACATTTGAGGCTTATGTTTATACTGTCTCCGAGTGTTGGTTTGGTTCAGTCTCCACAATATGTTTTTTTTTCAGAGGTAGACCTAAAGTCAGTTCCCTGAATCACTGTGCAATGCTTGGTTTGTCCGGCCTCTTCCAGGATAATGCTATTACTCTTTTAGCTTGTAAAAGACAGATATCTATAAACATTCATTCATTGTGCCTTATATGGTGTGAAAATAGCCTTTATAGCATTTAATCCACAGGAAGCAATGTTTCTCTTCCTTTTCCCTTAACTTCGTCAGATGAAGCAACACTCTATCTCTCACCAAATGCCAAGATCTTTGTGACCTGGAAACATCTGCTGTGTGAGTGTGTGTGTGTGTGTGTGTGTGTGTGTGTGTGTGTGTGTGTGTGTGTGTGTGTGTGTGTGTGTGCGTGCGTGCGTGCGTGCGTGCGTGCGTGCGTGCGTGCGTGCGTGCGTGCATGCGTGCCTCAACTTGTAGCAGAGCAGGACACTTAAACACAAACGTATCCTCTAGAGCAGATAGGACTGAGCTTCTGCTCTTCTCTGGAAAGTCCTGCCCCCCTGCATCATCTTTCCATTTCCATCGCCAACACCCTGCAGATCCTGTTCCAACTGTTCCAACAAGAACCTGAGTGATCCTGGACAGGCAGCTGTCCTACACAATGCAGCGATCACACACTCTTGTAGGTTTGCACTGTACAACATCTGGGGGATCAGATCCTTCCTCACCTAGGCGTCTGCCCAGCTAATTTTCCACGACTCATCTGCTAGATCCCTGAACGCCTGTCAGGCCCAGGCCAAGGGGCCCAAAGGTCAGGGGGATCCTCTAAAAAATTGGGCCAACTGAGAGAACCACTGTTCCAGAGCCTGACCTTGAATTTCAGAAGCTGAACCAAAACGCCCTACATACAGAGGTATATTTTATGAAGGCAACTGAAATCTCTGAGTACACTGCTGGAAAAAAAGTAGTTAAATGATTTGAGGTTTTCTGAAAGTGACTTTCCAAGTTCTCTTTCTTACACATCACTGCAAAGTTCTAGTTGATTAAACAAATACACACTTAAAATACTGATGACAGCACTAGTTTCATGTACGGTACAAATATGTATGGTTGAGATTTCACTTCCCTCTTTCATTGTCAAATGATTGTCAAATGATTTGTGGTTCAGACAAACCACAAATCATTTGACAAGACTTCTCCAGTCGTCTAAGATTGTGTGTTTCCCAGTTCCCTTTTTTAATCATCGCTGCTGCCGCATACAGTAGTTGTTACTGATGAGTCAAATACATTTCCCATTCCACATGATGAAAACATTTGTTGTATTTTTTGTCTCATGGCGTCTGTTCCCAAACTCATTCTACTGATGTCTCATCGCATTAGTTGTGATTGAAACACAGTAGTAGGTAGCCTAATACTAAACACGTCGATATGCTCCCCCGATATGATTAGTTGGGGTTCAGATTCAAACAAGCGAAAACCTGAGCATGATAATATGAATGGATGTAATTGTCTGGGATTTAAATAGCGCTGCAACAATCAATTATGTTCTTAGTAGTTATTCTATTGATACATTTTCAGAATAATCTAATAATCGAGAAGCGCATTTATATAGCATATATATAAACAAATGTATTACTCACTTAGCATTATTTTATACTTCGTCGCACAAGACCTTCTGTGTTCCCTTCACTGGCTTCATGCTGCTCGCACTCAGTTCAGAACACTGGTGATTACCTACAAGGCAATCAATGGCACGGCACCCCTTACCTTCAGGGAGGTAAGGGGTGCCACGTTTCAACCTTTTAGGCCTTCATCAGGATATGATCCACCCACCTACTGTACCCCTTACCATTCTCTTAGATAAGCTAACACAGGACTTTAGCTGATCTAACAGGAAGTTAAACACCCTGGCCACACACTCCAAGCATCCTAGAATCTTCTTCCTCCCAGCTCCTCCTGGCTTCCGAACTGTGGATGAAAGCTCACACATCCCCCGGGCCCCTAGCACCTTCTCATCAGCTATTTATCTCTCTCTCAACTGTATTTCTAGTAATTTTAGCCCACATTGTCTCATGGGAGATGTTCAAATCTAGGATGATGGTCTCTAAGACATGTCTTTACTGCTAACAACTTTCTATTTGTGTTACTGTCATGAGTAAAAGACTATAATAAATAATACTCAGCTGCTGGCCTTAGATATCTGCACTGGATCTCTGAATGAGTGAACATGTGTACTGTCTATCAGTAAATATAAATAATCTACAGTGAATAGATTAATGAATATGTATTTGCAGCCTATCAAGAATGACAAATATATAAATCTGAAATAGAGCTGTGCATGAAACCGGATGCCTGCAGAACATGCCAGTTATTAGAGGTGGATTCTGTTTGTTATGTCTTACTGTAAGCCATGAGTACACATGCCATGTTTGATGTTTGCTCTGCATTGCCATACAGGTTTGCTGTGTACCTACTACCTACGTTGTGTACTTTGATGCAATTTGTAATGTGTGCCAAGGCCACCAACTATCTAATCAAGACACCGTCATTAAAATGAGTCTTGCAGGATGAATGCAAGTACCGACATGACTGGTCGTTTATATGGGGGATTCTGTTTGTCAGAAAAATATGACTTCAGGTTCTATGTTGTCTAGATAACTGCATTGTCCCTTGGCTCAATCAAAAAGAAAAAGGCACTGGGTGGTAACTTTGCTGTAGAATGTAGAATCACATTATAATTAACTTTACAATGGTATTATGCTACTGATTTCAGGAAACTGCTTAGACAAGCTGTATACATATACCAGGCTCGCTAGCTGACTCAACAGTTACCGGTCAACTAGAAACTTGAGGGTATTAATGAAACAATGCTAGAGCTTGATCTAAAGGCCTATAGGAGCTCAAATAGTATGAAAAGTTACAGTTTGCTCTTGGGAAAGTTTCCAAGGCTTTTCTTCCACGGCAGTAAAATGTTACATGGAAATACACACACACACAACTGAACAAGTCATTTAAACACAAACTGAATCTCTAGAGCTCCTCAGTAGCCATGTATTAAAAACAGTTTTTTGAGGTGTGAATAAAATATTTGATCATTAAGCAAAGCATTAAGGAAAGATTGTTCCCTATAGATAAATAAAGAGTTAAATACACACACGCACACACACTTTCAATTCTGTGGCTTAACTGTATTCCTAGGACCTGTTATTCCAGCCCACATTGTCCCATGGGAGCAGTTCAAATCCAGGATGACAGTCTCTAAGCCATGTCTTTAGTGGTAACAACGTTCTATTTTTTGTGTTACCTTGACTCATTGCTGCAATGCAACTACTGCTTAGTGTTTAACTGCCATCATGTGACTTTTGGTATTATTCATAATAATCTGCTTACTTTAGGGAAATCTATAATTAAGGCTATATCTACAGTATAGAGATGGTATTTACTTTGTGGACCTAACGTTATTTCACCTTATTTGAGTTTCCATTCATTTTGGCCCTGGCCTCCCTGGTTGGCAGAGGGAAGGTAGTGCCCAGGATTACATAGACAATTGGCACTGGGTGTAAAAAATGGGGTTACATCGGGGATAACATTTTTTAGAGATTGAATACTTTATTAGTCAGAAATGTAAACAGTACGAAGTACAGTCAGACATTAGGCTAAAATGATAACAGAAAAAAAGTCCTGGGGACTTGTTTCCATTGTGGTGAATTCCCACAAACACCCAATACAGTAGTGTACTGTATGTCCACCAACAGGCTATATCCTTTTCAACAAGACAATTGACCCTATTCACATGGTGGCCATTTTGCTCTACATCATACTCTACATGATGTAATGATGTAATGATACAATCAATTATAGTTAAAATTATATAGTTATAATTATAGCAGAAATGGTCAATGGCCTATATATGGAGTCACATGATACATCTTATTGTACCACCTACAGTTCAAGAGTTATAGGGCACAATGTGAAGCGGGCTGTTATAGTGCCACCATGAGGCTGATTTGAAACAAGGGGGGCTCCTCCTTGGGCAATTGCAATTATTAATTGCAATGCGATTTCCGGGGGGGGGGGGGGGGGGGGGGTTACCAGGCTAGATCGGCCCAGCTGTGTCAGAGATTATCTGCGCGCGCGCACACACACACACACGCACGCACGCACGCACGCACGTACGCACGCACGCACGCACGCACGCACGCACGCACGCACGCACGCACGCACACACACACACACACGCACACACACACACAGACAACTGAACACACAGCCTGTCGGCTTGGTCCACCAAATCATGATGTGCCATGGGGGCTTTTCCTGTGAACTGAAGTGACATCTTGTGGCGGGGAGGAAACACTAGCCATCAGCCAAGGTCAAAAAGATCAAACATGGTCAATAGCTTGACTGCATAATAAGGCGATCCATCATTTTATCATTTAATCCCAAAGGCAAAGACAGCACAACCTTCGGGATGGCGTTAAGTCTTGTGAGATAAAACTGTTATTAATTGCACTGGACACAAAGGAAGTTCAAGTTCAAGGTGTTTATTGTTGCACACACATACAATCGGTAGCAACATTGCAGGCAGTGAATTCTTGTACTCCAAGCTTGTGTGGTAACTGTCTGGAAAAGAGATGAGATAAGACTTGAATAAGTTGAATTACAAATGAGTCAAGAGGATGCATGTCCTGCTAGGATCAACACAATGTAAAATACCTGCCCGGTTTTAGCCAGAGGCAATTAAGCCGCCAGTTTTTTATTTGATCATACACCACAATGTAAGAATGAGTAAGTATTTTTAGAGGTTAGCGGATACTTGGAAGTATTTTGAGTGCTACAAAGCTACAAAGGATCATCAACAGTGTACGGTACCCAATGAAATACATGATAAATAACACTAAATAACTATTCACCATGAACACGAAATCACATCATGAGAGGGAAACTTGCATTTCAACTTCTCCACACATCTAAATGCTGACAACAGGAAAGTTTACTTAGTGTGTCAGCAAGAAAACAGTACCACAGTGCTTTCTGGCCCACACCTTCTGACAGCCGCTTGTGATTACCTTAAATGTTTTCCCAGAGTTTCACCTGGAGAGTTTGACCACATAAAATGAAAAGCAATGCGTCTCGTTAAAAAAAGGTACGATGCTTTTGATTCTGCTCTCCAAACTGCAAAAAGTGTGTGTGTGTGTGTGTGTGTGTGTGTGTGTGTGTGTGTGTGTGTGTGTGTGTGTGTGTGTGTGTGTGTGTGTGTGTGTGTGTGTGTGTGTGTGTGTGTGTGTGTGTGTGTGTGTGTGTGTGTACAGTATGTGTAAACTGAAGTATGTGTTTCACATAAGAACCATGTTGCTTGGAAAGGAAGGAGATGAAAAGTAAAGTACTGTAAGAGAGCAACACATGACACAGAAGACAGGAAGTGAGTTCTTCCAGCTGGCTACTATCATGCTTCGGCCTCTGCTGTGAGTGTGTTTACCAGTGTCAGTCTGTACCAGCCATCACGCCACATACCGTTGAGTCCCTGCGAAGCCTATTCTCCGCTTTCTGATGGCAACGAGTTAGCATGGTGCGAGATCTGACAGCGGGACGACACAGGGAGACCCAGAAACAGGGCGGTACTACTCGTGCACGCCAACCCCTCTTTTGACCAGCTGACCATTAACGTTCAACTAATGTCCCTTCCTAACCCTTAATTCCTCTTTCTGCGTCTTTGACGTTCGTGTTCCTTTAAACTGATGATCAGATCTGCATCATCAGGCTGTGTGTGCGTGTGTGCGTGTGTGCGTGTGTGTGTGTGGGTCATGGTCTACTTTCTGAAGCACAAAGGCGGTAAGGGAAGGCTGGTGTGGTCCCAGGAGACACAGAGGTCCTTTCACTGGGCTGCGCAGCACTGTGACAGAGTGATTTTACTGCTGCTGGACAAAATGTCAACGCTCTTTACTGGAGCTGGGTCCAGTGACCAAACGTTTTCCCTCAGTTGTGATTCTGATTCTGAGGATTCTAAGTACAGTAGTTCAACCCATCTCAAATGTCTCATTTTAATTTTAGTTTTTCATTTATTCATTGAGACAACAGCACTGTGAATTAAACATCAGGTGACAAACGCAGGAGATGACTTTGTCGAGCACACTTGCTCAAAAAGAACAGTAACCATGGCAACTTTGGTGGAGACACAACAAGGAGGGTTTTGTGCATGTGGCACAGAGCCGTTTAGCTGCCCCTGTGTGACTGCTCTCTCTTTTTGTACTCCCTCTACCCCCCCCCCCCCCCCCCCCCCTCTCTCTCTTCCTCACCCACAGAGAGAGAGACATAGAGACTGAGAGGAGAGAGAGAGAGAGAGAGAGAGAGAGAGAGAGAGAGAGAGAGAGAGAGAGAACCAGTATTTTCCCAGAGTGTTGTGGTGTCCCTGCATGGGGAGTGTTTACAGGATGTTATCTGTCTGTGCCTGGCCCCCACCATCTCTCCGAGTGGGTTCCCGTGGAATGCTTGGAGGGGATGGAGGAGTTCCAAGGGGGAGTGACGAGAGAGAGAGAGAAAGAGAGAGAGAGAGAGAGAGAGAGAGAGAGAGAGAGAGAGAGAGAGAGAGTCTATATATACATCTCATGCAGGCTAGTACTCAAATGATACAGCTAGACCTTTGGATAACTGGACTGTATCCACAGCATTGAACTTGTGAGGTAAGTTTGATATGTTGATGTGCTTAATTATTATTATTATTATTATTATTATTTGACTTTTATGCATTAAAACAAAGAAATGTAAATTGTATTTAGAAATGTATATTTTGTTTGGTTAGATTTTATTATCACTATGGCAAACAGACCTTGACTAAGAACTACAGTATGGGAGCTTGAAGACCTTTGATGACATGACTTCTAGAGACATCCATATCTCAATTTGACTTGTTTGCACAATAAAATTCTCATTATAAAAACAAACAGCTTAAATTCAAGTAGAGCAGATGTGGAGATCTTATTGTCCACGGATGTGGTATGGGTGATTTTCATGACATGAGGATGTGGTCTCCATAAGAGCTCAATAGGTTGGTACTGCCACCAGTTAAGTGGAAAGTAACGGATCATAATGGTGTTTTAAGCAGCACTTATGTGAAAAGCCAAGAAACATATCGCACTGAAGGAGAGGCCAGAAGTTATCTTATTGGGTGGTGTATCAACTGATACTCACCTTTTAAATTTAATTTCTAAACTGCTTGGATTTTAGCACAAACAAAGAAAATCTATCAGTAAGTATTTTTTACTTCATAGTGTTTTTAAATGTATTTTATAATTGAATGCCTTTTGCTCAAATTGGAAAATTAGAATTCCAAATTCCATTAAAGCTACGTCTTCATATTTTTTGATCGGCTAGCTCAAATAGGAATGTGAGAAATTGTGTAAGCAGTGATATTATCTGACTACACGAGGCAAAATGTAATTAGTGCAGTGATAGTCCTTAGGACAGCTTGTAAAATGACACCATTGATCTCAACACTGCAGCAATTACTGGTAAGCCTGTGATCTGTGATGTTCAAACCTGTATTTTTCTAAATAACTTGTCATCACACCATTGTAATAGCAAATACAATTTGTGTTTCATATTTTGGTTTGGTGATTTGGGCTTCAATCATAACATCAATTATTGCACACAAAAAAAAAACAAGAGGACTATGGTTCTTACCAGAACAAGTGCAGTTGTGGGGGTTTTCTTTTCTCAGACTAGGGTGTGCCTTTTTCTGAACTGGATATGGACACCAGGGAATGATATATGTGTGTGAGCTCATCTCTCTTGTGTATTTTACATTGAAAACTACGATATAGTCACCCAAGTAAAGCCCCTTTATTTCCCATGTTGCGAACATCTGTGTTTGCTTTGGGTCTTGGCTATTGTTGGAGCAGTATATTACATCCCAAAAGGCCAGTACTGCAGTGTTGCGCAATTTTGATGTCATTTAGCTTGTGTACACATACCATGTTTGATATTTGCTCTGAATTGCCATATGGGTTTTCTGTGTACCTACTGTACGCTGTGTACTTTCGTACAATGTGTAATGTGTGACAATGCCACCAAAGGTCTAATCAAGTCCCTGTCATTAAAATGAGACTTGCAGGGTGCGGCATGAAACTGGAGGCCTGCAAGTACTGACATGACCGGCCGTTTTTTTATGGTGGGGTTTTGTTTGTCAGGAAACACTTGTGAAAATATTACTTTAGATTGAATGTTCTCTAGATACTGAACCTGCATTGTCCCTCGGCTTCGTAAAAAAGAAAAGGCAATGTTGCTGTAAGCCATATAATCACACTACAATGAAGTTTACAGTGGTTTTATGTTTCTTCTCCTTTCAGGGAACTGCATAGTCTGGCTGTTGACATACCAAGTTTGGATTAGTAAATCTCATACATATTATCTAAAGATGACCAGTGTGGCAGATTGGCTCGTACAGAACAGGGGCAAGATTGAGAAAGGTGTGGAGATCATGGGGCAAGCTTCTGAGGTTCTGGCAGCCACTGTGGGCCAGCTTCACCCTATCTTGGAGGCTGTCTTTGTGGCCTCAGCTGAAATCCTTAGCAACCCGGATGGGCAAGAGGCTCGCTACCTGACTGAACAGTTTGACCAGGTCAACCAGAAGCTTGAGGGTATCCAAGATGAGATTGATAAAATTGCGTTGGAGCTTCAGAAGTCCTCCATGAACAGGCAGAACTTTGATCAAGAGGCCCAGATGCTCAGCCAGTATGAAAAGTTCCAGGACTTTATCAAAGCTAAGCCTAAATTTAAAGAGAAGAAGATGGAGAAGTTCCTCATCCAATATGAAAACACAGGTCGTGACCTGAATTTAGATGCCCTGTACAATTCTGTCACCGGAGAAAACATGTCAGGAGATCCCATGCTGGAGACAGTAGTTGCAACAGAGCAGAGAAACAGGAGAGCAGTTGAGGATTTCTGTGCGAGTCTCAAGAAGCTTTTCGTGGTGGGCATCATTGCAGTCATGGGCCATACTGCCCTAACGAAGGGGGTAGTTGGGGATGACATGGTGAAGAAGTGGCAGGAGCGCATGGAGGATGTGGAGAAGCGTATGAAAGCTGCAGTGGACGACTGCATTGAGAACTTTGCAGATCAAGCCAAGCTGGACATGGAGCACCAGCTTCAGCAGAAACCTGGCAGTGTTGACCTTGACTTCACCAAATCCCTTTTGGATTCCCTCATTAAGAAATATGACTGGGTGAATTGGTCCATCAGAGTCTTCAATGATAAGGAGCGCATTTTCTTCTTCAACTGGTTGGCAGGGAAGAAATACCATGGCAGTGGGGGAGGAGCCAACTACTTTGATGTGTTGACCAAGAACAACATCAAAGTGGTGATCTCTTTCAGTGTGAACCCAAAGCCTATCAACAAGAGCCAGATTCAGGAGCAGATTGAGAGGCAAAAGCTGAAGGGGAACATGATGGATGTGGCCCTATCTTTGAGCACAAGCTTCCCCAACTGTTTGGTACACGCTGTCAGCCACTATAAGGAGGTGGTGGAGACCAACAACTTCCATGAGGATTGTTACTACTATGGAAAACATAAAAGAGCCTACCTCTGCATTCACCCTGAGTAGTGCACACTTCAGAGTAATGCAGATTGTTTTAATGGGGAAAGTACCAAATACAATTCATGAATGTTTATACCTGAATTGTAATGTTATACAGTATGCTTGTAATCTGTTCTGTGTTGAGGCTGGAATGTAAATTGCTGTCTTTCTTTTTTTACATTACGATTATAAATGTATATTTCTTTTCTCTAGTGATAAAAAAATATTATTCTTGTGTGTTAATTCCTTTTTTTACTCTTTTTTTTTTTTTTTTTTACAACAAATTCACATTTTTGCATCTGTGTTTCAGTTGATCAGAGCCTACATATCTTAATGTAATAGTGTTCAGGGTTAGGGAAAACCACATATTTCTATTGACAAATACTGCGATAAAATGAGTTGCATTCCAAACATTCAAGCTGCTTACATGCAAAAGATTTAGGGCAGTACTAGCAGCCTACTGCAGACAATCTTCTCATATATTCTACATTTTTTCTGCCTTAATTTGTAATAAACCAAATGTATTAATGATTTTTGCTATCACTGGTCTTCATTATACAGTTAGAATGATAATTGATGTTGCCTTCAGATAGCTACAGACTAAATAGGCCTACTGTACATGATAATGACTGAAACCTCTATTCCTGTGATAGGCGTTTTACATTTGGTTGCCTGTCAAAACGTTGTGCCGTTTTATTTCTGAGGGACATATTATTACACATGTGTTCACCATAAGCTTCGTAATATTAACACGCATATATTTATCAAATGGGTGGAGGCTTCTCGTTTAGACCATCTGGGCATCAACTTTTTTCCACCGCCCTAGTTTTTACCCCGTGTCACTCACTGTGGGTGTGCCTCTCTGTAACCCGAGACACAATAGCTGTTCCGCAAACTTTCTAAGGTGAGTCCATATCAGCTCAGACTATTTGTTTGTAATTGTAATAGTAGGCTACTATTATGGGACTCAAATATCGTCCTCCTAATTTTCAAGGATAAAGATTCAATGACCATGTATGTTCTGGTCGAGCTCGTTGGTTACATAAGCGAGCCTAAAACTTTTTGCACGACAGATTGTGCGTTATTCTCTTTGAATATGATATAGTACAGAGCAGACTGTTCGTTGTTGACATCTCTAAGTAGATGTTTATATGACATAAGTTAATGTATGGGCTGCAAACACGTTTGTTATGTAAAGGGCGTTGGTTAAAATAACGAGGAAAAGCATTCCGTTTTCATCCAGGAAGTGTCCCAATTTATTAAAGACGTAGGTGGTGCGTGTGTAACAATACGCCATCTTAATGCGATGTTTGTTTATAGCTCGCTGTTTTAACACGGGTCAAATGATACAATTAGAGCCCTTGTTTTGAGTTGATCGATATGTGTTCCATTAGGGAGACGCATTAACGGAGCGTTAAGTTGATCTTGACTTCCATCTGAGCTCAGGACAATCTCTCTCTCTCTCGCGTTATTATGATTCCCACACCGCGTCGTGGCAAACCCGCTGAGCGGGCGCTGTGATTGGTCAGTAGTCGCTGTGATTGACAGTTCTCGTTTTTGCTACTATGCCTATACCTAACCTCAACCCTAACCCTAACCTCAGTAAAACTATGCCTAAACCTAACCCTAACCCTAACCCTAACCTCAGTAAGACTATGCCTAAACCTAACCCTAACCCTAACCCTAACCTCAGTAAAACTATGCCTGCCGGGGAGCCAATCAGACACGTAAGGCGGGTCTAAATCCAGGACGCGGCGTGGGATTCATAATAACGCCTCTCTCTCTCTAGCCACTTGTCTCCTCCTCCTCCTCCCCAGGGCGACGGCCTGTCATGAGACAAGTCCAGACATGAATATTGAATAATAATTCAAGTTTTTCCTTCGTTTTATACCAGTGGTTCTCAACCTGTGGGTCATGGTTTGGGATTGGGGTCCCCAGATGACAGTGAAGTGACAATTTAAGGACTTTTAAACAAACTATACTATAAAAGCTGGTCAAACATTGTCCAATTTGTCAAATATATAAGAAAGAGGCAACAATTGTGAAAATAGCCTATCTACAAGCTCACCACGCTCAGCTTGTAGATCGGCTATTTTCACAATATTTGTCTGTGGAACCGAGGCAAACTAAATGTAATCTATCAACTCCTATAATTCCAAGTACTTGTCAGGGTGGTGGGGGGTCCCCAGTTAAAATATGATTACTATTTTGGGGGGTCGCGCGTCACGGCCTGAAAAGGTTGAGAACCACTGTTTTATGCGAACGATGGCTGAAATTAATAAATGACAGATTGTAGGACCAACATGTTAACTTTCAAAGTATTCGTGCGGCTGTATTAGAAGTGAAAATGGACCTATATATTTTATGGATGTTTATTGATATTCGTCAGTGGTTCTCTAAACGTATGGGGTCCATGGACCCCCAGGGGTCCTTGTGGGTGTTCCAGGGAGTCACCAGCTAAATGATTGACAGTTAACATACAAGGTCTAGTGAATCAGAGTTTCACTGTTATCTCTACACGTAACACACCTGCAGTACATGGACTGTAAAGGAATTCTGGACCATATCGGACCAAATCATGTCTAGCGATACTCTCTCTTGCTCTTAGATTGCAGCATTTGTTTAATGCATATCAAATTGGGACTCCAAATATTTAAAAAGGTTGAGAATCACTGTAACATTGTGTATTTTGTTATGTCATGGAAATTATATAGCCTACTGTCAGCATACAAACACATGATGCTGTTTGTATGCTATTGTTGAATATAAAAGGCAAATCCCACTGTATACGTGTATATGGTTCTTGTTAGTGGACTGGCATGGCATCAATGATTCTTTATACTGCAAATAAGTCCATTGTCTCTGAAAATGTGAATTCTTCCAGGCCAGCACTTCCTCCTAGTGGAATTATATACTGTCTGTAATGTCTGTGTGATGGTGCTTCACAAGCACTCAGAATGCAGTTAAACTACCCCTGGGACCCTGAGAGTGAGAGAGCACATCAAACCAGAAATATCTCATTTTTAACATGGCCTAATCAAATCACTAATGCTCCACCAACATGTATATAGGTTAATGTAAAGCAGTGTTGTTGATATCATCTATTCACAATTAGAGAGAGAAGGCAGCCTTCTCTGACAACTGTAAGGTGTGTGATGTATGACGTGGAGAAATGGATGCCCTGTCACTACAATCTGTGCTATGTGAAACCCCCCTTGGGACAAGCCTCAGCAGATATACCAGAGAGCTGACAAAATAGTTTCCATTGTCTGGTTGCCATGGTTACTTGCTGAGTTGCAATGGAAAACTCACCCTTGCCCAGCAAGTTTAACCTCCTACGGTTAATCACTTCCCACACATGCTGCTCCGTCTTTGATTGGACTGGACTGCACTATCGTTTAACCCATTAGGACATGAGGCCAATTCTAAAAATGTCTTTAAATGCTATCAGTTTTCAAAAAAACGTATATTGCTATATCAGTGGTGCTCAAACTTTTTACCCCCAAGGACCCCCAAAATTATGTGTTTGGCCGCGGACCCCCATCTCAAAATATTGTGTTCCAGGGACCCCCAGAAGTAAAGATTTGAGTTAAAAATGTTTGCTTTTTAAATATATTTTTCACTATTTTTCAAAAATAGCAGATCTACAAGCTCATGAGCTTGTACATCTGCTATTTTGAATAGACAAAGTATAAAATAATGGAGAAAGTGGTATACAAAGATGTTTTCCCGGTTTTAATGGGTTAAAGGGCAGAGGAGATTGGTAAACGTAGGCTAGATCCGTTAAAGGTCAGGGTATTACCTCTCATTGCACTTGCATCAGACTGGACAGGAAATCATTATAATGATTTATTATCAACCTATAAATGATTCGCATGTACCAGAGATGAAAACAATCAAATTAAAGATGTAACCATTTCTTTTACAAATGTATTCAACAGATGACACATTCCAAAGGAAACGGGAGAATTACCTATATTTAAAGACAAATTAACAATGCCCTCACATTTTATATTATGTAACAAAGATGACAAGAAAACTGAAAAAGAGAAACGTACAGTATGGTGACAGAGAGGAAGGAGCAGCACCATGTTTGCTTAAATAGATGACACGTTTTAATGATGTAATGTAACTCCCTCCATTTGTATAATGACTTTCCAAAATGTAAAATGTTTTTCTGACATGCTGAAGGACAAAATAATGATTCATGTTAGGCTATGCGCCTCCACCTTCACACTGGTGGAGGAGAAGAGAAAGTCAAATCCATAAATTCGATAAAGTTCCGCACAGCAGCATGCTGATCCAAGACGTTTATTCTAAAATGCTCCACGTATTTGCCTCCATTAAAACCGGGAAAGCATCTGTGTCAGTTTTGTGTTGGCTATTCAAAAATAGCAGATATACACGCTCACAGCGCGTCACTTTGTGGTGCACTGCAAGCTTGTACATCTGCTATTTTTGAACATTTTTGAAAAATCTTTAAAGTGTGAGAACTACTAATTTAGAAGGCATTTGTAGAATCGGCCTTGGATCTTAATGGGTTAACTTTACAAAAATAAAGACATTTATGCTGCCTAGTAGCTACCTTTTGTTTTGTTATTTTCCACATGGTTACTGTCACAAGGAATGCTGTGTATATCCTGACGTGAACTCCGCTGAAATTGATGATGTAAAACTAGCAAATTCTTTGTTTTAGATCACTGACAAACATTTTGCAACTCCTGCATGTAATTGTACCTTACTGGTCTTCTCTCACTGGTGGATTCCCTTTGTGTTGTTCATGCATTACTCACTGGGTGTGTCCAGCTACAGTCCCAGCAAGCTTTGCATGTTCTACACACTGAAACTCAATGTTTGTCTCTGTCTTTCCTTATCAGCATTCACTGTGAAGACTGAAGAGCAAGACAGCAGGCCAGAGTCCAACTGTACCTCGATAACTCTGTAAGTAAAACAAGACAGTATTTGTGCTTTTTACTTTAATCTAAATTATGGCTGGAACTGTAAATCATTTCCTTTGTGATTATTTGATATTGTTTTTTGTTTCATTCTTTATATATCAACGAATCAATGCAAAAAAAAAAATCTATTCTTTGATAATCAACAACATTGATTAGTCTAATTAACCACATTGTGACAAAAATAGCCGTTCTACAAGCTCACAACTTGTCACATCGTGCGTCACGATCTGCTATTTTCGTTATTTAAAAAAAGTTAAAAAAGGGACATTTTATATTTGCTAATATTAAAATCGATTTTCGATTATTTTGTATAATCGATTAAATTGATTAGTTTGATTAACTGTCAACATTCCTATTCTAAATGTTTACTATTGTACTTTCAATCTGATTTGTTCTGTCATATCTTCAAAATCACACATAGCTGCTTCTAATGTCATAATTTGTTTGTGTTATTAGATTCTCCTGTGATTCTCACCGTGTCAACAAAGATGGCTGACCAGCTACAGAAATTTGTTGCAGAGAAGAAGGGCTTGGTCGAGTCTGTGATGGAGGTTTTTGAACAAGGAGCTGAAGTAGCAGCCAGTATTGTTGGTGACCTCTTCCCTGTCTTTGCCGTTGCTGCACCAATTGTAAGGTTGTGCTTGGAAAATGTGGAGAGCAAAGAGGCTGTGTTCATGAAGGAGCAGTTCCAGAAGGTGCGTGATCGTCTGGATGTTGTTTCCGAGGAGATTCAGCGGGTCTCTGATGAGATCAAGAAAAGTGGTGTGGATGCCCAGTACTTCTCAGTGGAGGAGAATATCACTAACCAATTCCGGAAGTACATGGACATTCTCAATGCCAAGCCCAAGTTTCGGGAAGCCAAGAAAAAGCAATTCCTGGATCACTTTGAGAAGACCGGTGGTGACAAAAACCTTCATGTCCTCTACAACGCAGTGACAGGAGATAACTTTGCGGGTGAATCTGTCCTGGAGATCACTCTTAACTATGAGGAGAAAAGTCGGCGAGTAATGGAGGACTTCTGCTTCAGGTTAAAGAAGCTCTTCTGTATTGGTATCATTGCCCTGATGGGCCACACTGCCCTAAAAGGGTATGATGATGAGGTGGAAGAGCTCCTGAAAGCCTGGGGCGAGAAGATGAAGGATGTGCAAAACAAGATGAATACTGTCATTGAGGACTGCATTGTTAGCTTTCCCAAACAGTCCGAGCTGGATTCCCGTCGTTTGGTCAGAGACCATTCTGACTTAACCAACCAACAGCTGGCTGATGCCATCATAGAGAAGCTGAAGAAGAAGTATGACTGGGTGTTTTGGTCTGTTCGCATATACAGGTCGCCCTCAGGGTTGTTTTCCAAAAGGGGGGAATTCCACTGTGGAACAGGGAAAAGTCGTTTCCAGGTGCCTTCAAGCGATGAGAAATTAAATATTATGGTATCCTACAGTGCCTCGCCAGAGCCTGTGGACAGGAACAACATCCAGCGTCTGATCCAGGGTCAGAAGAAAGCTACTCTGGTGAGTGTAGCAGAACTCCTGTTTGCAGAGCTGCCTGGCCCCTGTGTGGTCCACACGGTCAAGACCTGCAAAGACCTGGCCTGCTCTTGGAGCTTCACAGATGAGCTGCACTACTGGGAGGAATTCACTGGGAAGAACTTCTACGTCTGTGCTCACTCTGCTTGAAGTTTTGATGAGCTCAAAAAGGAGCACGCTATACAATCAAACTAACAGGCTTCCAGAGCACCTTTGCCCACTTTGCTCTCATATAGCAGAACAATAATACAACCTTTTGCTTCAATGTTTCTATGTAATCAGTGCATCGCTTTCCCCCAAGAAGATAACAGACATTTACCAGGACCAAAATAGTGTCAATGGGATTCCACCTCATTAGAGAACACCAAAGGAACGCTTTAAATGGGGGAAAAAACAAATGAAAAAATAAATAAATATATATATATATATATATATATTTTTTTTTTTTTATGTTCAATTATATTGAACATATTTTTATTTTGTTGACCACTATTTTACGTATACTGTATATTTTACGTATATAAGTGCTGTACAGTTTTAACATCTCACATAGTAAATGCATTTGATATATAGTTGTTTACTTCCACTTACAATGAATTCAGTGTGCCTTTCTTTTCTTTCTTTTGTTATCGTCACTTTTAAGCGATAATTCCATTACATTTGCTCCACCTACACCAAGGGCATGTCAAGGCTTATGTTGGTATGAAGATCGCAGGAATGTCTGTTTACTGAGTAATGTCTAGAACAGGTGTCACATCTTTACCTGTGATGTTGTACAATAGAGAGTGGAATGTAAGTCTTTTTATGAATATTTGAATCCACATTGTGCCTCTATAAAAGATTATAGCAGTGTAATGGCACATGTATCCTCTTCTTCTTGTCCTTAATTGTAGATATTTGCATATCATATCACATCTTGTTTATTGAGATGATTTTTCTAAATTCTAAATCTAAATTAAATAAGATTATTTGTTGAAGTGCATTGGTACTTCCATACTACAAGGTGTAGGCCTACAGTAAGGGATACAAAAACATAGGATAATCCAATTAGCTAATAATTCAATTGGCTAATGTTGATTCTATGTTTCTGTCCTGCCCCATTGAGTAGGAACAATCTAATAATATTTTATAGAATGCTTACATTGTGTTTTTTCACTTTTCATATAATGGGAATTATTTTACGATACAGTACAGTATCCATGACCCATTACAGATACTACATCAGAATATATCTGCTATTATGCCTTGAATAGGTACAAGCACAATGCCAATGAATGTCCCAGTCTTTACAAATAAACCCAGTTTTATAACATTTCATTGTGTGGTGTGTTTTTAGGAAAGCTAAGCAGACCAGTTAATCCTTTGAGAAATGATGAGCTGAAGTGATATTGTTCTAAATGCATTCATACCCATTTTAGGAGTGTACTTAATTAACAACAGAGATATGCAGTGGTGTAAAGTACTGTACTTGAGTACAATTTCAAGGTAATTTGACCTTACCTGAGTATTTCCATTTCTTGATACTTTATTCTTCTACTCCACTACATCTCGGAGGCAAATGTACTTTTTACTGTATATCCAAAATAGCCGATCTACAAGCTCGCAACACGTTGCATCCCCACACGTTGTGAGCTTATAGATCGGATCTTTTCAGATAGTATAAGATAGGAAGTTGTTAATGATCTATAATTATAGCCAATATAAAATGATAGTTATGATTCTGAAATGGGTATTCTGCATAATGAGTACTTTGGCAACTTTAAGTATATTTTGTTGCTATTACTTTTGTACTTGGACTTAAGTAAGTCACTTGAATACTAAGTATTCTTACTGTGGTATAGTTATACTTAACTTAAGTCAAAAATCTGAGTACTATGTAGTTCCTAGGCAGAGATCTGCGTTCGACATGCCCCTGACTGGCACCTGCCCCCACAATAATAGTTATAGGTATTAAAGACATAAATACATGTCGTTATTATGTGAATTAAATGCAAAAGAGAGAAAGAAAGGCTTCCACCTCATTACACATCCATGTCACAAACTCACTTATGCCAGACAGAACTCAATATGGGCAAGCAATCCCAAAATGATGTTGGCAAAATAAATGTGTCTGATATTAAGCTCCTGAAAGCCCATGAAGGCCATAAAGTAATTGCTCTCTTGTTATCTTCGTCTAGTTGTATCCTATCTTCATTCCGGTGGTATCCTCCCGTCGGCCATAGTAGGTTCCTGGGGGCCTGCCTGTGGGTAGTTACTTTAGACGGATCTGACCTTGGTCGGTGAATCAACCCTCCTATGAGCAGTTTGCACAGGCCAATGTGAATGGTCTCATTGTTTTCTGAGAAATTGTGGATGCAAATTCTTGCCCTTGATTCATGGCTTTCCTTCACCTCTTCCTGGGTTCACTGGGGACCTGGTATGTCCCTTATCTCCATAGCTAGAGGAGGGTTGCTCAGGACCATTTATTGCTGGTGGCCCCCCATCCATCGGCTCCTTGGAGTAGGTGGGGGAGGCATTCCGTGTTGCCAGTTTTGAGGAGTTCTGTGTCGTAAGCCTTGGGGAGCTCTATTGGGGCGACCTCTGTAACCTCTCCCTCTACCCTACCTTGAATACTTGGAGTATTGAAATACGGTAGTTTCACCCTGTACTTGACAAACAGGTTTTCCTAAATTGCTTCAAATGGGGATCAGGTTGGGGGGTACTTGACTGGTACATATTTGAGAACCACTGCTCCAGATTCTGTAACAAGAGAGAACATGCAAAATCACAGTAATTGCATCAGCACTGAACTGATTCAATTCAATAGCAATTTGTCATACAGACAGACTTTATTTAGTGTGTGTGTGTTTGTAGGGGGTACCCAAGGGCATAGGTTTGGTTTCAACATTTATAGGAAATAGTTTTCCCTTGCTTAAAGCTGCACTATGTAACAACCCTAGTCTCCTGTGCAAGTGCTGACATTTTTACTACTGATCGAACAGAGCCTGCCTGCTTGCTCAGTAGAGAAAATACATTTTGACCTTAAGGTAAAAATTTGTGTCAAACCAGAAACAGGATTGTGTCAAAGGTCATGTCCAACCTAGACACAGGATCTAAATGTCTCAATAGAAGAGCAGGGAGACCAAATACAACCACCCCAATTGTATAAGACTATACGTTATATTGTTTTCACATATTCTACCATACAGATTTGGCAAAATGACATTTTATTCACTAAACAAAATGATAGAGCTTCGTAATTTACAACCAATTTTATTACGGGCCCAGAAACAACTTCCTATATATGAGAATAGAACATTAGCCATTGAGAGACCTCATCTGAGACCCTGTCTCTCCCTCTGTCTTCATTCTGTTGCTGTCTGACTGTGTCTAAAAGAAAAAAGATCTGTGGTGGAAGAAGTATTCAGAAATATTACTTAAAGGACCACGTCACCCATTTTCAACCTATCTTCATGTAATTGGTTGATTATAATATGACATCTTTGTCTACAGTTGTGTACTATTGTGGACAGTTCAGAAACCCGTCTACCAGTGAAATCATTGATGGGGAATCAAAGCTATAGAAACTACCGGCTTTCTATTCCTGGAAAGTTAGCTTGCTATTTGTTCTTGTTTGAAATGTCCAAACCTGCCTAGCGATGATGTCACAGATAGGCGGGTTTCTGAACTGTCCACAACCCTCCTCTGAGACACAGACCGAGTAGACAAAAATGGTACCATATTATTATGAGCATTAGTGAGAACAAATTATATGAAGACTTAGCCTGGCATGGCCAGACTAATCTGCCCTGGCAGTCTCAGATTTGTCTGGTTTCCAGACTAATGAAGAATAGGTTGAAAATGGGTGACGTTGTCCTTAAGTAAAAGTAGCAATACCATAATGTAGAAATAATCTGTTACAAGTAAATGGCCTTATTAGTACAAACGTACTGGCATCAAAATACCTATACTCACAGTACCAAAGTAAAAGTACTCATTATGAATGGCCCGTTTCATAAATGTTTTCAAACATACAGTAGCCAAAGGGCTTAAGTTATTAAGTTCAAATAATTGTAGAGGAGGAAAAACTTTAAAGTAAAATATTTTCCTCTGAGATCCAGTATGGAAAAATGGAAATACTCAAGTAAAGTCAAAGTACCTCAAAATGACTTGAGTACTTTCCCCCAGTGGAATCATTTTTTGTAAAAGCCTTAACATGATCAACATTACAGACCACTTTCAAACTAAACCCTTCCTCCCATTTCTGCTCCACTTCTCTCTTTTCTGCCCTGCTGATTGTACCAGCATCCTTCTATAAATGGATAAAATCTTGTGTGCGTACCTGTCCTTCACACATCTCGAGAACCGCCCGACCGATCGACTTCAACCAAGGGAGTGCAGTGCCTGGCTCGAAGTCGGTTGGATTGGCAGTTGTCCAGAACTGCAGATCTGCATGCAGCCAGATAAACTAGCCTGTCTTGCACAAAATCATGCAAGTAGCTAGTTTTCTAGCAAGCTAAAAGTTGACTAACATTAGGCATTATGTTGATGTAAGCCTATGGTGACACTAGCAGCTTGTTTTTGTGTGTGATATAAATGAACTGTATTGCAGTAACAGCCAAGACCACAATTATCCGTCAACACTTTCATTTTCTAATGTTAGATGAAACCATTCTACATGCAGGCTTCTCCTCATGAGATGAGATAATGCTGGGATCAAGGTTAGGCTACATGTATAGGCCTATATTAGTTTATTTTGTGTGACAGCCTGTGACAGTAAGTCCAGTTTATCTACACTGCAGTTAAATCAGGCAATCACAATGGAAGAGGTGGACCTGGAGTCCAGACATTGCAGATTAGATAAGCTGATAGGAGAGTTTGCTGGTTGTTTCTTGCTGCTGTTATTTTCATTGTCAATCTATCAGCCCTCACACTTTGGACGAGAGCCCACAATCTGAGGGGGTTAAATTAGTCACATTTTAAGGGGGGAAATTACACTTTCTGTAGCGTGTCGAAATAGCAGAACTACAAACTCACAATGTGCAACACCGTTATGCGACAAAGTATGAATTGGGCTTTAGGCTTGACATGATGATGCCAAACTGTCATTGGTCAAGGTTAGAGTGGCCCCACTGGAGCAGTTGGAGGTTATTGTATGTATCCTCCCTGCTATTGTAGTAAAATGTTAACGTTTTCAAGACCAGTGTGGTGAACCGGAGATACTAGCCTACTCATTTGACTCTCCTGTTTGATTTTCAGGAGTCCTTGATAGAGAAAGTAAATGAGTAATGCTCTCTGTTCCCCTCAACAAGTAGTGTTTAGGCACCAGCACTGAGCAGAATGCTTGAACCTTACATTTGTAAGGAAAATAAAAAGGATTTCAAAGCCTTAGGGTGCGGTCCCACCACACTTTTATTTTATCTCTGGGGCGGAATCTGCTTTGTCAATGCAAATGCGTGGATTCTCCAGAAAAATGTGCGAGACCATGAATCCACACATATGCATTGACAAAGCATTGGCAGATTCCGCCCCAGAGGTAAAATAAAAGTGCGGTGGGGCCGTGCCCTTACAGATGAAACTGAGAAAAGGAATGCTATGGCTTGCTAGTTTGGAAACACCCACCATGCACTGTAATTTTGTGGTTGTGGTCTTGCCTATTTTTAGTAGATTTCTTTGCCTGTAAACACATGTGGGTCAATATCCTAACATTGAACAAGTGCACCAACAGCTGTGTGTCAAACATACTTTTTTTTTGTGAACAGAGTAGTATAGTCATTTCATTTTGGGCAGTTACAGAGGAATCTCTAACTCTAATCTATCTCAGGAGACATACAGTACTGCAACCCTAGTGGCAAACTCATATTTAAATTCCGCACTGCATGCTTTTGATCTAGTAACCATCTGGCAACTTGTGATATCGTCACCTTGCTAAACTAATGGCCTACGTTATTTTTTAGGAAAATGTTATTTCTGCCTAAGTCAGCTCCTCATGACACTGGCCACCTCTGGTAAAATCGCCCATCTCCTCCTAATTGAAAAGGATCATGCTGTTCCCTCCCCTTTTAGTATAATGGCCTAACTCCCTAGTGTGACTTAAGCAAAAATAGGCAACGATATGTCAACTTGAGATTGATATTGCTTTGGTGAAAGCCTTAAACTGAATTTATGTTCCAGTTGTTTGAAATCAAATCTACTATTAGAGCACGTTATTAAAAGATAGTGTCTGGCTTAGTATGCAGAACAGGAGATGACAAAAGCAAATCAAGTTCAGTGTGGAAGTGTGCATGCAAGCATGCTGTGCGTGTGTGTGTGAGTGTGTGTGCGTGTGCGTGTGCGTGCGTGCGTCCGTGCGTGGGTGCGTGCACGCTCGCGTGCGTGCGTGTGACACACACACACACACACACACACACACACACACACACACACACGTTCACATATTCACGCATGAGCACTATTTTCTGATTGACCATACTGTAGATTAGTGGTCCAAAATCATTATCTTTAAGTCTCACGAGAGACTAAATAATGAATTTTCCCAAAGCATTTAAAGTGCCCCAGTGTCTTACATCATCAGACTGGAGGCGTGTTTGCCTCACAAGCCAAAATGATCTCCTGATCAAAAGATTGACAAGCAAGCATGTCAATCTTTTGATCAGGAGATTGGCTGACTATACTAGTTTATGTTGATTATGTCTGATAGCTTTCCTCTGCACAGGGATTTAACAGAGAAAGCTGATCAGCCAGATTCAGTGGATCTGTATTGCGCTACGTCAATACAGCTTTGTTAGCCTAATAATGTTATCTGAACACTTAAGTTTTTTTAATAGTGTACAAACAGGCAGATGTAGACCAGAGCATAGGAACTGGGCCGTTGTAAGTGATCTGAAGAAGTGTGCTAGGAAGCATAGAACAATCAAATGGCATGAAGGAACATTTGAATGACTCCTTGGTAAATGTCGGATGGATGGAGATTGGAGATGTACTGGAGACCAATGGTGGTCTAGAGAGTCATCACAGCATCTTGAACCCCAGCGGGCCTAGTCTGGGGGGAACATTTGCCAAAGACATTTGGTGAGGGGAAAAAAGCGCTCCAACTACATGTTTTACTAAGAATAAAGGGTTTAAGTGGCTTATCTTTATCCATGTTTCTGCTACCATCTCCAAGGTGTCCTTATCCTAAATAATATCATATAACCCTTAAGTCTTAGTCATTTTCAGCCAATTAAACTTGCAGGTAGAAGGTTTTCCACTGTGCTTTCAGTTTATCTTTGTTTATCCTCCATCTTCATAGGCCCTCTGAAGCCACCCTCTGCTTCTTGCAGGTGGAGCCATGTGGGCTGACCATATAAAACTAGTGAATAGGCAAAGAGATGCTTTTAATCAGACCAGAATTACTCTTCCATGAATATGATTTGGCCACACAGTCCTGCATTGAGCCCGGCCCATCAGGTGACCTTAGGAACGCAGAAAAACATCACGAGGCAACGAAAAGTTTCAGCCGCCATGCAGGGATACATTGTACTCCAACTCGCCACCTCTCCGTAACCCTTAATTCGGTCTCAATGGAAATAACATTCATTTTGTCCCTGAAAAAAGTGGGCACAAATCTTTATCAGGTGGTGGGCTCCAGCAATTTGCTGGCTGCATCACAAGGGCCTGACGCTCACCGCTGGGAGGAGCTGAGCATAGGAAGGGTTTCTGAGATGTATCATGTGCTCTGGACACTGGATTTATTACAAATTAGATGGTAGGAATAGAATATATTTGGTTCTGAACAGGAGGAACCTGACGGCGTTCATTGATGCTTGAAGGAATTGAGGCAAAGCATCACTGGAGATGCCTCAAAGAAAACTCGATAAAGTTAATTAGTTGCCAAGCTCCTCCTCTGGCCTCCAAACATCAAAACATGTTCAGGGACAACCATTAAGTCATTTAGCTCACAGTAGATTCTTCCCATGCCATTTGATGTTTGGAAGTTCTGCCAGGGTTGCTGGATGCTGGTAGGCTGGTGATGATGAAGATAGATTGGCCGAAAGATGAGACATTCAATAACTTTTTTGCATTTTAAAGCATTATGTATTTGCTTGTACTTAAAAGACAAACAAATAATGATAGGGTTTTTGTTTGTTTGTTTGTTTGTTTGTTTGTTTTTTACTTTTTGGGATATCCCAGGGGACCTACAGGAAAAAGCAATCTGTTTCAAGAACATAACACTGTTTTGTCTGTATGGATTATACAACAGACATCATCTCTTCCATTTCCCCAAACCAACCAAAACCTTTCAAAACCACGTACTGCCACTTAATACTGACTAGAAGAAAATCTTCAGAGAAGGAAAATGTTATGACTTTGGCCTTTTTGTTTTTTGTAAACAGAGAAATGGAATTTGTGAGGCCTTGAAAATGGTAAGCTCTTTGGACTTTTAATCTGCTCTCAGATAACGTCTGCACCACTCATATTGGTCACATTGGTCTCTCTTTGCATACCAGTTTTTGTGCAAGACCCGACAAGCATATTTGGCACTACCATCAGACTACACGCAACGGAATTCTATTCAATGGAATTTTCTAGTTTCTGTCACCATGAGCTGTTGTCACTCATACATTTCAGACTTTCTACCTTTCAAATACTGAGTTAACGGTGTCCTCATTCTTGCTCCACTGTGCTGTAGTAACAAAAACTGTTTCCAGGACATGGAAAACTATATTCAGGTAACTATCTCCACTTCTCCACTCAGTTATGATTAACAAGCTGAAGCTATTGATTTGTAAATGTCCTGTGGGTAACAGCAGTACGTGGTGTCAGGACACCTTAAATAACCAGTTCTCTCTGAAGAGATCACTAACACAGACACACAACAGAATTTTAAACATTCTGCACACCCTCTCTGGCAGTACATGATTAACTACTGTAGGTAACATATGGCAGTGGGACAATTGTAAATTAAAGGTTAGAGAAGCAGGTACCAGACTATACATTTGCTGCTGTGAATCTGCAGGAAAGGACTGGAGAAATCATCATGAGAAACATTTGACAATCTGTTAAATACTCTGGCTATACTGGACACAGCCTTGAGTTCACTGGTGTGAATTTGTAGGAATTCAAAGCTTGTGTAAAAAAAGAAGAAAAGAGCATGCAAGCTTGGGCAACCCTCTCTAGATAAATAAATGTCGTAAGAGATACAGGTTTCCCATTCAGGACTGATACTACATGGAAAACACAGACATACCTGTGGTTAAGCCTTGCCTTTGAGCCGCTCTACCTGCTTTTGTTACTTCATTGTGCTACAGAAATTCTGACTGCATGAACAAGTCTAAGTGAAGCACCTGTTGCAGACACTGGATTAATGTTACAATAGTAGAGCTTTGTTTTTAATATGCACAATGTTTGGCAGGTGCATGCCTGTTTATTGCATATTAACTGAACAATCACACTGGAGTTTCCAAGACAAATATCTCACATAAACAAAAGCACCCACATACAATACAGGCTATGTTTGTCTAAAATTATAACTACATTAATATTAATAATAGGCACCAAGACATTGGTATGAGTCACTTGTTGCCTAGCCTGGGTATACCCAGGCTTTTTTTAAATCTTGTTGCCGAACAGGAAGCTGTTGGGTCTGTTGAGAGAGATAACTTGACATAAGGCCCCATGTGTCATATATTTTTGCTCTTTTTCAGCATGTTAAGTGGTATTTCAATCATATACTGTATTCCTGTCTATAGGCTACAGTGCTGTTACCAAAACAAATATTTCATATTTTGAAAGGTTAATATTGTGCAATACAGAATGTATTTACATATACTGTATAATCCCCAAAATTTAACTTCTCAATGTTTTTCCGTCCGTCTGTTCAAGCAAGATATCTCAAAAGCTACTGGCTGGATTGCCATGGAATTTCCTGTGCACCTTCATGCACTTAAGAGGATTTGGTCAGCCTTACACAGTATCTATTGCCAACCTTAAGGTTTCAAACAACTCTGGTCTGGTTCGGTTTGAGCAACACAACCTGTAGTAGGCAGTAGTGGGGCTTTGGGCCCAAATGTATTGTGCAGGAAGTAGTATTTCTTTCCACATACTGTGGATATCATTGACTTTTTAGAACTAAAATGTTATACACCAAGTTAAAAAAAACTGGGATTGGACTGAAAATCGGCCCAAAATTTGGAGATGACTGATGTCATAGTACTGATATCATGGATGACTGACATCATAGAATGGCCACATTTGCCGTCTGAGATCCATGGAAGCCATGCTGTCTTGTTCTTTTGTCAGTATGATATTTAGAGTAGATCTGGCCAACTGTGTTCTGATGTATGTAATTCTGCTCTTGTTTGTATGATGAGAAAATAAATTCCGTGAATAATTATTAAAAAAAAGTCTAAAGAATGTCTTCATTGCTTACGGTAGTGTTAACTTTCAAGATCAAGGGATGTCTGGAGGGCTCAGCCAGTAAGAATGTCAACCATAATGCAATAACTGCAACCTCCCTGGGATTCCTGGCCATCGACCTGCATTGCATTTAATTGCTGTTGCTTTTTTGTCTCTTTCCACTGACCACTGTCCTGTCCAAATAAATCAATTGCATTAACATAATCTTAGAAACACACTTGAGTTCAAGGACACATTCAAAGAATGTGTATGCTTGCAGTCAGTCTAATAATCCTAGCAAAAGTGATAGTGATCTATCTACAAAAGCTTGTACAAGTAAATAAATAATTTAGACTTAATTAGATCCTACAGTGTAGGTAAAACACAAGGGCCTGAATAGTTTTGATTGTACATTTTTGAATGCATGAATGACACCTAGTGGCAAGCTTTAGAAAGAAGTACAAGTTTTTTTGAATTATTATTTTGTTATACTTTTAAATCACTGGATGGCTCACTGCAGGCTACATGCTGATAATATCAGTCTATATACAGTATATATGTGGCCACACGAGAGCTAGGGAATTTTCCACATGAGCAATGACACATGATCATGATCACCTATGAACTATTGTGGGATTCTGACTGTGAATACATGTTAACCACTTAAGCCATACTGTGCTGTACAACAAAAATAGCTGATTGACAAGCTCACAACATCGTCGTGATGTGATGTGTGAGCTTGTAGATATATGCTATTCAAAAGAAATTGCATTATTTTAATGTTTTGCCTATAATGACATAGGGATCCAAAATAGGGATACCAGGGGTGGTTAGCTATGCTCTCTTTTTAAAATCTTTTTAAAGCATTTAAATTCATTTCAGCCTTGAAGGGGATAGGAAAGAATAGCTTTTTTGAGGCTGCAAAAGTGGGGGTAACCCAGTGTTGAATTGAGGTTTTCATATTTCCTGGACTCAATGTATGAATACTCTATATAGCCAAATATCCTCTTCTTCATTTTATGACCGTATTCTATGAAGCACTTACATCTAATTTAATGCAAGAATGAGCGCTAAAAAGCAACAACTTTTTAATAACAAATGTCAGATCTTTCATGTGCTTGCGTAAGTGTAAATATAAGGTTACATTTTTACACTGAGTTATATCAACACCCAGGATTTTATGGTGTATTGTCAATAGATCAACAAACAGCAACCTTTCAAAATTCTACAAAAACATACAAAATGTAATATTTAAGTTATATATTGTTAAAGGAGTTCACCCAAAAAAATACTTATTTTCTATCAATTGCACACCCCATGAAGCCTTGAATTCATGGATTTGTTTTGTTTTTTGTCGCATTCCTAAGCCAATCATTTGATGACTGGGTGTATTTCCGGTAGGAGACACAAATAATCTACTTTGTGTCTCCTACCGGATACATTAGCCGGTAGGAGACAGGAATCAAATTATTATCTTAGGAATGCGACAAAAACTTTTTAAAAAATCATGAATTCAAGGCTTCATGTGGTGTGCAATTGATAGAAAATAAGTATTTTTTGGGGTGAACTACTCCTTTAATGTGATGTCATAGTAGTTGTCAGTCCCTCTGGGGCAGTTAGCGATGAATTTACTTTGACATCAAACAGTGAAGCTGGTTAAAGGGTCCTCGTGGCTGGTTCACTGCTATTGTAGTATTGAAAAACTATGTTGTAAATCATGGCAACAAAACAGAATTAAAGTATATCTTTATTCTCTTTTTTTTAAGATAAATGATAAAATACAGAGATTAAAATAAACGGGCAGGTGAGACAAATGAATAAATAACATAGTTATTTGGATACTAATTAACAGCAAAACAGAAGAAAAAGGATGACCACAAGGGAACTAAAAAGCCCTGATGCATTTTTTGCTGAAAGCTGCTTTAGTGGAAACACAATTCCATTGCTTGTGTTTGTATGTGTTCAAGGAACGCAAAATATCACTGTAGGCTTGTTGGAAGTGGAATTTGACATAGGTCTTTCTCAACAGAGCCTCCAGGGAATTCCTTCAATAATGACTTTTCCTCCTGGATGGATAGAAAACAGTAGCACAGTGCAAATTATTAATCAATGAACTCCTACCTAATACCAACAAGACATTATTATATGATATCAATATAGTAAATTAATATTATAACTGTCTATAGTCACACCTCTTTTTCCTCGTTTCTCTGGTGGCTCATAGTCATAGCCTCCATGGCAATGGCAGCAGCAGAAGTGTTGACTAAAATCTGGAGCACAGCGAGGAAAATCATGACAATAGCCAGGACGCCTTCTAGGTTGGTGATGTACAGCCCTATGCCAGTGAGGGCTACAGCGGCAGCCACTAGGTTCATGACTGCACTAAGGGTACTCTGAAGACAGACACAGTCCAATCATTTATGTCATAGGAGCAATCTTTTTTTATTTCAGTAAAAGTATCAATACCACATAGAATTGGAAAATAAAAATCTTTTGAAAATAGCAGATCTACAAGCTCACACGTTGCACTGCAACACGTTGTGAGCTTGTAGATCTGCTATTTTCAAAAGATTTGTATATAGTATAGTATAGGGCTGAATTGCTTAATGCATGTTTTGTAATTGTAAAACTACACGGCAACAAGTAACTAAAATGTTCTAATGATTGTAGTGGAGTAATAAGTACAATATTTGCCTCTGAGATGTAGTGGAGTAGAGGTACACAAATAATAAAAAATGGAAATACCCCAGTAAAGTAAAAGTACCTCAAAATTGTACTTAAGTACAGTAAGTAAATATACTTAGTTACTTTCCAACACTGGACTCAATCTCAATTTGGAATGTGTAATAGAAAATACTAATTCTGTATAACCATATATATAAACCACATGTTATCTACAACATCCAGCTTGGTTGTGTAGCTGAACCCTTGTAACCCTTGTATATGTGTGCCAGAATGATAACCATTCTTTTTAGCCAATGACCGAAGAATATGCCTATTTATTGTAAGCTACACCTGTACTATATGTGTATAACGGACCATAATGACGTTTAGCAATTACAACAGGATTTTATAATCTGTGTATTGTACACTGTGACCTGTTCTCTTGAGAGCTCAGAATAACTTTGTATCATTCCATTTTGTATAATTTGTTACTGTTTAATTTAATGTGAGGGGGGGTAATCTGGGTTACTAACACTGCTAAAAGCATATTATTTGCTCTGTACAACCTACAACTGTATGTACCAAAATCCAGCATAAGTGAAACTCAGAGAGCTGGATTTATACTCACCAAACATCGATGAGGGCATTCTCCTGCAAGGACACTCAACATGCCAGATGTAATGAACTGAATTTTAACAAAATAACAGGTGTTGGATATTGCAAAGTCTGTGTACCATGATCTCTCTTTAAAAGAATAACATACGAACATATACATATAAATTGTCTGTCACATTGAAAGTTGTATTTATTTGTTTAGTTTTCCTTTTGAATATTCTGTTTTGTTTGTTAAAATATGCAATTACTGGGGAGTCTGATCTTGCTGCCAGTATTCTGTTTTGTTTTTGTTTTCACACAATAGCCATTGAGATGCTGAATTTGCACACACAACCTCACTAATGCTCTCATAAGATAGCACAATTGACATCTACTTTGTCTGTGTCTCAGAGAAGGACTGTCGACAGTTCAGAAACCAGCCTGCGAGTGACATAATCTGTAAGCAGGTTTAGACATTTTAGATAAGTTTTTTTTTTATGAATGCAAGAACAATAAGCAGTTTTACTTATATTTCAGCATTCTAACTTACCAGTAAGAGAAATACTTTAGTTTCTATTAGTTTGGAATCCCCACCGATTATGTCATTGGTAGGCAGGTTTCTGAACTGTCCATGTATTGTTTCTTTTATTGACCTCTGGTCCTGACTTGTGAGCCAAGTTGTAATGAGTGAACCAATCTTACCTAGACTACTATTATGATTTTCAGTAATTGTTTTTAAATACTGAAAGGGCCTACAGTATACCAATGTGTCCATTAATTTAGTTATTACTATTAGGAGTATGGTATTATTATCCTTGTGTAACCTAAACTACCACAGGTTTGTTAAACTCAAGTTGCTGACTGCACTGATATGACGTAGAGATACAATTACTGGTAACAATTATTATGCAATGATTGCCACAACTTAATAATACACAAAGCAGAATTATAAGTGATAGCACCCTTGTACTAATACAAATACTAATACTTTTATTTGGGATGGCTCTTACTGTAGCTAATATTTTATCTGATATATTTGGATATCTCACCACAAAGCCAAGGCCACTTATTTCGGACGTTGAATTGTTCTGATTGTGTTGCAGTAACGCCATGCATAAAATGCCCAGTATGCCCTGCAACATCTGCATACCCTACAGAGAGAAACAGAACTAGTAATTAACATCTCAAAAGCTTTTTCAAAATAAGGGTCAAATAAGAAATGATAATGAATAACATGATTAACACAACCTTATGATGACAAATACAGACAAAGTCTAATTTCTGCAACAGTGTTCATGAATGAAATGTTTCACTTACTCCTAAAAGTCTCTGATATGGTTGTCTCAGATCCTGTTCAGGGCATTTCATTGGGTTTTTCAGCACGTTCCATAGTATTTTAAAAAATCGAGGCCAATAATTGCTTGTCGTTTCAGAGGTCTCCTGCACTATGACAACCCCTTCATCCTTGGTTATGGTCAGTGACATGCTGGTACTGCATAATAGTAATTTATACAAAAGAGAGAGAGAGAGCAGGGGGGGGGGGGGGGAGAAGTGACAGGAGACATGAACTATGGAAAGTTATTTTCAAGCAGCAGCATGGGTTTTCCTAACAAACATCTTTCATTACATCAAAGACACAGGGATTATTGTGACACATTCAAGACACTGTCTGGCCCACGCTCTCCTGCAGCTATAATCTGCACATCAGTGTTTCCCTACCTACACTGTAAACCCGAATAAGTAAGCAATACTCAAAACTTTTCAGGAAATCATTTACCTGAAAAGTTATACGTTTTCAAACTAAAAAGTTTGTATTGTATTAAAGTTAAATATTCAGAACTTGAACTTTTTTAGTTAATTGTACTTCTATATATAGATTACCAAACTCAAAAGTCAGATGTATTCAGAACTGAAACTTTTTAGTTACTTGTACTTCTATAAATCGATTACCATGATTTTTTTTTTTATCATCGTTTACTCAAATAATTGTAGGGGGGGGGCACGGTGACCACCCCCACTGTTTCCTCGTTACGCCGCTGGTACCCTTCCAGACAAGAGTCATATCCCAGCGGACACAGTCGTCTTCAAGGCAAGAGTCAAAGTCAGAATGAGCCATATCCTAATAGACGCCGGTAGGGATGGGCAACTATTAATTCGGTTTGCTTATAGATTCCAAGGACTTGGAATCAATAAGCAGAATCGAGTTATGTTAGAATCCTAACAACACACTTCCCTAAAGGCAATCCTTTCGGTCAGGGGAGGCATCTGTGCTTTCAGAGCTCGGTCTATCCGGGACGGACATATAGGTCCTTCAAGACATAGGAGCTCTGACTGGAAGGGCATAAATATTCTTTATGCTGCAAGGCTCTGTCTTCTGATATGACATTCTATAAAAAGTGCACATGTGAAGCTAGAATTATGGGTATTGAATTCATTGTTTGTGAAAGATAAAAGTTCATGCAATAATAATAATACTCGATATGTTTAAGTTAGAGGGACCTTTTAACATATTTCAAGTTTTCAATACATAAACCAAATATTTTTTGGGAGCATTGGGTGTTTTACAGTGTAAAGGGCACCAATGCAACTAGTCGCAACTCCTTGCAATTAAACAGTTTTAAGGCCAGTCCACACCAATGCAACTCTTTGCAACTGCCATTGGGGATAATGGTTGCAAGTTGTTGCAAGTAGCATGTTGCAAGGAGTTGCAAGGAGTTGTATTGGTGGACTGGCCTTAACAGTGACTGTGACATGGTTGATGAAACATTGCCTTGTTCTTTCCCTCTGTTAGGCTATTTTACCTGTTCAATTTGTCTCGCTTTACCAGACAATCGGTAAAGTAAACATTTAAATTCAATGTAGTCGGCCAAATGTAGGAGGAGAAAACCTCCACTGAGTACCATACACCCATTGCTTTGGAAATCAATCCTGATACCATCCCAATATGAAGGAACAAGAAATGGAACCACATGGAACCATTTGGTTGCATTTACATGTACTATACTCTCAAAGTAAAAATACCACTCAGGACTGTCAATGACCAAATTTGACCTGTATGGTAAAATACATGGGCTGTCCCTTCCCGGCTGAGCCCCTAATGTATTCAATCTTTGGTGATGCCCCTGAACAGGAGCCTACACTATATGAGATAAAAGAATGAATGAAGAATGAAGATGAAATCTTGAAGAACAACAACATTGTACTGTACCTAGACAACCTACCCTAATTAACTTCTTTATATAAATTATGAAACCTTTATTGATCCTTAATGATATAATAGTGTTTACTTAATGATATATATTATTGCTGACCTCAATACTTCTCTTGACACTAATAATTCACCCACAAAAGCTATATGGTTGGCAGAGGTGGACAGAGTACTCGACCCCAGTACTTGAGTAAGAGTACAAAGTACTCCTGGTTACATTTACTCCACTACAAGTAAAAGTAGCTCAGTCAAAATATTACTCTAGTAAGAGCATTGGTTCAAAACGAGTAATCTAAATGAATATCTTTATAGCCTAGTGGTGCAGCACAAAATAACCAAATAACCACAAAATATTCAATTTAAATATAATGTCCTTAACAAACCATATGTCTAAAACCTCAGCAATGCCAATGCAACAAATAACTCCTCATCTAAGCAGTAGCAGTGATGTTATGTTTTCAATGTAGTTAGTGGGTGTCAGGACCCAGGAGTGGTCATTTGAATGGGTCCCAGCGCAGGGCCATTTTGTGATTCTATGAGTCCTAATAAAATAAAAACGTTTCCCCATTCAAGGCGCATGCATTGTTTTCAAGGCAAAAAACAAAGCATGTCACTCTTCTTTGCCTTTCAATAATATTCAAGGCAAAAAAGTACCCTATGTCACTGCTATGTGCTAAATACTAGTGCTATAGCCTAAATTCCAGTGAGATTTATAGTTTTAAACTCTCTAAAGCAGGGGGTTTCAACTGATTGTGAACCAGGGACCACCATCCTGATTAAGAATCAACCTGGGGACCACTGTTGTGTTGGGTGAGATTAGAGCTAAGATTAGTGCTTTGCTAACACTTGCTACTGCATGCATTCCATGATACATCCCACTGTTTCTCAACCAGTGGTCCATGGACTTCACAGACACACGCAATTATATGGCCACATTTCCTAATAATGATAACTCCATCAGGCAATCCACCCCTAACCCTAACCGCACGCGGAAGCCACTAGTCGGAGTGGCGAGATGTCGGAATGCAGACATTACCCCAATCCGGTAAAATTCCCCTTCTTGAGATTCTAATTCCCTTTTCTGTGGAATTTCTTGACCTCCGACATCCCAGAAACTGACAACATGTACTCGACTGACAACATCGATTAAGAGTAATAAGTATCAAATAAATCTAATACTCAAGTAAAGTACAGATCCTCAGAATATGTATTTAAGTACAGTAGTCAAGTAAATGTACTCTGTTACTGTCCACCTCTGATGGTTGGTATATTCTTTTGAAGTGTCCTTATTTGTTTGTATGAATTGTAAAATGTCCTATAGAAACTAGTTGGTCCCCTGATGTTTAGCAATACAGTTGGCTCAGCATCATTCTAGTTGTGAAACCCAGCAAAATGTCAGGTGCGACTAGAAATGTTGCTATCTGGAAATCCTCATATTGTGGTACTATCTGGAGTGTTATTAACTGAAAGGTGTTGACAATGTATTGTGAATATCACTACACTATACTTAAAGTTAAAAAGGTTACTGTACTTGGAATGTAAAGTTAAAGGAGTTGTATGGCAGAAAATATGAATATAAAGAGAACATTTTAAAAAACATTTGTTTTCTTGTGCAAATTATGTAAAATAACAAATTATATATAATCTACCCCTCCTTCCTTACAAGTCGGAATTCAACCCTTGGCTAAATTGTCTCCCCCTAAACATTGCCTAACCTGAACTCTGAGTTTAGCTAAGATTTACAAAACTCTATTCATCTGTTTTTATGACACCTTGAGAACTGCATGATCATAGATATTAAGATGCCTCATAAACTGTAGCATGAAGACGGTCTGACTGCATCAGTCATCAATTATTTAAAAAAATAAAAATCTAAATAAGTTCTTTAATTGCACTGTTTTGATCGCAAATCTGCAAATTCTGAAAACGCATGAATAAATGTGCCCACCTGGTTTCAGCTCAAGTTGTTGAAGCCCAAATGTCAACTGAGATACTTCCTTATAAGTGACACATGTGTCAGTTCCTGTAACTGTTTGTGTTTTTATGAGATGTGGGCGTGTTGTATCCTGGCCTCCATGACAACCATCTGCAGTAAATCCAGTGTTAATTTGATTTTGTGTACAAATGGAGTCTATTTGTGGAGTAATTAAACGCTGAGGATTTTACTGTGTATAATGTATCAGGGGTTAAGCAGAAATGCATCACCGCAACTTGATGTTTACAGCAGTGGTTCTCAAAGTGGGACCCCCAGGGTTTCCAGGGGGTCCCCAGCTAAATTTGTTAATATACCATCATAAACAGTTTAACCAATTTAGCTGTATCTTATACTTCAGCTATTCAGAAATAGCCGATCTACAAGCTCACAATGTGACACGTTGTGAGCTTGTAGATGAGCTATTTTTGATATTTTTTGAAAAAGCTTGAAAAAAATGGACACATTTTGAATAATTTAGAAATGCTTTAACACAAATCTTCTCTTCTGGGGGTCTGCGGCCAAATACATAAATGTGGGGGTCCTTGACATGAAAAGGTTTGATAAGGATAAGGATAATTCCTTTTAACAGGTCGTTCATGAAAGTCCTTGCGGTCTTGTTTCCAATGAGAACCTGTGAGCAATTAGGGGTTAAGAGTCTTGCTCAGGGACAAATTTCATTTCATCGACACATATGCTGGGATGGCCTGGAATCGAACCTGGGGCAACCAGGGCCTCTGGCTCCCTAGGTGGGCTCACTAACCACTCAGCTATGGCCGCCCCATAGAAGCACTAGCTTAGAGAAACAGTAAATCAATTAGTGATCCAAAATTCATGCCCACATTATGAATATCTCACTTTATTGAAATATTATTTTCTTGAAAACACCCAGTGGAAAACATTATTACAAAAAACATGAATAATATTCATGCAGTGTGATTACTCTGCACAGGCCAAGGCAGTCTATTTGCACAACACATCACATACACAAAGGAAATTCTAACAGCTTTACATGAGGCATAAAAAGGCATTTAAAGAGAAATTAAGAACAGAAAGAATAATACAGAGAAATGAAAAAGAGGCATAAAAATAAAGGTCAAAGTGTAGTTAAGGTTTTGAAAATTTCACACCCTCTATCAGCAATAAACTCAATTATTCAGGGGTGTCATGGGGCATTTGTATTTAACTTATAAATAATGTAATTAAAATGCATAATCACATCAAGCCTTCTGGTGTTTTCTAATTCTTCAAAGACAGGGAATTAAGGTGGATAATAACTTTCAGACTTTTTTTCTTGCCAATTATCTCTAGTTTTGCCACATAGTGCCTCCATGGTTACAGACAGACAGACAGACAGACAGACAGACAGACAGACAGACAGACAGACAGACAGACAGACATAGATATATATATAGATAGATAGATAGATAGATAGATAGATAAAGTTAGATAATTGCAAAAAAATACACTTGAACTATACTGTACGTATAGAAGGCGACAGTAGCCTACTATAAAACACTTATGGGACAGCCAGGCACAATTTGTATCTTTGGATATTTCATAATCATCAATAGACTTTCGGTTCCAGAGGGCATGTGACCTGAGACAAGTCATATCATTAGTCTGTCTGTTCATACCTCTTCCCAATCTGTCTCCTGTCCAATCAAAGCCTTGATCCCCAAGGCAGAAATGCTAATGTTGACAGACAGCTGAATCACTGCTAAGACAATCAACAAGATGTCCAGGGTCATCAACAACCTCTGATGGCAGAGACACACAAAAAGTGTTATTTAAAAAAGAAATGCCACAGTATGTATCCATTTGGACACAACAAAAAGTCAGCTGAAGTCATGTTTATCAAATATACAGTGAATAAATATATATATATAAAGTGAACCGGTCTGTAACAGGGTATAAAGAGCAGGCCTACCTATTGAGTGAGGAATTTAAGTTATTTTTTATCCTTTACAAATTACGATAAGATCAGATTTGTCTTTGAATTTGAACATTTATTTTGCTAGGTGTAGGTTAAAGTTTTGACATGGTGCCAAATTCAGAATCAAACTAGTTTCTCTAACTAAGAATGGTAACAGCAATGGTGATGAACACTATTGACCAGTTCCTCATCTTCATTTTATCAAGTCACATTTTTTAACACACTTACATCAGCGATGAGTGCCACCATCTTGCAATTGTCCTGTATCTCAGGCCCGACACAGAACCCACTGGTAGAGGGACCTGTCAGGTCAATGGCATACAACGCAATGCCTACGATGGCAAAAATGCCTCCAATCAGATTTATGGCCACAGCGAGACCCACCTGAAATGAAATAATTAATTCAATGAATTACTTTCATTTAGAAAAAAACTAAAATAGAATAGTGTATGTTACCTGAGACCAGTGGTGGAAAAAGTACTCAAATGTTTTACTTAAGTAAAAGTATCAATACTGCAACGGAGAAGTACTCTGTTACAAGTAAAAGTCTGGTGTTAAAAATGTACTTGAGTAAAAGTACAAAAGTATTAGTACTGAAATGCTACACGACGCGACGCGTTGTGAGCTTGTAGATCGGCTATTTTCAAATAGCCTAGTGGAGTAGAAGTAAAAGTATTGGAAATTGGAAATACTCAAGTACAATTACTTAAGTACAGTACTTGAGTACATGTACTTACTTTCCACCACTGCCTGAGACATACGTTTATTATTGTACTGACATCTATCTAATACTTCAACTGATTAATTAACCACTTAAACCTACTTAATTGACTGGAGTCCACCAGGGGTTTATACTTGGCCTCCTCCTGTCGCTATACACTAATTATCTTTGCCAAAAATAACCGATCTACAAGTTCTTACATAACATGTTGCGTTGTGAGCTTGTTCTGAGCGTGTAATTGCAGGCAATCACTTGAGTGTAAAAGTATGAAACACAACAGACAATAGATGTATTATACTCCTGTGACAACACAGTAAAGTCCTCAGTGTTTAATCCTGTTGTAGCTTTTAGAGTGCACAACTGTAACCAAATGGACCCTTACAGGTAATTTGGTTGCATTTGTATACTCTCAGAGTTAAATGAACACTGAGGATCTTACTGTGTTGTATGATCATGTATGGTGGATAAATGGTAAATAAATGGTAATGAGTGCTGGGGAAAGATGACTAAAGGTACATTTTACTCACCAGACAGGGAGAAGGCAAAGCTCCAGCCAGAATGCACATGATTCCAGCAACAATGTACTAGAAGAAGGTCAAAATACAGTTAAAGTTATAAACAAATAAAGCATACAGTTGTTTAATACAGTACAGTAGTTACGTGAAGCATTATTACAATACTCTTGCATTGGGTATTGCCGGTGGAAATAGTATAAGGGAACTATAGTAGCTTATAGTAAGTAGTTATTTTTTTCCAATAAACACTGGTGTTGCTCGGATCAAAGCTACAAGTTATATGTTTTCATTACACAGTAATATATCTGAAAGTGAAGACTGATGTGTTCAAGTGCTAATGGGATGGTCACTCTGATATACAACATATTGTTGCTGCCGAGCAACAATCATTTAAAGCAAATAGCTACCAAAAGTCACATCCATGTTTACTTAATGTTTGTATTGCAGGTTTGATGTAATGACTAATGATCTCATATTGTAGCCTACTGAGCTAAAGTTTAAATAATTTATTAGCTGCAGTTAATAACTATTTTGAAGTAGCTGTAGCGTAGCTTAACTACTCAGTGGTATAGGTTTGCTGTATAGTCTTAGGCTTAACTATTTCCAGGATGGAGTAATTTCAGTACATTTTCAAAGTAGCTTCCCCAACACAGGCTATTTCATGGTATTACAATGGTATAACACCACTGTAAAACATGTTTACCATCTCCTACTGTCATTATCTACTAGCTATATCTGACATGTCATCTTATTATAAAATGCAATTGCACCAAGGAATTAATAAATCATTTGAAAATTAGACATTTCATATGCTTGAAAATAAATAATAATATTAATAATAATAATAATAATAATACATATGCTTCCGTGGTAACAAATGAAAGGGGTGTAAGTGAAATGTTTCTGTTAAGAAAAAAAAAAAAGAAAAAAAACACACAGCGTGTAGATCTGCTATTTTTGCCAAATGTTTTCCCCAGATTAGAGACGCAAGGCTTCAATATGGGATGATGACATACCACACCACCAAGCCAATACGGAGCTCCCAAATCAGTCACATCTCCCGTCTGTGTGCTTGTTCGTCCTGGTCCGAGACCAATGTTGACTAGGCCAATAATGATCTGTACAGCCTATTAAAGACAGAAAAGAATAAAATCTACACAACGTTCAGGCATAAACAATTATACATTTGAGTTTTTTTTTCATACTGAGTTGTGTAGAATTTTCCAGATACAGTAATGATTTTGTGGCTGCATTTAAATGCAGGCAAATAATGTGTGCCTTTCAAATCAATGTTGCTCACCCCAATAACTGCTGGAGCACTGGCCAGCAGATTCATCAGTGCCTGGGACACAGAGCAGCATGTTGGGTTGCAACAAAGCTTCAACAACAGTTGACAGATTTGACGGCAATTGATTGTAGGTTTGGCTTTCACGCTGTACCCCTTCATCACCATTACTGACATCCTGATTCCTCCTTGTGACGTTAGCAACTGTGACACAAAAGCAACGCAGTTGAGTTTAAATTGACATCACAGCCACAGTGGCATCATAGACCTTGTGAAGATTACCTGCAATCCAAATCCAAATTGAGACTTGAGCAAACAATAATACATTTAAGATGGAATTTTCTTTTTTGAAGAGATACTGAATAAAAAACACACTATTAAAATAGTAACCAATTCCCTTTACAATGTCAGCTGCTGATGTTTTGAAGGATTACAAACCAACATGAAATTCAGATTCTCTTTCGCTGAGGCTGAAGAGAGTTGTTAAAAGAATTACAGAAGAATGTGGACTTTTCTCCTTGCACACTTCTTTCTTTGGCAAGTATCTGTGTTTACTTTATGTCTTAACATCTTTATGTCTGTTATCCAAAAGCTAACACAAAAAGAACAAAGACCACAAACTTGAACCTTACTTACTCCCAGCCTCCCCCCCCCCCCCCCCTCACCAGCATCATGCACAAACACACAAATCACCCTAATAAATACCTAAAAACCTAATTTCCCTTAACTCACCATAACCCATAGCAGTTGTTTTGGTACACTTTATAAGTAATATCAGTCAAAACATCCAACCCGACGAGGACTTCCTGATAAAGTTTATTAATAAAGTCCCTGACAATATATCACTGGAATACTTGGAATGTGCAGAAAGCTTACCTCTACTGGTGAAATGGATGTTCACCTAGGTTAGGCGGTCCTCTGGTACCAGTGACAGATGGTGGTGCAGCCACAGTTTCTGTTTCTGCAAGAATGAGGTGAGGTCATGCTCAGTTTTGATTTTGATGTGAAAGCACCTCCCACATAATTCTTGAGCTCACCATAACAGATTACAAAATTTAAAGAAAAATCATAATAATAGAAATATTATTATCTCTTTACAACTAACAACGAATACGTTGTTAGTTGTAAAGGATTTAGCAGTAGCAAGTAACCACAATAATAATAGAAAGTTTATCAAGAAGCACATAATGCTTATATTTACAGTTGCAATAATGTTTGTATCCGGCCGCTTGCGGTCCTATGGTCATGAAATGTGAGTCATGACCGAAAGAACAAGATTTTCACAAATTAAGTTATGATTGGATTAAAAACTTCTCTGCCAGAATACACATCAATCCAAATGCAATAAACTAGAGAAATGACATAAAGGGTAAACATTCCTCTTCACTTGCAGATACAGTATAGTTTGCGGCCTGATCTGAGAACCTTTGGCAAAGAACACATTTTAGAGGTTGCTTACCAAACTGCCAAACGACAGCCAACTCATGTCCTGGGCCCACGGCCTGCAGTGACAACGATAGACTCATTCTCATATTCTCATATGTGTGTGTGTGTGTGTGTGTGTGTGTGTGTGTGTGTGTGTGTGTGTGTGTGTGTGTGTGTGTGTGTGTGTGTGTGTGTGTGTGTGTGTGTGTGTGTGTGTGTGTGTGTGTGTGCGTGCGTGCGTGTGTGTGTGTTTGTTTTAACTTAATAATTCATACTTTGTACACAAGAACAGTGACCGTCAAATAATATTTTTGGTTAAAGGCTCCATTGTACAACAACGTATAAATTAGAGAGGTGCCACTCACCCCCAGTGCTGTTAAAGTGCTGCCTTGCAGACTTCTTAGCCCAACAGAAACAGAGCAGCATACTGGGCTGTAGCACAGAGATCCCAGAATTTGGAACAGCGGAGGATAAGCACTTTTGGGGTTAGACTTCAAGGTAAAGATTGTCACTCCCTCAGCTTTGGTCATGGACACAGACATACTGATCGTTCCTAAAAAGAAAGGAGCCCTTGGAGTGATGTTGTTTGTGAGAAATTGTGTATAATATCCAAAGAACAATATTATTTTATATAATATTAAACAACAATATTTTTTTGTGCCACTCCTGCAAAGTTTGGAAGGCAATCATAGTCAATTGGAATGGAATATGAGAAATCTGACAGATACGCCATGATCACATGACTATAGCGATAATGTGTACCGATTTGCGTGACGTTTGGACAAACTCTGTGGCAAAATTCGACCTCTTGGTGGCGGTATATCAAGCTGATATGAAACATTTGTGGCAGAGGTTCTGCTCCGGCCTCCAAGGAGTGTGTGTGTGTGTGTGTGTGTGTGTGTGTGTGTGTGTGTGTGTGTGTGTGTGTGTGTGTGTGTGTGTGTGTGTGTGTGTGTGTGTGTGTGTGTGTGTGTGTGTGTGTGTGTGTGTGTGTGTGTGTGTGTGCACAGTTTCACGCTGATCTGTCCAACGGTGCAGCAGATTAGCTGCTCACAGACAGACGGACGGATGGCCACAAAGACTCAGGGGCGAACAGGGGCGAAAACATAGTCTCGGCCGAGACAATAAAATGAGCATCTACAAGGTGATTCATTTACAACAGTCTAATAGTGCTGGTCATACCAATTGCTTCACCTGGCATTTTTTCTTGATGATAGCAAGAGGTCTACAAAGGCGGTGCAGCACATTTGAACTAATCATGAATAGGCCTATTCATGTTAGAAAAAGACCAACCTCCTGAGGAAAAAGATTAATGATTTACAGCGAGGATTAACCACTTAAACCCTATACTTGGTTGAGCGGAATCGTTTGTGTTTTGTGCTCTACATTAACTATCATTGCTGAAAATAGCCAATTTACAAGCTCTTGCGTTGTGAGCTTGTAGATCTGGTATTTTCTGCGACCGTTTCCTCAAAATAAGGATGCTGGGTTTTCATTCAAAACTCAAATGGTGAATAAAATTACTCTTTGTGATAAACTTCCGTTATAAAAATAAAAGAATGTGTGCACTGGATCACATGGCGTAACTTCCAACACTTTAAGTAAACAAAGCAAAAATTACCTGGACACCATTTTATGTGGCATATGCTGTTATGTGGTTATGCCCGTTGGGTGTTTTCCATGGTATTATGGTGTAGACAAATAAAATATTCTATTATTGATTTCATACAGTAACAATTTGAACTACAACTTGCTCACTAATGATAATGACATTACTGTCACTGACCATCAATGTTTTAACATGTTTTTAATGATCAGGAACATTTACACTAGACGCCCAAGAGGGCTCAAACATTATCAACCCCAAACGTTGTCAATAAATAATAATAATTTACCCCAATGATATATCCACCATTTCATTAATGTGATTCATATTCTGACAAAACAAATGGGAATTAGCTAAATCATTTTATGTTGAACTAATTATTACAAGACATTATTACCTGAGCACAAATGCAACCTTTTATTTGACCAAAGTTGAAAAATAGCCACAGTCTCTCTACCTGTTTAAGTGAAAGCCCTCTATAGATCCTGTTGAAGCTCACGTTGAAGCTGTTTAGTATTTTCATATTTACCTGGTAATAAGGAAGACAGTGGACCTTCCTGGTAGCACCTCCCCCTCCTTTATAGTGGGTTTACTGTACATAGTTTGATTTTTGATTTCTACTTGTTTATATGATGTTTTTGCATAGTGGTGTATTTGTCTGTCATTCAATGTTTCGATGAATTGAGTACAAAGGACCCCAATGGAAACATGCTTTCTTGGGTTTAAATTAAAATCCTCTTAACAGACCTTGTATTGAAATGTACTTCCCTGTGCTTGTCTTTGCAAACTGTTAATAAAGTATTCAATCAATCAATCAATATATATATATAGATAGATAGATAGATAGATAGATAGATAGATAGATAGATAGATAGATAGATAGATAGATAGATAGATAGATAGATAGATAGATAGATAGATAGATAGATAGATAGATAGATAGATTTTTTACAACAAAAAGTCATATGGCAAAAGCAGCAGAAATAATCACAACGCAGTGTAATTGGAACATATTTATTGGTTGGCAGTCAACACAGTAAAATCCATTAACCACTTGAACCCCAGCATCCATATTCTGGGAGAATATGGATGCTGGATGCTGTCGCAACGTGAGGTTGTGAGCTTGTATATTGGCTATTTTGTCATTTTTGACAAAAGAGATTTGGTGTAGACGGAGTGCAGTTGCTACTCGGGTCTGTTTTACTAAGAATAGAATGAGGGTTTAAGTGGTTAAAATTATTTAACTGTGTAAAAGCAGGGAAACTATGGGGTTTGCCGTGTAGAAGTGCATATAGTAGGCTAGTATGCTGTATATTTTAGTGCAGGGACTGCAGGCAGCCGCAGTGAGAAATGAACACAGCGGTTCCTGCAGGGAGTGCCAGCTTTTTATCTGATAAACTGTACAGAAGGCAAGGCAAGTTTATGTGTACACTAACATCCTGATCAGAGTGTAAAAATGGACCCAAATTTGTACAGTCTGAGTCACAAGTAGATACATTGACACTGAGGATTTTACTGTATAGGCTATATCACTTTTTAAACATGGTGCTTTACATAAGACCTGACCAACAATAATGTCCTCTTACGATGAAGAGTATTTCTTTTAGGCTAAGGGGTGAGCGGCATCTTCCTCCAACAGTGGCTTTGTACTGCTCTGGATCCGGCAGAATGAGAGTGCAGAAAGTGCTTTTTTAGAAGGCGTGAACCAGGACATATTGAAATAAGTGATGTAACATAATAAATCATATAGGGCAAACATCATGTTTACCACATTTCCATACTATAGCTTTAGCAACCTGCACCCATCTCCTTACAAATGCAACACAAATTTGACTGTCAGTAAGATATCTAAAATAGTGTGGCAATAATACAAATGTTGTTTCTAAAAAGAAAAAGAATGCTACATAGTACATACATACCATAGCTCATTGCGTTACATGTCACTAGATTCCCATGGGCTCTATTCTAGGCCCCCTGCTGTCTCACAATAACCACAGGTTATTAAGAAATCAACCTTAACCCTCTCCTCCCTGATTAGCACAGAAAATTCACAAAAAAACATATGGCAAAGTCAAATTTGCTTATCTTAATTACGATTGCAGTAAATATAAGTAATAAAGAAAAAAGGGAATAAATTGAATGATATTTTTAATGATGAATTGTACAGGGTATATAAATTCCAGGTAACGTTATGACATTATCACAAATCATCAGAGTGCACCATATAAACCAACAGCAGATAAGATTCAGACTTTGCATCAGACTTTAATTTAGTCAGGTATGTTATGTTACTTTGTCATTACTAGTGGCAAATTATTTAAGATTATTTTAAGGCACTAATAAAGCAGACTTTATTAAACAATACAACTCAGAACTGGGGGGCTTGATATAGCCATGAGCCACAATCTAATTGATTGAGTTACCAGGTATTTAGAGTGAGAATTGTCTGAATGAGGTCAAACCCAGGGAAGTCTGTGGCAATGACACCAAAGCATGGTTTGGGTTGATTTGGAAAGAACTGCCTCAGGTACTGATTTAGCCAGGGGTTAACCTTCTCTGCCACTCTTTTGGGAGTCAGAAACATGCCCCAGAATGTGCCCAGGCCAGTGCCACTAGAGTGTGTCAGAACCACATTAGCCCCACCGCAAGCCTCGGTGGCTTTGCCCAAGAGTTTAATAATTACGTTGTCCTTAGTTTTAACATTAGTAACCTTATTGTCAATTTTAGTACCAGTATCTATGAGTGGAATTCCTAGTGTGAAGGTGCTTTTCTGAACAAAGACAATTTTCCCCCTGACCTGGCCCATAGTAGGCATTCCAGTGCTCACCCAAACATACTGGTCATTGCTAATGAGATTCTGGACCATTTGATTGACAGTGTTTTTACCGAAAAACTGTGGTGTGACCTGCAAAAGGACTGTTTCACTTCTGTACTCTGACAAAAAGGCACGAACAGTGTCCAGGACCTCCTTGAGAGTGCTGTGCTGGTACATTATTCCATGCATTACATAGAGAGTGTCACCCAGAGCAAAGACTTTGACGTCCAAGTAGCGTATGCCAGCCCTCAGCTGGTCCTTCAAGGACAAGGCCTGGCACTCAGCCATCGGGCCTCCGTGAAATCCCATGCTGTCATGGGTTCCAGGGATGGTGATGAGAGTGAGAGGTCGAAAATCCTGAATGCCCGCCATCCAGGGAATGCTGTAGGATTCTGGGAGTTGAAGAGTTCCCTTATCATTGAAGAACTGTCCATTTCCATGGCACAAAACCCTGAAAGTTAAATTAATAATGATACAGTAATAATGTAGAAATAAATAAATCAAATCAAAATTGAGAAACAGAGACATGGGGTGTCCTTTTGTACTGTCAAAACATTTGGTGCAACTACGGTACTCCAAGTTCTGTCAACTACATGATACAAACTTTAGGACTGATATAAAAGTTCAAACCATAGCCTACTTACACGAAAAACAGCAAGTGAAAAATGTTAAATGTTCTGCTGGTCTTCATTCTTGCGGAAAATTAGCAAACTGGAAGAAAAACAAAGTTGTGTTTTACACCATTAAATCTAAGCCAACAAATAACATTCTGGGTAGATGCTTACCATACATTATATAGGTAGACATGGTAACTTACCGTATAACCTTTAGAATTTCACAGGACACACAGTCAAATCATCAGGAGGCCAGGTAGTTACAGTAGCACACAAATGTGAGCTCCACCAAATCCCTGTTTTATATATTCTAGTTATCTGAAAGATATCAGGCGTTGACTGAAAATATTAATCTCAAGATGTTGACTCTTGATATGAATTTAATTCAGGCTACCAGAGCGTATTTGCATTTCAGATTGCCTTGCCTATCCCTAGTTTGTGTTAGAAGGTGGATCACTTGGCCACATTAGATTAGATCCTTTATCGTTTTCTGTTTTGTTTTGTATTGTTTGGGAGGGGATTTTTGGCACAAAAAAAATGAACAAATCTTGCTTGTAGCCACACCAGCCTAACAAACAAATACTATTACAATATTGACTCTTAACAGTTGCAAGTTAGTTGCAGTTAGTCATGCTCATGCTCTAAAATGGGAATGTTTTTACGTTGTGATTTGTTCTGCCTATAGCTACAGTAGATTGAAAGCTTGCTCAGTTTGAGAACTACAGTAGTAATAGATCACAGATGTTATTGATGTAGCATCACCTGTAATAGGTGGAGGTTGTTGTATCTGCAATCTTTATTTTTTTATTTTTTTTGCTGCTGTGAACATATCTACATTTTTACCCATTTACTCAAGTGTAATTGATCAATCAAGCCATTTTTTACATTTTGAAAGGATTCCAGGTATGCCTTAAACATCCCTACAATCTCCTAATTACATTATATCAAAACCATAAGGCTAAGGCTAATCAATACTATACATCAATACATCTAATTGAAAAAAAACTTTGAATTATTAAATTAAAAGACAAATTATTTTACCCCTTTTTCTCCCCAATTTAGTGGTTATGCCAATTAATTCCTCCCACTGCTTGCCACTGTACCACTGGCTCACCTGCCAGCCGGGAGGACGTCGAGCCTTCGTCCTATACTCCTCACGCTCAACATTCCCCGCTGACAAGCGGTGACCCAGCCCGTAGGATTACACATGACTCAAAAGTTAAAAGTCTCAAAAGTTAAGTTGCGGCATTTGATATAGGCTAGATTAGACCTCAGTAATCTAATCAATAAGGGTTACCAGGAAACTGGATGGGCCCTGTGCCACGGTCATCAATATGATGACGGTCATCAATATGATGACCGTGGCTAGACTTGTCCTTGTCTGTGGCAAATTCTAGATTTAGTTTTTACATAACATTATACTGTTCGTATTTTGATCATAATAACCAATTAGCTACTGAATGTCAGTCTCAAGGTTTTCTTCAGAATATGACACCGATTTACTATGACACTATTGCACATTAGGAGTCCACTAGGATAGTGGTTTCTCAAACTTGTTTATTTTCAAGGACCACCTTAACTCTGAGAGTGGTTTCATTTGGTTCCATTTGTACACTCTCAGAGTTACAGACCTGTAATGGTAATTTAGGGCTAGCTCTTTATGTGTTTCTGGTAATATTATTGTCCGCTCAAAATTCCATGTCCATGGCAAAAATAGAATTTTGACAAAAATGTCCACCACAAGCCTAGCCTGACACTCAGACTGAATTTTCATTTCGTTTCACTCCATTATTCAGAATCGCCTGAACATATTTTTTTAATGGGCATGGCTAGCGATTCACGGGCTGGAGCCAGGCTACCACAAGCCAGCATGGCGATGATGACCCCTGGCCCTGTTCACTACAGTCATATGATTATATATATATATTTTAAAAAAATACATTTTGCCAATTTGTCTCAATCACAAGGGCAGCCACAGAAGCAGCAGCATGTATGTTTGTGAGAACAGTGAAGAAAACACAAATTTGTAAGTGATCATTTCCAAACATCACAATTTCACCCAAAAGCAGAAATAAGTGGATTATCAGTGGTGGTGTAAAGTAACTAAATAGCCTACATTTACTCAAGTACTGCACTTAAGTACAATTTTTAGGTATTTTTTACTTTACTGGAGTATCTCAGAGGCAAATATTGTGCTTTTTACTCCACTACAATTATTTGAAAACTTTAGTTAGTTACTTTGATTGTGATTATTATTACAAAACATGCCTTAACCACTTCAGCCCTACCTTTCGGCCATCGGAAAATAGCAGATCTACAAGCTCACAATGCTTCTTTCAAATGATTTTTATACATTGTACTTTTTACTTTTGGTACTTTAAGTATATTTTGATACCAACACTTTTATACTTTTACTCAGACTTTTTACTCCAGACTTTTACTTTTAACAAAGTATTTCTACATTGCAGTATCGATACTTTTACTTAAGTAAAACATTTTAGTACTTTTTCCACCACTGGAAATAAGTGGCTTATGAAACAAGGGCCTTTTGTTTGAAGATGTGGTCTTCTCTCATAACACTTCCAGGCCACTAGAGGCCAATAATGCGTCTGTCGGTTAAAAGTTGCCGCCTTGATCCAAGTTTTGTCGCTCTTGCCAGTGTCGTCATGGTCATGGTTGCCATGTCCGCTTATTATAAGCCACTGTGGGCTTCTTTTTCTGTGAAGTTGCTTGTAAATATTGGTAGTTGCGTTTTTTTTAGGCTTGTTTCTAAAGTGTACTTGCTCACGGTATTTAGGCTTGCATACACATTTTATAATTATTTAAACCAGTGGTTCTCAAATACGTTTATGAAAATGTTTTGTGCCGGTGTTTTAATCCTGTCTGCGGCCGTTCTTTGTATTCCTCAATGAGCGGTAGTGACGGGGCGCATCCGGTGAAAACTGGAATTACACTCGATGTAAACAGGAAGTTAAAGAGGCGAGGAATGGCGTTCGGCCACAGACGGGATTAAAACACTTCTGTATTGAATAATATGGATTAGTACACATTGCACAAAGACTCCGGACCGATAGTTAACATTTGGGGAAACCGAGTAAGCACCTTATATTTTGTATTTGTACATGGGTTCGGAGAAATACAAGCTTTACTGGTGAAAGTCCGGGGCGCACTGGGGGGTGGGGGGGGGGTGGGGGGGGGGGGGGGGTAGTGGCTAAGACTCTCGCAGATATAAAAATTTCAAAAATCGAACAAATACATCTACGATAGTCTTGATCTAAGGCTAAAAAAAATAGCCGATCGTGAGCTTGACGGTTTAAAGTGCTCATGTGGCCTAAGTTGCTTCTTTTGGGCTTGTTTTCCTAGAACTGGTTGCTTGTTTCTCTCACAAAACCTGGCAACAGCGTGTCAGTGTCGTCATGGTCAGTTAGTAAAGATGGCGGAGAACAGCGGCATAGAACCCACCGTGGACTCTAGCGCTGATGAAAATGTCACGCAAGGCGGCGGGACTATGATCGTGGTCACCGTTAAGACTCCGAAAGACAAAGAGCAGATCGTCGTCCCGGAGGATGCCTCTGTCTCACTGGTACTTTATCATCTAACATGACGTTTGTGCCGCTGCTTATCACGGGGCTAGGCGTCAGGCTAGGCTAGGCTAATCGAGCTAACGGCTAACTTTAAGCTAGTTCAACGTCATCTGGCTGATCTGTCAGAATAACACTGGAAAGTTGTTTCCGTGTTAACTCACTCTAACTTCTCGTCTCCTATGGTGTGCGTGTTGTGTTTAGAACAGTGGTGGAAGAAGTACTCAAATGTTTTACTTGAGTAAAAGTAACAACACCCTCAATGTAGAAATACTCCCGTTACAAATAAATGTCTGGTATTCAGAATTTACGTAAGTAAAGGTACAAAAGTATTGGTATCAAAATATACTTAAAGTACTAAAAGTACTCATTATGCAGAATGTCCCATTTTCAAGATTTCAAAATGTTAAAAAAAAAAAAACTTTTGAAATTAGCAGATCTACAAGCTCACATTGTGTGGCAGTGAGCTTGTATTTTCAAATAGCCGAAATATATAGATAGTTTAAGTGGTTAATGTATGTTTCGTTTTGTAATAACCAAAATCTATAAAGTAACTAATATCTAAAGTTTTCGAATAATTGTAGTGGAGTAAAAGTACAATATTTGCCTCTGAGATATAATAGTGGAGTAGAAGTAAAAAGTAAAATGACCTCAAAATGTTACTTAAGTGCAGTAGTATGTGAGGAAATCTACTTACACCACTGGTTTAGAAGTGATTGTAAACCGATAACTATCAAATAGTTAACGTGTAACTAACACTAGTCAGTCCTGTGGGTTGTTGATTGCGACATCACAAGTCTGTCAGCTAAAACCATGTTAACAGTTCAACTTGGTGACCATTAAGAATGATCTCATACATACATCTGACCGTTGTAACTTAGTGTTATGGTGATAACTTTTATTGTAAATAAAGTAGGAGTTATTGGGCTAAGCTAATAAGGGTATGAAACATGCCAAATTAAATTATACATTTATAGGCTAAACTATTCTGTTGGAATTTCAAGAGTAAGACCCGTTTTATTGAATCATGGTGGCAATTAGCTCTGGTCCATAGCGCTATGGACCACCAGAGCTAGTTGACAATTAAGCACCTACTAATACTGCTTTTATTTGGTCATAATTTATAACGGATTTGGAGATCCGTTTCTTGCTGACCTTTTCCTTTTAACTGCGCTGACCTGAGTTATGTCATTTCTTCCAACAGTTCAAAGATGAGATATCAAAGAGGTTCAAGGCCAAAAAAGAGCAGCTGGTGTTAATATTTGCTGGGAAGATCCTGAAGGATGGGGATGCTCTAAACCAACTTGGCATCAAAGATGGACTTACTGTTCACCTTGTCATCAAGACTTCACCAAAGTAAGATGCCAGTAGTTTAAAAAAACATATCCACCTGTTTCCTAGGCTGTGTGTTTTCCACTTCCTGTCGGATTTCATTGGATATCATTAGTCATCTGACCGGTTTCATTGGATTTCATTGTATCAAAAGACAGGAAGTGGAACACAGTGAAAAGCCTAGGAAACAGGTGGATACATGTTTTTTTTTTAAAACCATTACATTGTTATGGATGAGCATATTTGTGATCCTTATAATGGTGATGGTTTATGATTGATTTGTCTCAGATCCACAGGGGGTGATACACCTCAGACGTCAGGTTCCAGTTCTGCGACATCTCAGGCCAGCAACAGTACTAGTACTACTAACTCCACTGCCAACACCACATCAGACACAGGACCCACACCAGCACAGCCTGCCAACATATTGAGTAAGTAAACCACCACACAGCACAGCCTGCCAACACACTGAAGATATAAACTACAGATTGTCTTGCCTGGAAAGGTACAGACGGGCTGTGCCCCTCTATTATATTATATAATTACCTGGCCCAATCAGCGTCCTCACAGAAATAGACACGGATTTTGATGACAGCCAACGATGCCAGTGCGAAAATCAACAAAAGACTTGGCTGATTTGGTCCATACAATTCAATCATTTATCTGATGCTGGGAGTTGTATACGATGAAACCTTGAAAAGAATATCACTTTGAGGACATTTCTCCAGAGGGAAGATGTGCCCGTCCTCCTTCCTGATTGTTTTAACAGGATCCAATCGTGGGTTCTGGCTCACACAGCGGACCATATGAGAAATCCAGAATATGTACTGTATTTCCAGAGTTGGTGTTACTCTTGCAACAAGACATATAATAGCCCACTAGCAGCACCTAGAGGCCATGCTGCTCCTTACACCCAATCTGAAATTTTGCCGGACAGCTGGTGCTATATGGGGTCACTGAAATTATTTGGGTTCATCCTCTGAGGGAGTATGAAGGTGCACAGCAAATTCCATGGCAATCCAGCCATTAGTTTTCAAAATAGGTTGTTTGCATCCAAAGTGTTGGATGGACAGACATTGTCATTTGTATGCAAGACTTAAATCTTCTGAAAAGCAAATGAGACATTACAATCATATGGCTAACCAAGAAATCATTTGCATCGTTGATGTTTCAAATCTGATCTCACAAGTGACTGACTCAAGAAGACAATTCTAATTATCAGTCATATATCCCCTAGAAACACTCTGTAAAAGATGACCACTTTGCCCAACAAGCCAGTTCCTTGAATCATAGTACAGCTCATAAGAATTGTTTTTATTTATTTATTGTTTTCATTATTTCATTTATTTCCCTCCCTTTCTCTCTTCTTGTTTCTCCACAGGCGGGCTTGGTGACCTGTCTGCCGTTCCAGGCATGGGCTCTTCAAACTTTGTGGAGATGCAGCAGCAGATGCAGAGGCAACTGATGTCCAATCCGGAGATGCTCTCACAAATAATGGAGAACCCACTGGTGCAGAACATGATGTCCAATCCAGACCTGATGAGGCAGATGTTTGTGGGGAACCCACAGATGCAGCAACTGATGGAACGTAACCCTGAAATTTCCCACATGCTCAACAACCCGGAGCTCATGAGACAGGTTAGAGCAGAGCTTTGCAGTAGTTTGATGTTATGGTTTTGTTTACAGATGGTTGGGGAACAAGTTATCTATATTTTTCTAAGAGGGATTCATTCTAGGTTCCCAGTAATTTCTGTAATTTACTTGTTGGTTTGTCATGATTTGTTGCAATTGACGCAATAATTACTGTTGGTGCCGTGAAAACAAGAAACAAAATATATTTAGGAAACTAAATAATCCCTGGTTTCTGACCAACAGTTTAAATCATCATCTCTGTCTCTGCCTCTCAACAGACTATGGAGTTGGCAAGGAACCCAGCAATGATGCAAGAGATGATGCGTAACCAGGACCGTGCACTTAGCAACCTAGAGAGCATACCTGGAGGCTACAATGCTCTCAGAAGGATGTACACTGACATCCAGGAGCCTATGTTCAGCGCTGCTAGGGAGCAGGTGGGTTATCATTGTCTGTCCTGGCGCTGACATGCTTGCTGGCTCCTCACTTCCAGGGAAAAATTCTACAAAAATATATTCATCTTTTTTTGTATTTGTTGTAGTTTGGAAGCAATCCCTTCTCTGCCTTGGGGGGTAATGATGGTTCTGGAGCACAACCATCCAGAACGGAAAATAGAGAGCCTTTACCAAACCCCTGGGGACCTCCACCAACAGCGGCATCAGAAAGTCGGAGGACAGGCACCTCTGCATCCTCCACCTCCACAGGGGGCACTGGGCCTAGCATCTCCAGCCCCCTGGGTATCAACACCATGGGCCTTGGCAACGGTACAAGCTCTTCTCAACACGTAACAGCATGATAGTGTTGTTTTATCTAGTAGGTTTTGTTCTTTGAGCCTCAGTGAGTCTGTGGTTTTGAATGTGGATAAGATGTTGGCACGGTGTAACCATTAACTCCATTTAAAACATTACATCTTACATATACACATGTCTCATGATCCTAAAATTTCATAAAAAGTTTGGGTTTATTGTCAACTTATGTAGGTTAGCTGTTAGCCGCTCATCCAGACAGAAGAATAACATAAAATCCTAGATTAATAACATTACTAGTAACTAACCGTAAAGAAAACAGAGGTCAAAGTCAATCACAGGTCAAAACCCATTAATGATGCTTTTGTATTTCCAATATTGATCATAAGTGGCAGAGGAATGCTAGGTAAATAATTAGTCAAGGAAAAATGTGTACGATCTTCTGTCATTGTTGTTGCATATATATATATTGTATGTAGCTCTCACAACCTGCTCACTGTCCTGTGCTCAGGTGTGTTCAATAGTCCTGGTATGCAGAGTATGATGCAGCAGCTCACAGAGAACCCACAGCTGGTACAGAACATGCTGTCGGCACCATACATGCGCAGCATGATGCAGTCTATGTCACAGAATCCGGACCTGGCTTCACAGGTCTGCACAGTGTTTAAATTGACTTTTTGACGGAGAATTACCATTAAATAATTGGCCTGTTTTTTGTGGTTATGACCATTTTGTTAACGTGAACTCTTTCACCCTCAGGCATTGATGAACAACCCCCTCTTTGCTGGGAACCCACAATTACAGGAGCAGATGAGAAATCAGCTTCCGATGTTTCTCCAACAGGTTAGGTTCCTCTGTCTTTGTGTCCACTGTCTTTGTGTCCACTTTGCGTTTGGGAACTTTTTATACTGTTTGCAACTTTGCATATTTTGAAGAAATTACCATGTGGTTTATAATGAATGAAATAAATAAATGAATGAAGGCAAATAATGTAAGCAATACATTACGTCAGACTCCTGAATTAATGTTATGAAGAAATAAAAAAGACAAATATGAGCCATAAATTATTTAAAGTCTCTGTCCCATGTCTTGTATGCAATATAATTATAAGTTATATTTGGAGCGTGAAAATAAAACTCGGAACAAAAATTGGCTTGTCAAATTGACATGTCATGTTCATGGCGGGGCAGATGCAGAATCCTGAATCGGTGTCCACGATGACCAACCCCAGAGTAATGCAGGCCTTAACCCAGATCCAGCAAGGCCTTCAGACGCTACAGACGGAGGCACCTGGCCTCATGCCTGGGTACATGCACCAGATTCACCTCTAACACATCTTTTTCAAATGTGACATTAGCCAGTGTTTGTATCATAGTTGGGGGGGCAGGGGCTCCGGGGGGTTGAGAAATTGTCAGGGAAATTAATATTTACCCTCTCTCTTCATAGCATGCCATCCGGAGTCTCCCCACTTATTCCTCCCGCCACAGGGGGCAATGTGGCTCCAGAAAACTCTTCCGCCTCAACACCAGGTTCCAATTCTACTTCAGCCACTAGTTCCTCTCAGCAACAGCAGCAGCTCATGCAGCAGATGATACAAATGTTTGCTGGAGGAGGATCATTGGTATGCAGTATGGCGCTGTTCTAACACTGAATTTCTTATTTGTAACTATAAGGTCAGGCTGCAGTTAATCAAGCTCTGAATCAGTTGCTTATTATAGAGTATTGATGTCAAAACCACGCCCCTGAGTCATTAAGACATTTTCCCATTCAAAAGCCTTTGAATCAATTAGTTATTTTTTTGGCTTGAGCTTATTCTCTTTTTCGCCCCCTTTCCCCCCAATTGAGTTAAATTGAATTCCTCTCCACACACATTTTTGTGTGTTGTCAATGCTGTTGTATCCTACTCACTCACCTGCCCCCACCAGGAGGACGTAGAGCCTCCGTCCCACTCCTCCCACCCAACACTCCTTGACAGGTGCCGCCCCAGCCCAGTAGGAGTATGTGCAGTGACAAATATCACCGCCCGGCTTCCCTCCCACAAACACGGGACAATTGTGTTCGTATAGACTCGACAAAGCCGGATGCACCACTGTAGATTTGGACCCCCAGCCTCCGGTGGTGGGCAGAATCTTTACCCGTTTATTCTTGGTTACAATATGAGTAAAATGCCTGGACTTATTGATTCTTTTTTTATTAAGTGAATAAAAAAGTAATCATGTGGATCGGGATAGTGCAGATCTATTTCATGTGGCTAGCCTGTGATGTCAGTCATATATGACGGCAGTCTTCTATTAGTTATATGATGTATGACTCCAAAGTTGGGCGCGGTGTCCGCCTGTTCAGAGACCCATTGACTTGAATTATAGGTTAAATATTTGAAAAAGTATTAAACATCTATGAAATAATTTGTGGAGGTAATGTGGCCTACTGTCAGTGTGTGCACAAAACATTTGGACACACAGACTGACCCTCTTACTGTATAGACATAGAGTCCTGCAGAGCCACACTGTAAAAAGTCAGTGTTTTTTTATTAGAAATGTTCTAAATGACCCAGGAGGCTTTGATGTGAGGAATAATACCAAATACTTTTATTAGCTATCAGTGTTACATTAGAGACATTTTCTTCTCTTAAAATCCTACATATAAATAAGGAAACCTATGTCCGTCAGTCACCACTCTGTTCCGCATGGTTCTCCTCAGTGGGTTGAGTAATTGATCTGAACTTGCACACAGGCATTGACTATTAGCACATGGAGACAGTTACGAAGCTCGTTTTTCACTTTCCCAAAATAGTTAGTGTTTTTGTGTAACACCGGAGATTCAGAGTTCAGGCTTTGGGATCTGTTGTTATGGTTACAGCTAGACTAATAGACTAATTTGGCTTACATACATGCAGACACCAGCACAGAGACAATGGCAACATACAGCAAACTTATAAAGGACTTTAATTTAGGGCCCGTGTCTGGACACACACAGCGTTTTACTGCGTTTTATGAGAGGGAGGGCGCTTTGGATATCATCTCCATAGCACTAGCACGCACATTGACACGTGCACTGTTCAAATCCACATTGTGTTATTAGCACACATGGCTTAGGTGAAACGGCATTAAACATCAACTTCTCATGGTTGTGGGTGGCAATGATTCCACGTCAGGTCCTAAATGACCAGGTTGTCACACACGCTATTGACGGCAATGTGATTAAATAACTGTCCAAAATGTAAACTATGCATACCGAGCGCATAAACCAAAAGTCTGCATATAGTTTGGCTGCGCACATCGCTGGGTATGGACTAGTTTTGTATGATTTAGGGAAATAATTTCAACATTTTTCTCAAGCTACCTAAAAAATTGTTGAGTATGAAATGGGAATGATAAGCCATTTTACAATAAATTATGTTTTTATGTTCGGGAGCCCCTAACCTAAGGCAATTTTCTACTGTCATGCACTATTTTTATTTGGGAATTCAGCCGTTTCAAATTTATGTCCATAAATGTGTATTTGTGGCCAATATGTGACTTTGTGCTTGATCATGTCCCTTGCAGAATCAGACCCCAGAAGAACGCTTTCAGCAGCAGCTTGACCAGCTCAGCGCCATGGGGTTCATCAACCGTGAGGCTAATTTACAGGCACTTATCGCTACAGGAGGGGATATCAACGCTGCCATTGAGAGACTGCTGGGCTCCCAGCCCTCCTAACTCTCAGGCCCACTCAGTTTGCTGTGAGCAATGGCAGGATTGAAGGAAACGGTGATACCTTGAGAGAAGAGGGATTCTGATGATTGAAGGTTTGAAGACTGGAAGAGTACAGGATCAGAACGGGAGATTCTTAAAAAAAAAACGAAATGTCCTTCATCACATGCAAATCTGCTCATGCTCCTCAGATAGACTCAGTGGACTTCCAATTACTCATCTCTTTGTGTGATCTGTGAATCCTAGGAAACCTGAACAGGGAAATTGTAATAGGAGATGTTGGGGGGTGGGGGGGCATTGCCGATTTCAGTTGCTAATGGAAACGGTTCCATGCTAGTGCTGTAGAACAATGCTGTGAAATGATGCCACAACTAACACACCGTCTCATTACTGCCTTCAATGCAACTGGAGATTATTTCCGCAATGAGTAAAACTCATTCAGCAGACTTATGCATGAGGTAACCCAGGTATTAAATCACTTGAATGGATTCTGCTTGGGTGGTAACTTAGAGTTGAACGTTTTGTCATTTGACAAGGTTTGGCAGTTGCTGGTTTGAAGCCTCTCTGGCTCTTCTTTATGTTTGGAGAACTTGCTTGTTTTGAAATGATTTTTCCCTCTTCTCTATCTTTAATCCGGCCTGATTGACTAGTATTTATTGCTGTAGTAGTTACCCTCTGTCTATTTCTTTGTCTATAACTCACACTTTGACAAGTTCTTCACGTTTTGTGTGCCCCCCCTTTCTTATTGTTCCACAGCCCGATTGATCATAAAAATGCTGTTGGAATCTTTTGTGTGAATACTTTTCACAGCTGCCTAAGTCCTAAGATGTCTGCTTACATGTTTAGCTTGTTTGGCAGGGGGTCGTGAGGGAAGTTAAGCGATTTGTTCAAAAAATAAATTATGTAAACATAAAAAAAATATCCACAAATTGAGGGGTAAAGGTGTTTGCGGTTGGTATATATTTTAAGACTTTGGCATAACGTTACACAAAAACATTTTCCGGAGGTAGGATCCATTTATATTTTAGATATTGGGTTGTGAAGTTGTATGATGGATATTTTGGAGTGAAGTCCTTAGAACAATGTTCTGTTGAGTTCAAGTGATTGATTAGAAAAAGAAGCAAATGTCCTGGGATGTATTTCAACTGATTGAAGTTGAAAGGAATGAACCTTTTACAATAACTATTTTTGTTGTTTATTTTCACAGTGTAGTGCCTAAAAATAACATGTTTCGGGTTCAGCAATATATTACAATTAAATATGTGAAATCTATAGCAATGTCGTACTAATGGCATCTGACTTTTGTTAATACCATGTATTATTTGCCGTATCTGCTGGTTTAAGAAATCCTATTCATCTCTGCCTTTTTCTTGGACTCCATTCACACTATTCTAATAATATCTTTCAAAAACCTTAATAGTGTGTCGGTAATTAATTTCACCAGTTGGAAGTGCTGTGGCGAGGGAGTTGAAATATGTTGTTGACTTTAATCCTTGCGAGATACATAGGCCTGCGGTGTTGTCTAGAGGTACAGACCATTATGCAAGTGTAACACCTGAGATTCAGACGAGGGTCACCCACGAGGAAAGGGACTCTTAAGTAAGTAGTGACTGATGATTGGCCAGATACTGCCAGAGGTACTTTTCCCTTCCTAGAAATATGGAGGTGAAAGTACAATACTAGTCTTTGAAATGTAGAGGAGTGAAAGTCATTAAGTATCCAAAATAACAAATACTCAAGTAAAGTTGGCCTACAGATACTAAAATGTCTTATTTGGTACAGTACCCAAGAAATGTATGTGCATATTCACTTACTGTCCAGTTCACAGGATACTGCTGCTGAATATTAATCATTAACCATGCATTTATTGTATACATTGTTAGTCATTTCTATTTTGCCGTTTGAGCATTTTAGTAAAACTAACCATAAACGAAAGCCTCACCAAACCCAGTCCGAGCCTGCTTGGTTGTGCGCCATGTCGGGCACTTAATGTATATCTGCTAATTTACAGTGGTGGAAAAAGTACCGAAATGTTTTACTTAAGTAAAAGTATCTCCACAATGTAGAAGTACTCTGTTACAAGGTAAAGGCCTGTGTTCAAAATGTTACTTGAGTAAAAGTACAAAAGTATTGGCATCACAATTATCTTGTGTAGTATCTATGGACCTTGAGTCTGCAATAAAGACATTCATTTATTCATACTTAAACTACCAAAAGTAAAAGTACTGTTTGAAAATAGCAGATCTACAAGCTCACAACGTTGTGTTGTGAGCTTGTAGATCAGCTATTTTCAAATAACCTATGTATAAAATAGGGTGGTTAATGTGTGTTTTATAATATGATCATTTATATCCGTAAAGTAACTAGTAACTAAAGTTTTCAAATAATTGTAGTGGAGTATAAAGTATAATATTTGCCTCTGAGATGTAGTGTAGTGGAGTAGAAGTAAAAGTATTGCAAATGGGAAATACTCCAGTAAAGTAAAAAAAATCCTCAAAAGTGTACTTAAGTACAGTACTTGAGTAAATTACACTTACAGGGCATACAACATGGCACACAAGTCACACTCTTAATCATGTGATTGCCGCCGACCAATCAAATGGCGAAGAACGACGTATTGCATCTTCCCACAATGCACTTATGCGGAAGTGGACAGTCTGATCAGGTGACTTCTTCCCATGGGTGATTTCTTATGTTGACGTGAATTCTGACTGAGAATTCCGAGGACCATTCTAAGTCCTTTCGCCTTCTAATTGATTAGTGAATTAATATCCTACCATAGTGATTAGTTTACTATGTTACGACCAAAGGCGCTGACGCAGGTTCTCAGCCAAGCCAACACGGGTGGAGTGCAGAGTACACTGTAAGCAATATTGGCTATCAACAAGCTAACAGGCTAACTAGTCAACTAATTGTTGTCTTTTTAACTGTGGTGGAAAAGTAACTTAAGTACATGTACTCAAGTACTGTACTTTTGCACAATTTTACTTTGTACTTTACTAGAGTTACTTTAGTTACTAGTTACTTTTCAGATATAAATAATCATATTATAAAACTAAAACATACATTAACCACTTTATACATAGGCTGTTTGGAAATAGCACATCTACAAGCTTATAGATCGTCTATTTTCAAACATTTTACTACTTATACTTTTGGTACTTGGAGTATATTTTGATGCCAATCACATTTCTTTCCCAGGTTACTAAATAATGAAGGGTCTCTTCTGGCTTACTCTGGTTATGGCGACACTGACGCTCGAGTGACAGCTGCTATTGCAAGCAACATCTGGGCAGCCTATGACAAGAATGGCCATCAAGCTTTTAATGAAGACAAACTCAAATTCATCTTGATGGATTGTATGGTAATGTATACTTTAACAAAAAATTATAGTCCACATCTTTTTGGCGTGTGTGTGTGTGTGTGTGTGTGTGTGTGTGTGTGTGTGTGTGTGTGTGTGTGTGTGTGTGTGTGTGTGTGTGTGTGTGTGTGTGTGTGTGTGTGTGTGTGTGTGTGTGTGTGTCTTCTGAAGAGATTCAAAACATTTTTTTTATTCTTAGTAGTTGCAAATAATTAGCATTACACACTATCAACTCTATTCCACCCCTTTGTTTCAGGAGGGCAGGGTGGCGATCACGCGGGTAGCCAACCTACTCCTGTGCATGTATGCTAAAGAGACCGTGGGCTTTGGAATGCTTAAAGCCAAGGTAAGAAATGTAGCTCCTCTGGTTCAGTTCTGAAGTGCAACATAAGTGTTGTCGTGTTCAGGGCTGCAACTATCGATTACGTTCTTTGCGATTATTACTTTTTCGATGAATCGAATAATTTGAGAAGCTTTTTTTTGGTTGATAATTTGTTTGTTTTTTATATATCAACAGATCAGCGTGCAAAACATCTAAATCATTTTCCATAATACTTTCAAGTATCAAGCTTGAGGACACCATTCAAAGTAAAGTCATAGGGCAAAAGAACAGGGATTTCAATGGGGAAAGTGCTGCCATGTTCTATTCGGTTCCTCAAGCTATATCTATGATTAAGCACTTAAGCCCTATTTTATACGTTGTCATACTACAGTGGCACAATAGCAGATCTGCATGGTCACAATGTGTCACATCGCAATGTGTTGTGAGCTTGTAGATGGGTTATATTTGCAATTTAAAATCATTTTGGGAAAAAAGGGAAATTTCATAAAATGTACCCCAAAATTATATAATATCTTTGTGTCATTTCTATCAACATTAGATATTTTTGCAAGTTACTGAACTGTACAACTAAACTAATTTCCCTATTAAAAAGACTATAGCCTGAAAGGTAACTGAACCTAAACAAAGGGTTGTCCCCTGCTAAATGATTGAGTTAAAATAACACACAGGATTTTACTGTGTTGTTTGGCGCAGAAAACAACATATTTATTTCCGGTACGCGGCATAAATATACCAGCTGTTTTGGAAAATCCAAAACAGAAACACTGATAGAAATCACATCAAAAATATGATTTTGATGTGTTTGCAGGCAGAGGCCCTGGTGCAGTACCTAGAGGAACCTCTGACCCAAGTAGCAGCATCATAGAGGGTGTTTTTGGATGAAACTCCATGTGGAGCCGGTGCCTAGATGGACTCCTGTGGTGTTTTATATGAATCATCACATTGTGAGTGCATGGATGTGAATGTTTAGTCTTTGGTCAATGTATTTATTTTCTTGACTTTAACTTTCTGCTTTGCTTTTTAATTATTTGCACTCTTCAGACTTTATTCAAATATAATCTGTTCTAAAGTATGTTCTCAGAATATGTATGTTGGACGTCTGTGATTTACAGAAATTGATTCAGTTTTCAAGGGTTGATGCATTATTTCACATGATGTGCTGCATCACATTATTAGAGAGCTCTATATTATGACAAAGATCTATAATACACTTCTCGAATTTAGAGTTTCTATCCTTGATGAGATAAACTGAAAATCAATTCACATGTTTTGACACAAAGCTGTAAAATAAAGAATTGTGGAATGAATTTGACTTCATTTGAGTTGTTTTAAGCCATTGCACCATTGGTGTGAAAGGCTAAATTCATGTTGGGCAGTGGCACTGATAAGGCCTCAGAAAATCTAGTTTTCTACCATGAGACTTAATGTTACCACATTAATTAATGAATGTTCTCAGTCATTGAGGAAACTTGATTGGATTCTAACATTTTAATGCAGAAGATATCAGAATTTCCATTGAAAGAAAAACATTTCATTTATGTAAAAAATAATGAATGGCTAAAGTTTGCCACAAGTGGAACTCCTTGCTGCATTGCATTACATGCTGTACAGGAAAGAATTCAGGCAGAATTATTTTTAACACATTCAGTTTGAGCTGATTACATATAATGGCTTTTGCCACAAATATTTTAATTAATAAGGTATTCATTACATTATTATTTCCTGCACATTAAAGGTATGATTGTATGAATTTGACCAGAAAACCAACGGATACCTCAATTCAACAATGAATGGATACCTCAATTCAACAATGGGCCCTTTAAAGAAGACCCTGTATGAGACTAGTTTTAATAAATGGTGCCAAGGAGTGAAGGAAGCTATCACTAAAGCTGTACTGTACATGCATCATTGGCAAACTTTTACTGTACGGTTAAAAGGTATTCTCATTTAATTCGAGTTTTTCCCATATGTCAGTCATGTATCATAGTACCCTCAGTCCTTAAAAGACCTGGAACGCATCTGTGTCACTTTAGATTTCTTAGGCTATTTAAAAAAAATCTTTTTAAGATTTTTTTTTCCCAAAAACTGTTAGGATTTAGATTTTTTTTTAAAGAATCGCCTCAGGTCTTAATGGGTTTGACTATGTACACCTCCTTTCAATTTTTGATTCTGTGTGATTTCTAGGTCCCAGGAAGGAGGCTTTTTACACCTGTAAACCTGTGATGTGACAAAGTTGTCATTAATGATGGGAGCAGCCACTCCCTGCTTCGTGTTCCCCAATATTGTTGGCAGTGATTTAACTGGTCCACAAGGTGGCACTCAGCTGCACCTGCCAGCTGCTGTACCTGTCTAACCTGCCTACACTGGCCTATACTCTCATCTCACCAAGATCCGCCCTAGTCCCTGCCGCCCCCCCCCCTTCCCAACCCAACCCCCATCCACTGAGAGGAACTACCTGGCTACACACAGCAAGCCTTGTTCAAACAAGACAGTTTCTATTAACAAACGGGGAAGGACAGGCTTGAGGGTGGAATTTGTGTGTCAAAACATTTTTACAGTCATTAGTTGGTCTGAACCTGACGGTTTGAAGAAGAGTGGCTTCAGTAGTGTAAATCAGTGTCATCTTGCATCTTCCTCAATCTGCGAATGCACGGGCTGCAGCTGAAGACAAGGCAGCAGTGTGTGGGGAGGCACCAGTGAAAAGGGCACAAGATGGGTTCAGATGAGGCCTACAACTTTGTCTTTAAAGGTGAGGTCTTGTTCTCATACACAATTCAGTGTCCAAATACCATTTTAAAGTTAATGTCATATGGTAATTCTCTACTTGATTCTATCAAGTAGAGAGTAGTAAAGTGCTTATGTGTGCAGTGTATCAGCAGGCTTGAGTAAATCCTTAGTAACGCATACTGTTTGAATGCGGATGTGCATAAACTTGCAGTGTGCCATTTCTTATGAATTTTGCAAAACAAACTCAAGTGATCTTGATAGGATTTACAGTATTACTTTTCAGCCTTGAATATGTCTAAATTATGCCCTGCCTCAGATGTGAGTGTTACGAGTTGCTTAATCATTCTGCTGCACACGAGCACATTCCCTACATGTAACAACCAGGATGTGTGTGTTTGTCCGTGTGTGCGTGCGTGCGTGTGTGTGCCTGCATGCGTACAGTATGAAACCCAGCTCATCAGTATCAATCCACACACAGTAGGCCTATAACATTAAAAAAGTATTAAATTGTTTTCCAAAATTCAAGAACCATTTTGGAAAGAGAAAACATTACCTTAAATGTAACTTTCAGTATCGCAAAGTAAACATGTATTTTGAAATACATTTGACTGACTTTTGTCAGTCAAGTACTTGAATTACCTACTTAACCTTACCAAGTAGTGCTTCGATTTTATGCCAGCAATGTTTTTTGTTTTGTTTTTTAACAGATTAGATGTCCACCATTTCAAAACAGATTGGTGGATATCTCATTTGACTACAAACTACTTGATCTGATCATCTTTCATTCTGCCCCCACAACAGAAAAGCACTGGTTGACATACTGTATGTCCCTTAACAGATGTAAAGTAGATGATGGTTCACAACAGTTGACAATCAGGTACAAAAGAAAGTGACATTGATATAACATATCAATATCTGGAACCAATCTTACACCTACTCAAACCAAATTGTGTTGGACATGTAGTAAAATCACATTAGAGAGACACACAGATTGAGTGTGTATGAACTGCATTGTGTGTATTACAATTGTTTTAGTTGCCCATAATAAAGTCTTGGGAACAAATTAGAGGAGAATGTAATCTCGCAAGGAAGGCTCGTTCTTCTCACCTCAGCATAAACAAGCTTAAAAGAATCCTCTTGTCCCTATTTGTCATGGCAACCAGGGCATTGTTTGTTTAAGAAGTTACTCAGTGCTAGAGGAGGTGAAGGCAAAAACAGCCATGCTCTCACCTCACTAAATAAAGAAAAGTATGTTCAATGAGTTAGCTGTGAAGTTCAACTCAAGTTCAGTTGTTATTCAAATGGTCTGCAAACGCTTTCTATTGGATTTACAAAGTAATCACACACATTCTTAGACTTAATATTGTATAACACTGCAGCCTAGATATTTACAATATTTACCTCTCTCTAAACACACACAAACACACACACACAATATTTCTGGGCTAAACTCAAAATCTCAGATAATAATCATGGGAATGGTCACAGTCACCTTTTTTCCATGAAATAATTCCCAGTGGAACTGCTTATCAGTGTGTCATTGATTAAGAGCCAGGATGTACTCTTATCTTTTGTACACTGAAATACTTGGTGTTGTCATGGTATTCACTGTTTTCATTACAGTATCCATATACTGTACTTGGGATGCATTCCCTTGAGAAATGCACCAAACTCCCAACTTTTCACTGCCCAGTAGATTTAACTAGACTGCACTGCTTTGAGGTCTAATTTGTAGTTGTGCAAATGTGAAGTAATACGATGAAACGGTTATATCCTAAAGTATACCTGTTTTTTCTCCTGAAAATTTGCTATTTGAAGAACTCGCATTCCTGTCTTTGTATAGGTCACAAAGGTCACACATTTTTACTGTTAAATTCAACTAACTTAATAGTTTAAGTTTACATTCTACATTTAAATAATTTAAATCCTGTTCTGTTGTGCTGTCTTCATAGTTTTGGTAAGATCATCAGTTCTTTCAGAATCAGCACTCAAACACCTATACAGGAGTTACTGGAAAATACAGGAGTGGTGTCCATTGTGCCTTGTGGTAGATAGGTTTCTCTAACAAAGGTCAATGAAGTGAAGTGACAGCCTAACTCGTTCCACCTGATTTGGAATCGCTTCCCACTGTTGAAGGGACTTTAATTTCAGGAAACGGAGACTAACTTATGAGATTGTTTCCCTTTTGTGTGTGTGTGTGTGTGTGTGTGTGTGTGTGTGTGTGTCTGTCTGTCTGTCTGTCTGTCTGTCTGTCTGTCTGTTTCTATGTTTCTAAATAACTGCCTTGTTCTTTTTACTGTATATAATATTTCTTTCCATGTAACTCCTTATGATAACCTTGTCGTAATTTATTGATGTGTTAATACTAAATTAATTTAAAAAGTATATATATTTAGTATTAATCCATGACTGTCAAGCCCCTCATATTTTATGAGATTTACATAAACATATTTCAATGCTTCAGTAGGTCTCACAAACACCTGCACACTCTTGCTCAATAAAGGTTACATTTAATAGGCAACATTTTGGTCTGACCTTGACCTTTATAGAACCTTTTCATAGCAGCTATTTTAACAGATAAACACAGCTGAATGTAATGGCATTAATTGTGGGTGTGTGTGTCATTTTAGGTGTCACTGTGCAAGGATGGGCAACTCCTGTACATGAAACTTCATGCTGGCACACAGAAACACCTAAAAGAAACACACCCACAATTAACATTATTACTGTAAATTCAGCTTAGTTTACCTATGAAAATGGTCCTTTGAGCAAGTGAAGACGGAATGACTGCTTTTGATTACTTGGATTGTGTGTCTACCACATTTATTTGCACACATTTATTTAGCTTTTATTTCGATTTTATTCAGGTGTACAAGATAATGCATGTCTCACAAAATGATTTCCCTATGTTAATGTTATCTCTCACCTGTGGTTATTAATTCAGTTTCCATGCAGGTGTGGTTATATTATGTTTAATGCAGGACAAGATTGTGACATAGCCTTAATGATATAATGAGCCACAGCCCCAGACAGCTAAGATGAAGGGCTTATGATGGGCGAAATCAAGAGAGCAGAGCACACCTTGACTAAGGGCCTTACTCAAGGGCATCCTGGGGAGTGGCTCAAACCAGGCCCTGGGAATGTAAAAGAATATTTGAGTGTTTAATCTACATTCCAACATTCTTAAGTCCCTGAAAACATGACCTCAGCGGCCCGGGTCCCTATACTCCTTCACCCCAACATCTTGTTTTGTTTTTAAAACAAGGAAGGGTTGAACCGTTTGCCTCTTGCACTCGATATTCCTGCTACACCTGCTATGAACACATATCCACTTACAAAACCCCTTTCACTCTTTCCTGGACCTGATGTAGCCATCCCTTGTACTGTTGAAAAACAATGAACACATACATACAGGAGAACCTGGTTTGGCTGTTAGAATATAGGAGGTACGGTCAGGAGGTAAGATGGGTGTGAGTTGGTCAATATGAAGAGTGACAACTCTCACATATTAGTGTCAAAAATCCCCAAGGGTTTGAAAGACCCTCTTATAACGAAACTAACTACAGCCATAGGTTTTATCCTCGCAACAGTCCGTGTGCCCATCAACAAGTCAAATGTCCTTTTGAGGTGTGTGAACCAACCAACATTAGCTACTGTATATGCTTGACAAATAAAGGAACAGTATATGTGATGTCCCTCCAATCTGTCTTGCCTCTCCTCTGCAGTTGTCCTGATAGGAGAATCTGGTGTGGGCAAGAGCAACCTACTGTCCCGTTTCACAAAGAATGAGTTCAACCATGACAGCCGGACCACTATCGGTGTCGAGTTCAGCACTCGCACAGTACAGCTGCATGGATTCACCATAAAGGCCCAGATTTGGGATACAGCTGGGTTAGAGCGATACCGAGCTATCACCTCAGCGTGAGTACAAGGGACCATTACACACATAAACTAGGATGACTTTTTAATAGCATGAACACACACACACACACACACACACACACACACACACACGTGTTTGTCTCTTACTTTATTTTGCCATCTATTCTCTCTTTATGTTAACTTTTACTTGTGCGTTTTCTTGATCTGTTAAACTGTTATAAACCAGTTTAAAATTTTGTGAATAGATTTAACCTTAAATTAGGTTAGAGGTGGTTGACTTGGGAGGTGCCACAGTATGATCAGGCATTACACACAAACAGGCAATTATGTTCAATTTCCTTCCCACATAACCTGAAAAACCTCTGTTCCAGTTAATTTTCAACCAGCACATTCTGGTCCAACAATGCAATTGGTCGAGGCTTGCAGCTTTTTATTTGAACACTTAGACCTCAACAGTGCTCCTTTAGCAATAAGGAAATTCCCTATTGTTCTTTTTTTATGAGGCTAGAGAGATTAACAGCTTGGACATGTGTTTTTGAAAACAATATAACCATGTCTGTTTATTTTTTATGAGAGACAAATCTGAGGATATGTTACACCACAGGATTAGCTCTTTGCTATCAGGCTGGCTTTTTGAGTAATTACTTCAATTATTAAGTGCAAAATGCTAATATAACTCCCATGGAAATTCCCATTTGTGCATTAACAGTTAGCCAAATTCTATGAAATTGGAATGTATTACTCTGCAGGACTGGGGAAACCCAAATGTAATTGGAAATTATTTCACAGGGATTACAGTAAATAGTTTGGAGGGGTATATATTCTTATATATACTTCACGATCAGAGTATATCAGAGAAGATCACAGTATAGGTAAGCACAACATCAATCTGTTCTTATCTCCCTTAACCAGGTATTACAGAGGAGCGGTTGGAGCCCTGTTGGTCTTTGACATCACCAAACACCTGACCTATGAGAGTGTGGAACGCTGGCTGAAGGAGCTGTATGACCATGCTGACCCCCATATAGTAGTGATGTTGGTAGGAAACAAAACTGACCTGGCCTCAGAAAGAGCAGTGCCCACAGAGGAGGCTAAAGACTTTGCAGGTACATACAAATCCAATTACATGTGTGTGTGTGTATATATATATATGGATAGAAAAAATAAACCAGGAAATGTTGGTGACTTAATAAATTGTGCTTTATTTAGCACAAGGATAATGATATTTTATTTTGTTTACTTTCTGCAGCAAGGAAAGGCATATTGTATGTGGAGACCTCAGCCTTGGAGTCAACTAATGTTGAGGTAGCATTCAACGATGTCCTTGCAGGTAACCTTTACGAAAGATGTATTTCACATGTGTGCCTTCAGCAATCCAAATATGTTGTCTATATAGGAACTATCCTGCAGTAAATCAATCAATCATTGAACTGACCTTTTTTTTTTTTTTTTACAATTAATTCATAACTGTATTTCCCATTCATTCAGAGATTCACAAGAAAGTGAGCAGTAAAGAGGTGATTCGGGGCTCCATCAATGCTGTGTCCTTATCAAGTCCCACCCCCAGAGCAGACAACACAGAGGAGGGAAAGCCTTGCTGCAGGAACATCTGATCGGACTAAAGCCTAATTTATTCCGTGTTGTGCGACTGAGTATAAATTAGGCTTAACCCTTAACTTAAGGGGTCAGTCAGGGGGAAATCAGAGTGGAGCCGTTTGTAGCAAACCACACTGCAGACCACAACAGCTTTGGAGGACAGGCCTCTGTGCCAAAAACACTGCTGCAAGCCCATTTGACAATGACTGATTTGAAAAAGTTAGATAAGATATGCACAGTAAAATCTGTTAAAACATTAAAAGTGAAAAGTGTTAATGCAACGCTGTGAGTGTACAAATGGATACATTAACACTGAGGATTTTACTGTGTGGCATTTGATGAGATGAAATATCAATGATCTGATAATGGTCTGAGAGCAGGTCAACGGAAAGAAAAATATACTTATGTCTAAACAGAGTTTGGAAAGTTACAGTATGTAAATGATTAAATGCAACGTGGAGGAGGCAGAGAATATAAGTCAATGTTATGTTTTAACTTTGCCTTTAGAGACAGTGATTTTTAAAATGTAAATTGTAAGTGATTGTTCCTCATTTTCATCAACTGAACGATGCATGGGTGCGTTGGGTAATATTACATTTATTCAATATAACTTGCTGTCACAGCTGTGCATGTGCTCTCATATGTGATCTGTGATCAAATATGACTGACTGACTGTATATTATTGCTGTGAAATAAATGATTAATTGCAGCATTTCCCATTGAAACACTCACTTGTTAGAATGGAACAGCCATGGAAATAGCTTTTAGATCATATGACATGAAAACTATCCACTGAAACCGTTACGAATGGAAGTGTTTTACATGGACTGCAACTCCTAGAGCAGTGGTTCCCAACCTTTTCTGGATCAGGGCCCACTTGAAAACCTCTCTAGTGTTCACGACCCACCCATCTGACCAGTGACCACGGCAGCCATGTTACAGTAAGGGGTCAGGTGGGTGGGCCGAATGTTTATTTTAAAGATCAGTCGATCGATTGTGTTCCGGCTTGGATCAATGGAACTAACATAGTATACTTAAAGTTCCAATTCATCAGTAACACAATAAACACTCATTTTTCAAGGTTTAAAAGAAAAAATACCATGACTTTTTTTTTCATTCATTCTTTAATATTAATCAGTGTTCCCTGGCCCACAGGTTGGGCATCACCGTCCTAGAGCTAGAGAGACCACTCTGGAGTTTAGCTATTCAGAAATAGTGAAAATGTTATTTATTGATAGTATTGATGTAAAAAGAAATGTGGCCTACATGTTATGTGTCTAATAAGAAGAATTGCTTATTAGGGCATATTGGATAGTAAGCACTCACAGTACTTAACAAATAATATTCTGCTGCTTAGACTGGCATGGAGGAGTGGTATTTCACAGATCAGAACAATACAGGTCATATCAAGTAGGCTATTGGTATTTGTGACTGACTCTTATGAAATAACTGTAAACCGTTTCTTCTGAAGCCTAATTGTTGTACGTTTGCAAAAAATAAATACTTTTCAAATAAAAATACTGTATTTATTAGCAACTACTAACTTTTTTTCTCTCCATTGCAATTCCTTTTGCAGAAGCCAATGTCACCTGATACCAAACAAAGAAAAGGTCCCCAAAAAAAAAGAAAGAAAGGGAAAAAGGTTCAGGATGACAGCTTGTTCCCTTCAATAATTGATGGGTAGGCCTACCTACCTACCCTATGGTAACTTCCAACTTCAGGCATCTACTCCTCAGGGTAGCTACATGGGGAATCAGAGTTTCAAATACGATTTGTCTGGTAGTCTGTTTCTAATCTTACAGTCTAGTCTAAAAGACACTTTTCAAGAGACAAGACCTATATTGAAGTTTGGCATTTCCAGACACCAGACATGAAAACTTCCAAATTAGAGTTTATTTTGAGAGTGTATGTTTATTTCGAATATAAAAACAGAAATAATTAGCAAATTAATCGAAATAAATCGAATCAAATAAAAGCACTTTAATTAATTATGTAAATAAAAGGGAAAAAAAGAAAATGTAAACATTATTCCCACCCCTTTTATTCATAATTAAAAAATGACTTGCTGACTTCCGTATGAAATAGCCTACTCAATACATAATACATCCCCTATAAACATTTGTTTATTGGCTGTCAGACAGTCTACCTGTACTCTTGGTAGTTGGTACCATAACCATATTATAACTCTATGCTTGGTGTGGAGAGACGACGTCGTCTCCAAACAACGACAAGCACATCGGAGCGACAGCAGCATTTGACCAATCACACGCGCTCCTGTTGGTGACAGGTGTCTGTCCTTGATTGACCAGTGGACAATGAGGGAGAGGCGGGGCTTAGCGGATGACGTAATGTCGTTCGGGAAATGGCAAATGACAGCAGACGTGAAGAAAGAAGAGGAGACGAAACTTTCCGAGGATAGTTTGTAGTGTTTTCATTGCGAATTTGATGCCCATAAACAACAACATAGCAACACAACAGTAACGTATATTCTTTTAGAATAAGTTAGTGTCACTGTTGTTAGAGCGAGAGCTGAAAATCGTGAACACGGCGGTCGATCTGAAGATAAACACCAGAAGTTTGTTCGGCCAGCATTAGGACCCGACCGATACTCGGTAGAATAATAGTTACCGAAGAGAAGACGATATGACGAACAGAGAGGACGAATACGACTATCTCTTCAAAGGTTTGTAACGTCGCTGACTGGTCTTATATATGACGTTTACATTTCTGCATTGGTACATGCTAACTGCTTCTACATACTCTGTTGTTCAGTTCTTCTTGACCGTTCTAAAGTACGTTTGATTTTAGCCCTGAAACATGACTGTCATACCATGTCAGTCATGGATGAACTTCAACCTGGTGTTTGCACTTTCTCCATTTACGGCCCGTACGTCTACATAAACGTTCAGATTTGAAATATAAAGTGCTTGCCCCGTGGCCACGGATGTTAGAATTCTGTTCGGGATAGCAGAAGTAGCCGTAGTATCCAACAAAAAGCATTTTAATCCGATCGGTGGCCATTTTTTCCGTATTTCCTCCATATACTGTTAACTACGCGACCCTATCGGTTGGAAGGTGTATTGCACTCTGATACGTTATAACTCGACAAGAAAATGGCCACCGATCGGATTAAAATGCGTTTTAGTGAACAATACGGAAATACGGGTACTTCTGTGGGCCCGAACAGAATTGTAACATCCGTGCCCATGGGGTAAACACTTTATTTCTGAAATCTAAATGTTTATGTAGATGTACGGGCTGTAAATAGAGACAAAGCAAACACTAGGTTGAAGTTCATCCATGACGGTCGTGACAGACGACCGTTGTGTCATCCATGGCTAGTTTGATTTGTACATTTCCATTTAGTAACGTTAAACCCTTGTACTTAATGCTGTAATATCATCACATGGGTCAATTGCCAGCATGGAATGGTCGCTCGCGACACAAGAAAATGCACAGATGTTACTATAACTTTGTTAATATGTTGCCTAGTTGGGAGACCAGACCATATGGCTACGTTAGGGCTGGTGGTGACGAGCTGCCGGATTGTTAAAGGAGGGGTTGCTAATAAGCACACCTAAGTATCGCATTAAATAGCATCTACCGTGGAGTGGAGTCATCATCTTGCACAGGCCTGTGATGCAATCCAATGGTGTGGAGGAAGTACTGGTCAACAAGGGGTTGTAATAATAAGATATTGCAGGATATCAACACACCGCACAGATTGGGTTACTTTCTTCTGTTTAGGGGGAAACATTGCATTGGCTACTATAGGGAAACCACGGTGGCTGTATTTGAGGACTCCATCTGTGCCCACACTAAGTAAAAGTGGTGTACTGGGGGGTACACATTAGCCTGAAAATGTGTTTTTTCTACTGTCCTATGTTTAAAAACAAAAGTGTGTGTGTGTGTGTGTGTGTGTATATATATATATATATATATATATATATATATATATATATATATATATATATATATATATATATATATATATATATAACATTTAAAAAATGCCAAGTGTAAAATGTAACAAGCCTTCCCTTATTGTTCTCTCTACTAGTTCCCCTTGTACATTGTCCTAGACGAAGGGAAATGCCATGCTCGGGGTCTTTTGTTCAAATATGGAACACTAAACAAGTAGTCACCAAACTGGAAATACTTGCACTGAAGTTAGACTGTGTGTGTGCGTGCATGCTTTTGTGTCCACTGAACAGCTTCCTGACAGCAAGTAGGGACAATGAGAATGACACCTACTCAAATAAATTGGTTTTCTTGCTTCTGGTGGCCAAATATCTTGTTAATCTGAATTTATTGGACTACATGGTAAAAATACACACTGCAGCATTAAACTAAACTGCTGATATGGGAATGACTGCCAGTTATCTCCCACCTTACCAGGAAGAACTAGAATGACTGTTAGACTGGTTCAGTCCTATCACTTCCTTTTTTTTAATGGCCTTATTTGTACTGCACTCACTGTTAGAGAGCATGAGTCAGTCAGGTGAATCATGATTGAATCACAGACTGCTCCCAGATGAGCAACATTGTCTTGCTCTCCTGTTAATGAAGTCATCCCTGCTTACACGTGCAGTCTTCCTTGCCTTCCAGTGAATGCATTCTAAATCCCTACATTCGATTGTGATCATCAAAGTGAACTAGTGAAGTTTGTCAATAAATAGTAGATCTGCACAACACATTATTAGTTTTAGCCTTTCCTTTATTGACAATTCAGTTGACTAAAAGTTACGCTAATCTCTAAAACAATACAGTTTTCATGCTTTTCATTACATATTTAAAACACATTTCATTACAAAGTAACAATAAATAATTTGATGCCATATTATATGTAATGTCATTGCCTTTTGCCTTTCACTACTGATTTTCCTTAAACAAGATATAAAGTATAATAATGGCATGGGCTCCCTTTCCAGTCTTAAGTGACAGATAGCAAATGAGGTGTGCACTTGGTGAACAAATTATTAGTATTTGTGGTGTCTCTCTGCTTCAGCGGGTTGTGTCCCTAATTAAGCCAGCATGCACCAAATCATTATATTCAGTAACATTTCATGGTGTCTATCTGTCTGCTACAGTGAGTTACACTGTGGCAGTGCAGGCACTAAAAAGTATATTTTTCACAATGTCATGCATGCACGTATTGGCATGAGCTGTGATTTATTGGTCTACTTTGTGCGGACATTCAGACAAACCTTGTAGACCGCTTGGCCTTTGGCCTTGAGACCTAGTTCAGATATCCACTTAAAGCCAGCATTATGTGGTAATTTCACATAAATAGCGCAGGGCAGCACTGAATGGATTGAGTTGTTCAAGGTTAACCTTGTTTATGTTTCTTAAAACATTTTTAGATGATATTGGGTGAATATTTCCAAAAGCACTCACAATACCAGCATTAGTTTCACAAACACTTTTGCCTAACTTTTGATCTAACAAAGTGTGTTTCTGTTGTTACCTGTCCCTTTTAATTTCCTGACTTGCATTTACACACACATACTCAGTCTGTGCCTGCACTGGGATCGGCCATGTAAGTTCTGCAGGGTTGTATCATATAATAGAAAGGTGTAATGTCTTTCGAGTTGAGGAATGCAAATCTACACAATGCTTAGTGGTAGGGTGTGTAACTTGGCCATGCTATTACGTTTCTCATGGCAAAGGTCCTGAAAGTGGTTGCATAATGTTTTTTTTGGTCCACCCTGGTTCCTTTGTGCCACGTGAAAACCAGAATGTCAGTGTTAACTCTTTGGCATGTCGGCAAGTTACGTTAGTGGGGAAATGTAGTCAAAAGAGACCTCCACTTCTAAGAAAAGTCTTTTAAACTACAAATTCAGACCAGTCAAGTTGATGAAAGATAACTTGTGAGACAAGTGGACCATTGTCTGGCGTTATGAGCTAGAGCCAGCCACATCAGTGCTGACATGTCTCTACCAGTGTCAATTACAACATAGTAGCGTGATCATGTAATGAGCTTAACTACTAGGCTACAGTTTCCCTGATGTAGGTGCAGCAGTATTGCTTCAGTACATTATTGCAGATGGATGATTTGTCAACATTACTTCAACATCCCACAGTTCCTATTTACCAATAGCAGGGTGGTGAGATGGTACAGTAGCTTCTCTCCAACCAATTAACTCAGCTTGCTTGCCAATCATAGTAGAAATGTGTTTCAGAGAGTCAATTTGATTTTGGTTGGTTACCTGGAACCTGCCAAAATAGTTGTTGCAGTATACACAAACTTCTAACCCACTGTTGTTAACAGTTGCCAGTATGTGGCTGGTGTTAATTAATAATTTCCCATCCTGGCAATGATCCAGTAGATGTTAACATAGGTATGAAGAAGTCAAATTGCAAGCTTAAATCTTTCAGAGGTAAATTCACATTATAGATGTTTTAATCTCTTACTAATTATAGTACATAATGTGCTCTGGCATTCTTACAAGCATATTATACGCAGTACTTATAGCCTATCAATTCCATTGATCTTTGATTGTTGTTGTTTTTTTCTTTTCCAAGTTTTCTAACTTAATGTTTTCCTGTGTTGTAGTGGTGCTGATTGGAGACTCGGGTGTAGGCAAAAGTAACCTGCTGTCTCGCTTCACTCGTAATGAGTTCAACCTGGAGAGCAAGAGTACCATTGGGGTGGAGTTTGCAACACGCAGCATCCAGGTAGAAGGGAAGACAGTCAAGGCTCAGATCTGGGACACAGCTGGACAGGAGCGGTACCGGGCCATCACCTCTGCGTAAGTTATATATTGGACCGTGACAACATTTATGTAACCCTTAATGTTGTGTTCACATTTTCATGTCTTTGACAAAAGCTACAAAAAGACAGAGCACGGCCAGCTACATTGCTGCTGAAGTGTTGCTCAAACCACACTGTGTTAATGAAAAGCGTAGGGTTAAATAGCACAGGGAACTGGTTAACAGCACCAATGAGTTGTTCATCCATTTATGGAACAGAGCAGTAACTGTGGGAAGAGAGAAGGGGAATGGAAATGATGAAACAAAAACATATTATTTTGATTGATGCTTCACTGCGTCATTGGAGTGCTAAAAAAAGTTGAAGCCAGCCAAACTTTTTTGGGTACTGCTAGCTTCACACCAGTTACGCAGCGTCAGTTTGAAGCTTTGTGTTGCTGGCTTCCATTGAAAATTACTTGTAGCCTGTTGATTTGTCGCCTCTTCGAAGCATTATGCTGAACGCTGCGTTCACACTAGTGGCTACAACTGGTTAAGAGCAAGAATTAGTTCTTCTTCTATTTACGGAATGGAGCAGGAATTGTGGGGAGAGAGAAGGGGAGTGGAAGTTGTGAAACAAAAACATGATTGATTGACGCTTCACTGCGTCATTGGAGCTCTGAAAAAAAACTGAAGCCATCTGAACTCTTTGTTTTTGTTGCGCCCGTCACGGCAAGTGTCAGGCATCAGTTTGTAGTTTCATGACTTCTTTTGAAAATTACTTGTAGCCTGTTGCTTCGTCGCCACTTGTGTGAACGCAGCATTATAAGGGCCATTCACACTGAGCACTATAACTACAATCTGGGAACCCATTAGATAAAAAAAAAAAAGGAAACAATTATAATTTTTCTCTTCTTTTTGCCTCTGGGGGAACCACCTCCTTTTTTTCCCTCCTCGGTTTGGCTCCTCCCCTTTCTTAGTCCACTTCCTCCCGGGTGCTTCTGTGTTTATTCCTGCTAACAACAACACTACATGTTTAGTGGTGCTGACAGATTCTGCTATTAGCAGAATCTGTTTTGAGAGATTACTATAACTATATCAGAGTTCACACCAACTATAAAAAAAAATACAATAGTTATAATGCTCCGTGTGAACGGCCCTTTAATCCTACACACATTATCTTTCTCTCTTGCATGTATAATACCAAAGTACATATACACACGGCATTGCATGCAATTAAATATTTATTTCTGTTTGGATCAATTTTCAGATTTTGGGTAAGGCATACAAATTCAGCAGTTAGATGTTAATACAAGCATGCCATCAACACGGTATTCTACATGGATTAGGGTAAAAAAAAAAAAAAAAAAAATATATATATATATATATATATATATATATATATATATACTGAAATACAACCAAATGTATGTGCTATAGCTTAATTGAACAATTTTAAAATAATGTATTCATTGCAGTACATAATTTAAACAAAAGTAAAAGTAAAACTGCTGTCTACATTACTCTCCAGGAGAATTGCGAATGAAACAGAAATGTTGTAATTGATGTAAAACAGAAGAATGAAACAGAGGCTTGTCCTCTGTTTGAATTGACCCCAGAACCAACAGATTTGACTGTTGACAGTCCTTAAACCACATGAACCCTAGCATCCTAGCATTTCATAATAAGTGTTTGGTGAAAACATTATGCTATTTTCGGCAAAAAGATTTTGATGTAGAGGGAAAGAAGGAGAGGACCAAGACCCCTAGGTGACCCCGGTCAAAGGTTAAGGTCTGCTATGGAATCCTACACTATGGGCTACCACAGGGTGTTCATAATGGTTAAAACCTTCCTGTAACCAGAAGGTGCCAGGAATCATGCCCTATGACCACAAGTTCTATATCCTGGTGTCCCTGAGCTTAGTCTCGCGAGCCAGACAGTTGGCTCCCACAATTTTCAAATGCTTCCGTCATACACTCTGAGTCTGGACCACAGAAGCGCTGAAAACGATTCAGGGGTAAAGCGTATATTGCAGTCTTTGCAGTCACGTACATATGTCCTAATGTAAATCACATTAGTCGAAGCATATATAGCTTGCTGCGAAGCTAAATTTCAAATTTATTTTAAAATGCATGTTTGTGAACGAAAATTACGAACAGATGACGGCTTCCTTTCTCAGCTTTCGGGAGGTGTAGTTCCAGACTCTATATAGCATTCGGAGATTGTGGAATAGTAGTCTGGCCATGTGAGACTACCCTGAACTAGACACTCAATACCTGCTGTACCAACGTTTCCCTTTCAGTACCACACATAAAAGTGGTCTAATCCAATTTATATTTCTTTCTGTCTCTCTCTATTGTTTAGGTACTACCGTGGGGCAGTTGGAGCTCTCTTGGTTTACGACATTGCGAAGCACCTGACCTATGAAAATGCTGAGCGCTGGCTGAAAGAGCTTCAGGACCATGCAGACAGCAATATCGTCATAATGCTGGTGGGCAACAAAAGTGACCTGCGCCATCTACGGGCGGTGCCCACAGATGAGGCCAAGGCCTTTTCAGGTACCCTCAAATAACACATTTAACGTGAGGTCCTATTTTTGCATATGGAAGGATGTTGTTTTTGGTATGCAAATACTGTTTAGTTGGTTATTGTTTTAATTTGTATTTTTGGACTGAATTTGAATAATTAGAGCATTCATTGGTCAGATGGACAGTAGCAGACCAGAGAGTAACACCAGCTTAAAAGGTTTGTTACATGTACATGCAATACATTGTGGAATAACAATGACTGTGTGTGTGTGTGTGTGAGTTAGAGAACACACACACACACACACACACACACACACACACTAGTATAGTAAGATGGGTAAAGTGCAAAAAAAGTTTGATGTGTTGCCCATACGGAATCAAAATTATGTTAATTTTAAAGGAATAGTTCACCCAAAAAAATACTTATTTTCTATCAATTACACGCCCATGAAGCCTTGAATTCATGGAGATTTTTTAAATAATTTGATGGCTGAGTGTATTTTCGGTAGGACACACAGACTCAGACTACTTTGAGTCTCCTACCGGATACATTAGCATATTTCCACCAGTAATGAAATTATTGGCTTAGGAATGTGATAAAAACTAAAAAATCTCAATTCAATGCTTTATGGGGTGTGTAATCGATAAAAAAGAAATTGGGTGAACTATTCCTTTAATATACTGTTCTGTCATTTTGGCACCTACGATTTATGATATTTTCCTGTTGCAATTTATTTTAACCTCAAGATATGTTGCTTAGTGCAAAACACCAAGATCTGGGTCAAAAGACAAGAGTGGAATTTAGTTAACTTCTCACAAGTTCGAACAAGGGTTAATTTTTTACAGGTGGCCTGGCTGCCTGGTCAAGTGTAACTTTGACAATCTTTAGCCATTTCTAATTAGTAGATTGGCTGCGCTGGGCCTACGTATTTATCTTGACCTTGGCTTATGTTTGGTTTAGTATTGTGCATAATGCTTTGACTTGTAAATGACTCTTGATAAGGCTGTCTCCAAAGCAGACAAACACAAGAGTGCTGTTGGTCCACATTAGAGTGAAAAAAGCAGGCTTAGTTTTTCAATGCCATGGGACTAGTGTACTTAAAGTCTCTTTGGTGTTGTCTAATCTACAAAAATGTTATTAAATAAAATGTTATTCAAAGTGCCTTTTGCAATAGCACAAATACATAAAATGTTTGCATTGGGAAGAGGAAGACCCAGTGGCAGAGTTGGTACCATACTTTACCTATCTATATGATGACATTGTGTGCTTGTGTTTTTACAGAGACGAATGGCTTGTCCTTCCTGGAGACCTCAGCGTTAGATTCATCCAATGTGGAGCTTGCTTTCCAGACCATCCTCACAGGTATGCATAGTTTCATTGCACTCAAAATATTCATTACATTTGTATTTAACATCTGAGAAAGGAAGAGCTATTGAATTTGTCACTGTGGTAGAACCTTGGGTTATATAGCTACCTGGGAATGATAAGTCAAAATATTATCGATAATGTTGTTGCTTCTGTTCATCGGTGATCAAGGTGATTGGAAGTAGCAATTCTATTCACTCCATGGCCAAATACAAACAAAAAGTCCAGGTACACTTGTCCGAAAAGTAAATCAAATGAATGTTAAATCCAATCGATAACTGCTGAGTGGCGACAGTCACTTTGGAAGTCTGAATGACCTCTACTTGTAAAACGGTAGCATTATTTGTTCTTTCATGAATAACCAATAATATTTAATGCTCCGCCATTTAAAAGCAATTGCCCGTCGGGCAACCTGAAAGAAAACTCCACTTGCCCAAATGTTTTATTTACTTGCCACGGGCAGTCGGGCAATCGTTAGTGTCAACCCCTGTACATATATACATACCCACATACTGTACATGCATACATGTATGTGCACACACACACACACACACACACACACACACTACTTTTCCTCATAGTGTATTTAACATGTTGGTGCTTGTCTTGTACACTAGGTGGCAGCAGAATCCAGTTAATCAAATGGCATATCACTGGTGTTCAGTCAATGGCTTGAACACCACCTGAGGTTTATTTATTTTTTTATGTCAAAAGCATGGGTAATTGGCCAACTCAAGGGTCTCTCACCTGGTGAGAGCCCCTATCAAGGCAGCCATTTCCCAGCCAGGAAGAGTCAGTAAGAGCTTTTCTTTGGGTCTGGTCTCTCTCTGCAATGCAAATATGGACCCACCTGTCCACTGAGGGAAAATACAGTTTAGTTTGTTTCGCATGTATTTACTATTACAAAAATCTGTATAACCAATTTTATGTAAAGGGATATATTTAGCCACCCATAGGAATTGTTTGGTCACAGCTCGGTAAGCTTAAAGAACAACTGTCTGTGACTATTTCAACCTGTGGAGTGTCTAAAAGGATAATCAACCAGTTGAGCCATGTTAATGTGAGGGAGTGCCTCGCCCGGTGTCGAGTTGGTCGGATAGGGGGTTTCCAGAACCGCCAAATCGACCGATATGCCCGTATATAGCCATAATGGAGATCGGGTTGTCCAGAACCACCGATCCGACCAATGTGCCCTTATCAACTTCAAACTCGGTGTGCGTACCGCTGAGTCCCAGAGTGATGCGACCAAGTGGGAAGTCGGTCGGATCAGCGGATCTCCAAAAGACATTGATGAACCCACAAATCCACATATGAGTACCCTGATGTCATCAGTATGACGTCATGACGGTGCATGACTGACACGGAACTCCATATATGAGAATAAAAGGGACACTGACAGACAGTTACAGAATTATTCCTATGTATGGACATAAAAGGGACACGGAGAGACAGACAGGTACAACAGGTACTCTGACAGCGGGTATTGCATAACCGGGTGGGGCATGTATTTCTAACTTTCATTGTTCCCGGTGCCAAGTAGACCGGCACCGGTCTAGTAATTTCTAATTCATAAAAACTTCTAACAAACGAACCCCATTGAGCTAATGACAATGCTAATTAGCTCATTAAGGTAGGAGAACAGAAGGAGTTGGAGGCATGCTAGCCGGCCAGTAGGACCTGAACTGGAGACCGATCAGATTAGGGTAGACATGCAAGGTACAGACAGTGAGGGCAGGCAGAGAAGAGGTCTGCCACTTCTGTAAGTGCCATCCATCTGGTAACTAATAGAGCGTTAAAAGTTAGTGGTAGTTTTACCACCAAACCTGTATAGTGTCACAGCTGTAGCCAAGGAGCTCTTCATGTTTTTTTTAACTCAAAATACCCTCATCCTTATTTACTTTTCAGGACTGAACTCACTGGGCTGTAGTTTTTATTAAAAGTTAAGCAGTGCCTAAAAATAGATGCGGGAAGCCGGGAACCCCAGATGACGAGAGTCGCTGTGATGCCAGATTAAGATGCAGTTGTAGACCCTGCAGTCAGGAGCCTTGTTATACAGTCTGTTTCACCATATAAAATGCTGCCCGTTTGCGACCTTGTTTTAGTCATATATGCTACTAACTCGCTGCTTCCGCTCAATCTTTTCTCTCTCCTGCAGCCATCTACAACATAGTGTCACAGAGGCAAATGTCAGGACGCACTGACTCTGACTTTTCACCCGGCTCCAACGTGGTGCCCATCACGGTGCAGCCCACACAGACCTCAGCCAAGCAGGGACCCTGCTGCCAGAACAACTGAGACCACACCCTGTTACCTCCATCTCTAGGGCCAGGGAGACAGACAGACAGGAAGACAGGAGACAGAGACAAGGTAGAGGGAACCATTTCATGCAGAGGCACAGGTACAGGGGTTGGATTTAGTCAATTAATGTTCATATGAAGAAGGCACCCTGAGTATGAGGAAGTTAAGAAAAACAGACTGTCGGAATGAAAAAGAGAAAGAAGCTGGAAAGCGAGACATCAGCGTTGCTTCTTGCATCTAATTTGTATTGTGTCCTCCAAATAATCTGTCCCATCCATATACGATACATTAAGCTTTGCTACCAGCTTCTTAAATATGAAAAAAACGTGAGCAGACTCGAAGTAGTAAGAAACTGAGGATATTCGGTCCCCTTGTATCTCATCACATTTCTCTCCCTCTCAATCATTCAACCATTGAAATCTCTATTTAATAACGCTGTCCCTCAGTTCCCCTGAACAACAGGTGAAGAGGCATTAAGAATCGTCATAGAATACACCAGTGTGAACTGCAAACCCCATCTCTATGGTCAGTCCCATCATCCCAAAATTCATTGCATTTATATCCCACATGATAACTTATTGAGCACTAGATGAAGGTCTCATTTGGCTGAGGGGTTTGTGCAACAACTCTAGGTTAAGACTTTTTGACGCTTCTTACTTTGCAGTGAAGGCTGTCCTTTCACTGGTAATTAAATCCATTTTTATGAGGGTGCTGTTAGGGGCAACTATCCCTCGCTAATGGAGGAACAGGGAGTTAAAGCGATCTCATCCCGAGATGAGAACAAGTCATGAACCAATTTAATCTATGCGTAACAGGAAGTCTCAGAGCAATATCATCTCTCCTCTACATACAGTATGTAATTTCTCTTTTGATTGCTTGTGATCCATGTTCTGAGCACATTTCCTATCCTTTTTTGGACACTTGCTATTCTACTGACGAGTCACGCTTTCGCAAGCTTCTTCAGGGTGTTGTTTGAACACGATACATAGCAGGATAATTGCATCGATATTGGACAGGATCACTGTCGCTCTACTACTGTCTATGACCATTTCAGTACTTCAGCCCATGGGCGGGGGTAGAGTGGGCTGATGGCGGAGACCAGTTCAAATGGACCTGGTAGCTGGGATGGAGGAATAGATCATGTTTCAGGGGATGGGGTAGTGAGGGCACTCAGCCCTGCCCTGCTCCCCTACAGTCTCTGATGCACCCAAGATGGCCTGTTTTACTGTAAATTAAATCCTCCACTGCCCACCACCTGCCCCCCTCTGATCTCACTCTCCTCTGTATTGAACTGCAACAGGAACATGCCTTCTGGAATCTCCCTCAAGAATACACCAGCCTTTAACTTGTCGTTGCTTTCCTGTAGGGCAATGTAGCTTACTCAGGGGGTGGGATTTGTTAAACTTTAAGTAGACCCTATAGATGCACTGCAATAACGTGGTCTTAACAATGCAGTTAATGTTGCATGTTTGTATTTATCATTTACAATCAAACTGCAGTGAAACAAGTTTCCTTCTCACTTTGGGAGGTCTTAAGTCACTTGTTTGAATCAGAAATTGAAATTTATAAAACTTTAAAGGCCCAGTATTAAAAAAAACACATGTATCTTCTTATCTATGCATTCAGATAGCTTCAGTGTGCCAAATGCCATTGAGCTCCATTGTATTGGAGCCGAAATGATATTATATTGAGATGGCCAAAATCTCCAAACGTTTGCAAATTAACACTGAAACTACTGTATCTGCATGGATATAGCACTCCAGATAAGAGGAAAAACATGGTCTTATTTATTTTGGGTGAACTTTCCCTTTAAGACTGGATAAAATATGAATTACTTAAGATTGTTTTTTTTGTTGTGTGATGGGTTGTCAGAAAAATCTGTTTTGTTTTTTGCCCTTTTTTAAGTGTTCTTTTGAGCGAACACATACATATTTATCCTGCTGACATGTTTCTCCATCAACACTGTTCTGTCAACTTCACAGGTCCTCAGTTGGGTGGTGTATGTTAAAGGTTTTTAGATGTTTAATCTGTATATTTGGAGTTTGGACTACATACTGTATGTATTAATAAATCTCATTTGTTAATTGCCTGACTTCCATTATTTCTTCATTTAATTTGGAATTGCATTCTTTAAATCAATCAAGACAGACATGAACATTAGAACATAGCACACTGACTTTCTATTGATTATTTCATTTTTTGTTTTATTAGAAACATTTACAATACATCTTGAATCTTGGAAAAATAACAAAGAACTGAAACTAATATGGCGCAGATACAATAATAAAAGTGTTCCAAAAAATGTAAATCACAAAAAACATGTGCTATACGAAATAAACCTGCAATATCACATGCCTTGTAGGGGCATGCCACACTGTAACAGAGTTCAAAGACTTAATTTTTCATCCATCAAAGTGACGGTCAGCCGCAGAGGGCCAATGGCAAACCCTCTCTAACTGTTCACATAGAAACCAGAAACTAGTGCCAGGTGATGCTGGCCCAAAAAACTAATGCACTAAGACCACTATTAGACCGGTATGTACTGTAACAGCTCTACTGTGCTGGAAGAATCGGAAACGCTACCAAAGACAAACTGTTAGACTGTATTGGCCCCTTCGGAAGAGTTTAGGAGTTTGATGGGCAGCACCAGTTCAGTCCCCATGCTTCACAGGTGGTGTGAAGCAAATGTGCCAATCTAGTGTAATGTATCATGGCTTTTCTTTCTCCTGTGTCAACTCTAGTGTTACTGTTGAGCTTAAAGTCAGCCCTTATGAAATGGCAACAGCTTTGCATCACTTAAGGAGAACACGAAGAAAATCAGGTGTGGAAAAAGTGGAGCCAAGGACTGAAATGCCTGATGTCAAACTCCTTTCAACTTGCTTGTTTCCAATGAGGCTCAACTATGAAAATCTACCAAGGAGAAACAACCCAAGAGTACTTATGTTAAAAATATTAACACAGATTCTGCACTGTTTCTCCCATCTAAGTGACCATACAACATACATGCAAACTAGTACGGATATGAATCTGTAGTGTGTATATGTGTGTGCAGCTAGTTACATAGATCTACTACATGGTGCACTTTTTCCGCTATTAGATGTCTCTGCTTGATTTGCCCACCCTGTCCTTTAACACATTAGGGGAAACTTGATCATTAAGGCTTTGATTCTTTCTCCTTTAAGCTAATTACACTCTTTCGCTATCAATCGCAAACTGTCCCAAGTAGTAGATATACAAAATGTATGCATGAAAATTGTGTATAAGTTATGTGTGACCCATTGGAAAGGGCCACAGCTGCCTCATTCATTCCAAGCATTGCAGTCATAACATGTTTTATATGTTTGATAAGTAAAAGTTTAGATTACAGAGGAAATGATTAATGGGTTGAGTCAGTAACATGGGGTTAGTTGAAGGGGAAAGGGGTTTACAGCAAGCAGCATCACACAAAGAATGCTGATGCAGGAAAAATATATGATCGAGGCACAAAATTGATGCTCTGTGACTAAAATATCTCCAAATCCTAAAAAATATTATATTATTTTCTGTTGCTATTCCTTCGTGAATGCACTGGTGTTTGAAATAGTGCATGTCGGAAGTTAAAATTTAAGCTATGGATCTTTCACATTCCCATTTCCTTCATTTACAGTGAAGTACATGAAGAATGTGACTTTCCATAACTTTCATAAATAAAACTTCTAAATTTTTCATATTTTAATTATTAGTAGAAACTGACTTCCCTGTTTAGAAATATATTAACTTCTTGTACTTTTAATTAAAAAACAAAACGTCTTGAGTTACTCATAAATATGTTGCTTCATTTTTTTTTTTTTACTTTTCATAAATAACATCCAGATACTGACTTTTTTCCTCTGCTTTCTATGAAATAATAACCCATGTTAGCAAAATAGATTTGAGAAACTTGTAATATTTTTTTTTATTCATTTTAAGTCACTTTCTATAAATGTAACGTGGAAGAACTCAAATATAGTCTACGGTGGAAACCTCTCACAAATTCTTTCCAAAGAACAAACTAAAACTTAAAGCTCACATTGTAAATTGAGGAAATAATAAGCGTAAGGAGTGCATTAAGTTGAGTGGTCATCTTTTTACATTCAAATGCATTACTTGCTCGTCTTATGATTTTGACAGGATGGTAGAATTGCTTAAGTGCATTGATTGAAATAAGGATTTCCTATCACTCCTTAAGGGATTCTACATAAATGCATAAAGACCTTTTCATAGAAAGAGAAGAAAAACACCAACAGTTTCTATCATTTCTATTATAGTAAGCTTAATACAATATTGTAAATAATACTAACAAGAACTTAATGAATGAAACATCATTGTGTGAACGAGCGACCCAACCCCTTTGTATCTCCATTGACTGTATTTCATACTGGAAGAGTTGGATAAATGAACCTTAACACCGTAGCATAATCACTTGAGTCATAATTAAAATTTCTATCTCAATTAGTTAAACTACAAGGTAAATATAAGGATTTAAACTGACGTCCATTTTAAGATCTTAAAGCTTTTCATACACTCGTCTCGTGATGATGAATTCTTAATGGGATCTTACTTTTTCAATAAATCTTACTTCATGTACTATATTTTACTAACATGCAATTCAACTTAAGGAGAATATAGTTAATGGCTCTCTATATATGATATTAACTGAATCCACAGTGTTATTTTATCCAAACAATGTGGTGTTATTACACTGACAACTCATTTATATCTCAAACTGCTTACTCAGGGTGTAAAAAAACAGTCATTCTGCTTGAATTTTGTCTACACTGTAAACATAATACCATATTCTGAGTATTTTTATATCTGGGGCTCATTTACTTGAACTTAACCTATGGATCAAAGTAGTTTTTATCTAACGTGATAAGAGAAAAGTACTCTTAAAATACTTTTAAATCTCAGTTGGGGCTGATATGCCATGGATTGGTGTGTTTGGGGAGTTGTGAGTCAGCTATAGTATTAAACTAATCTCGCAACACTGAAACTTGATATGCCATAATTCTACAGATAATTGACTGTACTCTCCAAGAGGTTTGGTTCAACAGTCAGAGGAATTTTTGCTTTGAAAGCTGATTATTTATTTCATTGACCCTAACCACAAAAAATCCAGTAAGCCCTAATGTATTTCAATTTTCAAACTGAAAATAGGTTTAACTGCTCATGACCTTGAAACTTTCTATAAGTTTTGTTCTTTGGCTACATTTGACCATGTCTTTCGAAAATACAATGAAAAGTTGTTACAACAGCTAAAAGTATCAAACAGTGCCATCAATAAAAAAAAGGAAACAAAACTATTTTCACTATGTAAACACCAATATCCTCAAGATATGCTATTTTAACTTAAAAGTTTATTCCTACATGCAAGTAAATACAAAGTAATGAATGTAAAATAACTCCTTTCTTGAAAGAAAAACTTTTGGCTCAATGCAGTTCACACGGACAACATAATGATTTGCAGTAAGGGAGTGAGAGGTATATCTTATTATATAGTCCCAGCTTTCAGGTCTTAATTATCCGTCAGAGTAGTTGATGCAATCTACCACCAATGGGATCCAGCAATGACAAACAGAAAAAGGCATCAGGCGTTCATTTTAAGTTCTTTAAAAGCATTTTGTCTTTAAAAAAAAACATATTAATGATCTTTTTCAGCCACTAGGAAGTCATCTTAAAGTTGGTATTTGAACACCCCGTCTTAAAATCGTATTCATATTCATCATAAAAAGACCGGGATTTAAGCAATCGTAAATGACTGAATACAATAACAATTACCGTACATGAAACTGCTACTAAGCAATTATGTCTCTTCCCACATTGGTATAAATCCATAATGCATTATAAGGAGATTTAAGACAAATGCAATAGGATTGTCATAAAGAATCAAGATCAAATTTGTATGTGATTTTTATGAATTTATTAAGTGGTCTGTTTATTGTCGCATTATATTCACATTATTGCTTTTCAACTTATTATACATTGAAACTGATTCATCCAAAGGTTTCTGGGGATCATTTTTACTGATAACTTTTCTATGTGAAGGTTTGGATTTATACATGTGTAGATTCATAAAGGCTATTCATTACAGTATATAGTAGTGTCTGGTTAATTTCCTACCTATATATTTGGATGAAATACTAAGTTAACCAGTTTACATAAATTTCATACATGTATGGATCTACCTAATATACTTTTATGATCAAAAGGATGAGGGGACTCATATGAAAATTCCTTCTCCCTAAAAGTCAAAACTTCTTTTGATTCCATACACCAAAACATTGAAAAGGTCATTTTCCTTTTGTAAAAATAATAAAACCCTCACTTTTAAGTGGGCATCTGTCTGGATCTTCATAACTGATACATATATACAGAGATGCTCAGAACCTTTTCCCATAAAGTACAATACTCATTATCTTATACAGCGTCTAACCAGGGAGACTCTTCAGTAATCCCTCTTTCTTAAACCAGTGCAAAGCTCAACCAAGTCATCAACACCTACTGAATTGGATGAGAGCTCTCCCAAAATTATCACTAGTACTACTATTACAAAAAAGTAAGAACCACCATAATAGAACAAATGATAGGGAATCCTTATGTGCATGTCTTTCCAAGTCTATGAGGAAATATTCACCATCAGTGGTCGGTTTGGTATTAATCAAATGTTTTTTTGTGTTTTTTTTGTGTTTTTTGCTCATTTATTATGCAATAAGGTGCTTTACTCTACATTTTACGTAAAGTGATTTAAGGGCCTAATTTTTCTGAATCCCTTGTGATCCCCTCCCACACTGACTGATTCACATTCTTTTCTCCAGAGACAGGTACTTTACGTTTTTGGGGGGACAATACGATCAAAAGGCCTAAGTTGCTACCTTGCTTGCCAAAGTGAAGGCAATATTCATATTTTAAAAAAGTAAGGCGGAAAACAAAATCAAAACAATGACGACAACAACATCAATACTAATTTAAAAGAACAGTGTCATACTGCCTTGAAATTGACATTGAAAGCTTAGGCCAAACCACTGTGCAATGTTGTCATTCATAAAATGGTCACTATCATTTATTTCTCTCATATAGGATTTACGGTACTCTTTTTGCAAGTATAGTGCTTTCGTCACAGTCCACAGACAAAAGGAGTGGTCTGCTCATTGTAAAAAAAATAAAAAATAAAGTGTGTGGGTGGGGGGCTGTTTTTCCTAGCCTCGGAGGCAACAGCCTAATGTAATTATTCATCCTATTTCAAGACAGAAGCTGAGTAGAATTGTTCAGTAATAATACCAGTAATATGACATAATCCATGCTAATTTGCATGTATTCACCCGTCATCGCCGTCAGTCCAAATGTGGCAGCACCTTGAGACATCAAGGATCCTTAAAATTACAGGATCTGCAAGGTCTCTTTTCTTTGGAGCGACCTTCCCTCCCTAAAAACACCCCTCTAACCCTCCCCACCTTTTCTTATCCTTCAGCTGTAATCCCCACCCCCAGCCCATTTTTGTCCATCCCTCTGAAATTCCCCACACTGGGGCTGAAGCAGACGCAGAGCGTGTGTAATTTGATTCAGCATGAGTGGTGCCTAAATGGGGCGTTTCCGCCACTTTTCCTGTCAATTACAATTGTCTGATTTTATTTTGGAATCTCAACGCAGAGCCGTGGCTGGCTAAGGACCGGGCGTCCACAGTGAGGAGGCAGCTGTAGGATGTCCCATACAGTAGCTAGGTGGCAAGGGTAAGCCAGGAATGAAGGGTCATGGGGTGGGAGGACTTCAACCTGCCTGAGCTCTGTCACACAAACAGACCTTTATCCGAATTTCAGGAAGGTGGGAAGGCAGGTGGGGTGGAGAGGTATAATGCTGCTCGCCACATATTAAAATATTACTTGCTGTCACCCTGGCATGTGAACACATAGATTTGTTTTTCATTATTATGAAAGGCAGCCGCAGAATCATATTGTGTGTCATTCAGGTTGAAATATCTGTGGCTGATACACTGCAGATAATCTTATTTTTCTCCCAAGAATGCTTATTTTACAATTGCTGCCAAATTCAGCCAGCTTTTTCTATCAAATGTGTTCTTTCTAGTGTTAGAACAAAGGAGGCCCCTCTCCCCGGTAGGGATAGCTCAGAACAGCAGAGAGGGAACAGAGGGGAGAAGAGGAGGGAATGAGAGGAAGGAATACGGAGGGGATCCTATTAGCCCAGCTGCACCCACACTCTGTCAGACCTGCCCCCTCCATGCTTTTAACAGTGGGGTGGGGCAATCAGCAGTTCACTGCAGGGCCCCGTTTCACATACGGCACCACGGTCGCCACACAGCTCGCACCTGGCCCATCCCATTTGCCTAATTGTCAAAGAGTTGCTCCAGGCCGTGTCCAAGCACTCTGGGGCCCACGCCACCACCGGACCCAGACAATGCAACCCCACTAAGAGAAGCAAAGCATTGTGGGACAGCTGTGGTCATTACTGCCTTCAAAAACCAACAATCGAACTGTAAGGAGTGAGGGGTGGGGTGAGTTGGGGTACTGGCGTGAAGGCCACTCCCTAAGAATTGAGAATAAGAGCAGGGAACTATAAAAGAGACCTCCAACTTGAGGTCACATTCAGTGTACCATGAAACACCTGCTCTTGTACAGCTCTGCTAATTACAGGGGAGACACCAAGCCCCTGAGAGCTCCCATACAAAGCTGTTATCATAGGGCAAGCAGAATGAAGACCACTGATTTAGGCTTCTGTATTTTATGTTTTTGACCAGTTTAATCAGACTCTACTACTGATTTTGGAAACCGTTAAATGCTTTACTCAACTTCTGTCCACACATTAATGCTCCGTTTTATTTACACTCTGTACACCTCAGAGAAATGCTTGTCGGCTGGAGGTCTTGTTTTGTCTTATATCGTTCAGCGATTGCGGCCAAATGACCACATAAGACAATAAAGCATAGATAAGGTGGCTTTGAAACAACTCCGTTGGGGAGAAGTATCTCAAGACCTTGCCAAATGGACGAATTCCAAGGCTTTTGGCCTTACAAATTAAATCAGTGCTTAAACGCCAACAAGAGACCACATGTTTTTCAAGTGCCACAACGAGCCAGCGTTCCTGAACCTTTTCACTAAACTGCAGTTCAGCTCAGATTCATTGACTAACGTTTGACGTAATATTAGAAAGATAATGTTAGCAATTAGTTTTGTATAGCTTCCTCCAGCAATCTCTGTAAAACAAAAAAAGAAAAAAATATAACCAAATATTATAAATGGTATTTCCTATGTATTGTATGAATTGTAAATCTGGTCAGCTACCTGGTGAATTTTAAGTTTTTCCCCCTTCCTTTTAGTTGAGACTTTGATTGGAACCAACGTTCTCCCTTAATCAATTTGTTAAAATTAATAATACCACCTATTTTGGATCAGTCACTATGGAATGAAAAGGGCAAAATTTCAAGGTATGATTGACAATCATATTAGAGACCATGACGATTGTAAGGTGCGATGAAAATTCAATCTTTTTTTCCTTCTAGTTAAGAACATATTGACTTTCTAGGTCATTTAGGTGCAGATTGGGTACCTCAACAATCATCCTCCTTCCTTCCTTCTATATAAAACCACTTCATGGCAAAATAAAATTTTGAATCATAAAATGTTCACATTACTATCTACTTCTGCCTATACTGTGATTCATGAATGAAAAACAGCAGCAGTCAAAAAACTGAAAATGCAAGGTACTATACTTCTCTTATAAACAAAACTTTTATAAAATATATATATGCATATATATATAAAAGAAAAACTTAAAAATATTTCTTATACTTTTTAGTAAAGCAAGCAGCACCTTCTAAAATACCTGCTTGGTTGTTTTTAAATTTTCTGAAAAAAGACAACAAAAACAAAAAAAAGGTACTTACGTATTATAATAATCATAATAACAGTAAATAATTATTGAACAAACACTGATGGAAAAAAATGATAAAAACTGACATTTCTTTTTTTTTTCTTAAGAGAATATCCGGATGGCCTGCGTCACCAAGGTGTGGCACACGGGGCACTCCGGGTGGTTAAGCTCACAGATTCGGATGGCACACTCCATGCAGAAGAGGTTATGGCCACAGGGCACAAGGGCAGCCGTCACTTTACTCTCAAAGCAGGTCATGCAGTCCCGCACAGTGGCCGGTGGCGAGTCTGGCACAGGCAGACGGCCATGAAAACCCCCGCCGGCTGAAGTGGGCTCACTGTGGGCACGGCGGGCCTGGGCATGGGGTGAACCGGCCACAGCCACAATGCTGGTGACTGAAGAGTTGGTGGTGCCTCCTCCCCCACAGGGCTCAGGCAGACCTGGAGAGAGTCTGGTCAAGGGAAGGGGAAGGCCTCCGAAGCTCTTGGACCGCTGCTGGGCATAGAAGGCCACCTGTTTGGGATAGTCAGGGTCACCCCAGCTCTGGGTCCCCTCTGATCCAAAGTAAGAGCAGGGCTTCTCTCCAGAGCTTGAGAAATTGCCCTTGGTATAGATCCCCCCTCCCTCGCTTCCTCCTCCTCCTCCAATCATGGCATCTGAGAAGTTTTGGCGGTAGCTGCTGGTGAGGGGCTTGCGCTGGCCCCCCTGCAGCCCCCACACCTGCTGTAGCCGGCTCTCCAGACCGCCGCTGCTGCCCGCCGGGCTGCTTCCGCCATCAGGCCCCAGGCAGTCATTCTCGTTGTTGTGGTCATGCAGGCCTCCCGTTCGGAATGCAATGTGTGCCTCAATCTCCTCACGAGCGCGCTCGGCGTTGCTTGGTGAACCGGTTATCTCAAAGACGGGGTCGCGGTCCCGACTAGGAGTGACAATGTAGGTGCAGGTCTGCTGTTGGATGCGTTTGATAGTGGAGCCCTTGGGACCCACCACCAGCCCCACCACACGGTACGGCACTCTCACCTGGATGGTGGTTTGCCCTGGTAGTGGTGTGGGTGGAGAGCCACTGAAGGATACACCCAGCTTGTTGCGGGATGCCCGGAGCATGGAGAAGTGCTCCGCAGCAGAGATGATCTCACGGCGAGCCAGTGCAACATCCTCCTTGCGGCCTGTGATCAAGAACACAGGCTCCTCTCCTCTGACAGGGGTTTTGATGTAAGTGTTGGTCTTGGCCCGCAGGGCTTTGATCTTGCAACCTGCAGACAAACCAGCAAAAGTTTGAATAAGGCAAAAGAGGCGTTATTGATTCAATTGTGCAACCAACACAACCAACAAAATATGTAATTGTAAAACCATGCACACAATTTTTGGCAAGATTTGGTAAGGTGGGAGGAAAAGGAAATAGAGCTTTTTTTGTGCACAGATTTTGTGCAAAGATATTATTTTGGGAAAGGACTTGCAGCTTTCTCTGCCATAAATTCTTCGTTTTACAACAGTTCCATTAGTACCTTCTAATTTCTAACACACAAACACAAATGATGCAAAGCCTTAGAGAACTAGGATCATTTTTAAGGGAGCGGGCTAAGTGTAGTACTCTCATGTAAAATAAGTATCTATACCTGTCCTTTGCTTGAACTTGATGGCAATTAAGGCAAGACATGTGCATCAGGTTTGTGCCACAGATTGTTCTGCATTTGCCCAGTTTTTAAGTGTAATAACTTGATACAGTAAGTGCATTTAAGGGAGAGACTCGATGTGAGAGAGTTCTGGCTAATGTCATTTCATGTCAAATTACCTGAGGCTGCACCAGCATTGGAAAAAGACAAAGCAAGATAGAAATGAATAATTGCCAAGTACATTCGAGGTCAGGAGGTACGTGGCATATAAAGGACACAACGATAACTTTATATGACTCCCCATGAGGAAGAAGTCGATGGTATCAAACCTTTAAGTGAGTCCATTTTCAGGCATTTTTCTCACCAAGACTACGGCCTTTATTGACCAGTCAGCCAGCCTCAGTGTGGTCTTAAAGAAGCCAGTGTCTCTCTTAGGCACAGTAACAATCATCTGCTAGATCTTAGCACATATCAACATATAATAGCCTTCTTACATTATTAACTTTCCCCAACATTGTGGACCCTAATCATTTAATTCAAAAACACTTGAATAGCGTGGAGGCCTTGATACCTCTGGCTAAAGATGACGTGTATTCCTAATGCTACTAAACAGCCTCATTTACTACGTAACTCTGACTTCACATGCACCAGTGACACTAGCAAGGTGAAATTGTTACTTTGGGGGATTTTGTTAGCTTAAACAAATTTAAAAAAATAAATATATACCCACTGTGCCCAATGCCTAATATTACAACATTAAACATGTACGTTGTTTTGGAGTTCAAGGAGCCCTTGTTTTTAACTGTGAATTTTATATTTTAACTGCCACAAAATATGAATGTATCAATGGACCATCCATAAATGAAATGGGGTAAAATATATTATAGATATTAAAACAAAAAGGGCCATCTGACAAGAATATATAAAAAGTCACATTTCTGAAAGTTATCCTTGAGTGCAGTTGTAACGCTTCAGGTGTAGTACAATGATCTTCATAGTCCTCACTACAACATCATGGCATGCATGTCAAATGGAAAGCATGCACTTTGTTGTTGATTTTAAGTGGGGCCTACACAGTAAAATCATCAGTGGTAATTATAACTCTGAGAGTGTACAAATGTAACCAAATGGACCCACGGGTACATTTGTACACTCTCAGCGTTACAAATGGTAAATCAACACTGAGGATTTTACTGTGTATGATACAAATAAGCTTTAATCTAGTGAGGTAGTCAACATATTACAGAAGAAGGCGCAAGAGCCTCCTCTGGAATCAATGCCTGTGACTTTGACAGAGGAGAAAACGATCATATTCGTCCCCCTTTCTCCGTGACGGGACGCTACCACTTGCCAGATTCACCAGGCAGGCAATGATGCATGGTCCTGAGGAAGGAGGGGCGTGGAGCATCAACTAACGAAGGCCCTAAATCAAAAGCAGCTCATCTCCAATCCCCCAAATCAGCACTTCTTCTCAGTCAAGGCAAAAACAGCCTTCTTGCTGCACTTGTGCTCACTAGATCCACCCAGATGGCTGTTCTTCGGTTACCCCATTAAAATTCAAAGCTTACACTTCAGAGTAACGAACAGGAGACGCAATGGGAGATGAGGGGGCACTTACAAACTACAATCGACATCAGCACAGCAGTGGAACAAAAAGGGTAATACAGCCAAAACAAGTCATCTTAATTCTTGTGGATGCCACTTGACTTGTGATAATGATCTGCTTATTTTGTGTAACAAACATAAATTAGGATGAAGTGATAGTGTCCTACCCAACCCACTGTCTATCTCTCCCCCTTTCTCTGCCTCCCTTTGACTTAGGCAGCCATGTGGTATTGAAAGTGTGCAGTGAAGTGGAGCTCAGGAGGAGCTCTTGTGTTGGGTTCCTATGCATGACTCCCATTCAGCTTTTTAGATGCCTCTACTCCTCCATCCATCCAGGTTTTTCCTGCCCGTCTCTCTCATCACAGCAGAGTAAACAATGGGTGCAGCCACGCCACCATATATAAATAGAAGAGGAGGGAAATGAACTTCTGGTTCCTGGTGCTGACAGAAAATATACTGAATTCAAACTTGTTCTCAACTTTTCACAGGTATAGACTGAAAAAAGAAAAAACAGACAATAGCCTGACAAAAGCAACAGGGAACAAACTACCCACTTAATTTATAGGATTTTTTTTCCCGAATGAATAAATTAAAAAGACTATGTGAAAAACAAAAGAGCATAGGTTCTTTGATCCAACTTATAGCTGAGTCACGCTTCAAGACCATCCAGAATGCCAAGTGATGGTAACACAGTGTAATGAAGTGCCCCTCCCCTCATCCCCGCACTTTAACACCTTTGTTTGACAGCTGCTGTCATTCAAGTTCATGTCCAGGTTTTTTTTTTAAACACCAGACTGCAAGAAAAACATGTTCTGAATCTGGAATTTGACTTTCCAACTCCAGAAAAGGGGGAAAACATGCTCTCTCCATTGTCCAGTCGTGTCACATGGGGCAGTGCTCACCATAAACAATGAACTGAATAAATTTAGAGTGGCAAATATATTTCTCTAAAAGACTAGCTGTTAACGTCACAGCATAGCATTTTTAATTTAAAAAACGTGTTTATTTTCGAGTAAACAAGTCGAGGTGAAGCAGCATTCCTCTTTGGCCATGTAGCACGTTGCGTTTTTTGAACAGTCTGGCGCGTTTCAGACGACAAAGGAAGCAAGTGCTCTCCCTGCTTCAGTGTGTGTGTGTGTGTGTGTGTGTGTGTGTGTGTGTGTGTGTGTGTGTGTGTGTGTGTGTGTGTGTGTGTGTGTGTGAGCTGACATTGATGGCGTGGATGGAGAATAATGCGCCCATGAGGCAGCGGTTGCACACATGCTTTTGTGTTTCCCCTCGCATGCAGTTCATGTAATGAGCACAAAGGAGCGAACGAGTCGTAACAACGTTACGAGTGGATGTGAACTTGGAACAGTGTAACAAGAGAGTGGGAGCCCGACGTCTCCGTGGAATACAACAAAAAAACACACACACACCACTCCCTTTTCTTTGTCAATAACACCAGGTAATACTTACAGAACAAAAACTAAATCATCACAATGCAGACCACGGGGAGATATAAAATAGCTCCCTAATAACAACATAACTTTGGGGAGAGGAAGAGGTTTGATCTGAGCGGTTTACCTTGTCTCCCCACTATTTCGGCCACATGTTCGGAGCTGGGCACGGGAACGCATTCTGTTATGTTGCAGCCTCGTCCTTTCGTCTCACTCGAGGAGCTCTCGTACAGGGCACACAACTTGCTTTTCCCTTGCAGGAGGATCCCCGTGTCCACCACGCCACCACCTCCGACGTTGTTGGTGTGGTTGTGATGGTTGTTGTTATTGTTACTCCGGTCCTGTACTCCTGTGGTCGGCGCTCCGCCGCCGTCCTCGCCTTCCCCGCCGAGCCCCAGCAGAGACAACTGGCCCAACGCGACCCTGAGGGCACGGGAGTCGTCTTCCTCGTCGTCGGGCGGCACGAGGAGACCCTCGCTTCCGAACCCGGAGCCGGCCAGATCCCCGCCGTAGCCCCCATTTTTCTCCATGATCCCTGCTAGAACCAGCAGGCTAGGCATGGCTAACAAAAGAGTGTGTGAGACAAAGACAAGGGAAAGAGACTGGGAGAAACAGCACCCGTGCCGCCGCCTCCTCCTCCTCCTCGCCCCCTCCTCCTTCCAATTCCCCCTCTGCGCTAGTCCCTCCCATAGACCGGCCCCCTCTCTCTCTGTCCGCTACACTTTCAATCAGGGTGGCCATGTCCGCTTATTATAAGCCACTTTGGGCTTGTTTTCCTGTAAAGTTGCTTGTAAATATTGGTTGGATGGTTGCGTTTTTTTGGGCTCGTTTCTAAAGTGTAGCTGCTTATTTGGGCTTGTTTCCTAATGTTGTTTAAACCAGTGTATTTCAAACATTTCCAAGTTAAATTAATATGTATTTGTCCGCAGACCCCCCCATCTGAAAATATGTTTGTGCCAGGGACCCCCATACAAGATTTGTGTTGTTAAAATGTTTCAATAATTTATTTGGCTTGTTCCTTAAGTATAATTGATTATTTGGGCTTGTTTTCTAAATGTTGTTTAAACCAGTGTTTCTCAAACATGTTCAAGTCAAGGACCCCCAAATGAATATGTATTTGTCTGTGGACCCCCATCTGAAAACGTTTTATGCCAGGGACTGGCATATCTATATTTATTTATTTATATATGTATTGTGTTTTATGCCAGGGACTGGCATAAAACTAACCCTAAATTAAAATGTTTCAAAAATATTCCTAATTTAAAAAAAATAATCTTCCAAGACTTTTTTGAAAATAGCAGATTTGCAAGCTCACAACGCGTCGCATCGTGACGCGTTGTGAGTTTGTAGATCAGCTATTTTCAAATAGCCGTCCGATGTATATTTAAAGTGCTCATGTGGCCCATCGTTGCTTCTTTTGGGCTTGTTTTCTTTTATTGTGATCAAGTTTTTATTGTATTTTATATTCACATAGCTGGAGGTTTGGACAAGCGTGTCAGCTGCACAGTAATTTTGGGCTTGTTTTCCCTAGACCCAGTTGCCCATTTCTCTCGCAAAACCTGGCAACACTGCTTTCAATACAGTCTTCTTCTCCCAGCCAGGCAGCTCTGGGCTGAACGGGACACAAGGCCGTCTGCACTGAGATGGAGGGGCCAGGCTAACGTATCGCTCCACCCCGTCTGGTTACACAGTCAGTCCCCCTCCTTCTCCTCCTCCTCCTCTCTCCGTTGTACCATTCCGTCTCAGGTTCCCCAGCCTGTGGCATTTCAACAAAGCTACCCCGCGCCTTCCTTCACCTATAGAAAGAAAGAAGGGGGGGGGGGTGAAAAAAAATTATCTCACCGTTTTCCTTTGTCCACCCCAACTACTACCCGCCGCTTCGGCTACACTCAGTCATAATAGATCTTAGAAATGCAGGGTACAGAACAGACCGCATCTTGGCGACTTATATAATTATAGCGGGGCGAAAACAGTTGCGCATCATAGGTGCAGATTTTTCACGACTGTTTCATGCAAGTGTAGTCAGTGTACACGCGGTCATCTTTCAGCGGATGTAGAGAAATTGCTGCCAACTTCAGTCTATTAGCCCTTTCTAATTAGACAGGCCAGCTTTAAAAAATAATAATACTAATACTATTGCTATTTAAATAGTGCCATGTTCTCTAGTATTTATTTGGGGGGAAAGGAACAGCCTTTGTCTGTCTTTCAGGGTATATTGCAGGCTACCCTATATGATGTCACATGCGACTGGAAGGAGTTAAAAGTGACATTTTGGGGGTCCGCCCACCTCTGCTCGCCGTGGTTTGCGGCAGGTCACCGCGTTGTTGTCTCGGGCACCGCTGCGCATGGGGATGTTATGTAGGAGGGGGGCTCTCTATACGAGGAGATGAAAAAGGGAGTTGTCAGACAGGCGTTGCAGACCCTATGCAGCGGGGATCTTCAGAAAAGCCCTCGTATATTTCCCGTAAACGAGGCTTTTGCAGCAGCAGCCCCGCGTGAACAAAGAACAGCCTCGCGCAACAGAGACTCGCCAAGATGCAAAATGTCCTCGAGAGAAGCCACGCCTGGCCGCATGGATGTACAATAACACAAAGACTCATGCGATACATCATCAATACATAATGTCATTAAATAGATCATAATAATAATAATTGCATTATTATTGTTTGTTATTATTATCATCATGATATTACGTGTGCTTTTATTTATTTATAAAAGTCTGTCTGAAGTCACTATGTGATACATCTCTGACTGTGTGGCAGAGTTAGCCTACTGCCTACACACTGTAGAAGCATGTGGCTTGGATCTGTCCAGCATGGCAAACTCTACATATCCTAACTGGTCATCTTCTACATTACTTTTCTATGCCACAAGAAATGGCAACGATGCACATTCCCTAAATACTAGCACTTCAAACGAGACAACATTGCAGTTATAACTCTTGGTTTCTCTATCTGGGAAGTGTATTTTCCTAAATGACAAATATTTTGATTGGAAACCATCCCTCTGTGTTGCATTATGTTGAATTGACTTAATAGTTTTGCCCAGATAATCTGTGGTCTTCAACCCCACTGATTAAATTCAGTTTATCATTATCATAGGCAGCTGTTCCCCCATATAATTGGTTTACACCTCTAATAACCATGTGAAACAATGCCAAATAGCCTCTTATTTGGGCTTATATGACAGATTGCGTGACTGTTACTTATATTCAGCATAAATACCTTATGCCCATTATTAACATACATGACACACACATACAGTAGTATACTGTGTGTGTGTGTGTGTGTGTGTGTGTGTGTGTGTGTGTGTGTGTGTGTGTGTGTGTGTGTGTGTACATGTACAGTATTTATATATACACACGTATATATATATATATATATATATATATATATATATATATATATATATATACAATATATATTTATAAATATAATATTTATATATATATTTATATATATTCTGCACTGAGATTAAGAGAAACAATGTGAGTGTTATGATTATGTGTCATCAGAACAGAAATACAGAGCAGATGTATTTGCATGCGTAATCACAGTCTAGACCTCCTCCCTGCGTGCCAATCAGTAAGGGTTTCTTTTTCTAAGGACATGTTCAGTGAAGTGCCTGGTATTAGGCCAGGGTTGAAAAGGAAAAAAAAACATCATCACCCTACATTGCAAAATCCTGTGTTGATTTAATGAGAGTTTACACTTCAATTAAGGTTTTTGCAGCACAATAACACGTGGAAAAGAGAGGCAGGAGAGGAAGATGGATACATGAAGGACCAGAAGAAGGAACCAAAGACCCCAAACCCATCCCCCCCACCACAATGTACCCAAACAGATTTTTACACTCTCAGGGTTAAAATAACGCTATGTGTCCCCAAGTTGGGGAGAGCATGATCAGGATGGGGACAAGGACTACACAAGAGCCAGGTCTTTTTCTTCTTCTTTTTTAATGGTGCACCAAGTGAACCAGTGTGTCCAAGAGGTCGTCTGGCTCCATTAAATGGGGTCTGCTGGGAGCCCAAGGCCTCAATCAATAAACAGGATGGATCAGGGATAATGTTTCCCCACACACACCCTTCTCTGTCTGGAGGTCTGACTGCATGTGGTTGTTGGACGCCCATTTTGGTTCTTTCTGTTTAGCTTCCTCTCTCTGCCGTTCTCGGTCATACACATAACCCATTTGACCCTGACCTGAACCCGCTTCAAAACCAGCTATTCTACCCCTCGCTCAGAAATGTGAATGGTAGTCAACAGGTCTGGTTTACATGGTTTGCAGTAATACCTTATAATCTAGTCAAGGGTACGGTCACGGGTACGGAGTGTGTGTGTGTGTGTGTGTGTGTGTGTGTGTGTGTGTGTGTGTGTGTGTGTGTGTGCGTGCGTGCGTGCGTGCGTGCGTGCGTGCGTGCGTGCGTGCGTGTGTGAGAGAGAGAAAGAGAGAGAGAGAGAGAGGTAAAGTATGATTGTGAATGTACCTATGCTTGTGTGTTACAGGGTGCTTGTTAAATACAGAATGCTGAGGTCATGTTACTTGCACAAAAAATAAAAAAAACCTTCAATGATCTTGACCATCTGCTTGTTGGACCAGTCTCATCTCTCTTATTTCTTCCTATGAAAGCGTAGCTAGGTCTCTGGGGAGATTCGTTGGTTTACTGTGCGACAGAGACAGACACCAATTTCTTTGTCCAACAGCCTGTGGAAATACTGCATCCACCTATGGACAGTATCTGTCTTTAAAAAAGGGCTTAATAGGCTGTAAAAACATGTCAGAGAATCCTTAAAAGGGCACCTCTTTGACTTCCATGGCCAGATGTCCTTTTCACAGCATTTCTGGTGCCCCTGCTGTCACTTGAATGAGGCCTCCATGAGTACAAAGGGACGTGTTGGCCAGCCACCATGATCTGACATCATAATGAACCAGCACTCAGGGATGATGTAATACCTCATGTAAATGATATCACATCTTGTGCCCCTACATCGAAGAGATTATCCACTTAAACCCTATGCTTCGTTGACCAGGGGTCTATACAGTATACTAGGCCTCCTCCTTTTTTCCTTCTACACCAAATATTTAGCCCCAGCTGATCTACAAGCTCACAATGCGGCGAGTTGTGAACTTGTAGATCGTCAATTTCCCCCGAATGTTCACCCCAGAATACAGACTGTAGGGTTCATATACGGTAGTTAAAAGCATTGACAAACTGAGTAAATTGGTGCAGAGGTGAATTTGTGCATGCGGGACCACAGGTTTGTTTTGAATGAAACAAATTTGTGGTACCAGACTGCACACAGCAGCACCACTGTTAAAAGTAAGTTCCTGTGTTGACTTCAGGGATCTGAAGATGCTCTGCTACAGCTCAGGCAAGATTTGCCATGGAGTCCCTGTCTAAAAGAGGATCAGCAGTTATTCAAGATCACCTCAGACAAATAGCCATAATCAGATCACCATACTCAAATTGAAATTACCCTCGTCTCTTTGTTATTTAGTGTATAGCTAAAATGTCATTACACCCTGGAATCAATCCTACACTGCTTGTTCACCTGCACAGGTTCTAGAATGTGTCAATGAGAGGCTTTTCTCAATGAGCAGCATGACCCATAAATATAGACACATAAAAGTGCTGTGAGTGGGACTGTGAAGCTCTCTCATTCCCAGAGCTTCAGCTATTTATGTGAATGCATTTGTTGCAGGGGATTGGTGTGACAAACACGTTTTTTTTTTGATTAACTCTTCCAGTACTAAAAGCAAATCCCATCCACATGTCAGCAAGACACCATTGACACAATCACATCTCACCTTCTGAAAAACGTGCAAGTGCAAGAATGCAGCACCCCCCCACACACACGCACACACACACACACACACACACACACACACACACACACACACACACACACACACACACACACACACACACACACACACACACACACACACACACACAAGGAGACTCTGTTGTTGACCCACACATTATAACATTCTCATCTCACTCTGACAAACACACATGCATGTACATGTACAAACACACAGTGATATGGGGATTGAGCGAGCTGGGAATATGAGTCAGGTGTGTGTGACTTCATTGCTTTTCTTGGCTATTAGGTCATCCCCCCTCCCCCCTCCTCTCTCTCTCTCTCTCTCTCTCTCTCTCTCTCTCTCTCTCTCTCTCTCTCTCTCTCTCTCTCTCTCTCTCTTTAACCTATCACATTGATGCCAAACATCCAGTGACACACTTGTGATGAGTAAGGATCACCTCACCTCTTGTTTCCCTCAAATCACATGATCTCACACACAACACGCAGCAATTAAGCCTCGAGCACACCGCAATTCTTGATCTTCAGTTTCTTCAGCATCAGTTCTTCATTTTAATAAATAAATACGTTGGTTACAAAGAAGGATAGTTTATATGTGAAATGCAGCGGTGGAAAGTAACTAAGTACATTTACTCAAGTTAGCCTACTGTACTTAAGTACAATGTTGGGGTAGCCTACTTTACTCTTTAATGGAGTATTTTACTTCTACTAATCTCAGGGACAAATATTGTACTTTTACTCCAATACAATTATTTGAAAACGTTAGTTACTAGTTACTTTGCAGATTTGTATTATTATTATTACAAAACCATTAACCACTCAGCCCTAGATACAGTATATTTCGGCCATTGGAAAATAGCAGATCTACAAGCTCACAATGTGTCATGATGAAATGGGACATTCTGCATAATGAGTACTTTCTACTTTGGTATTTTGAGTAGCCTACATATGCCAATACTTTTGTACTTAAATTTACTCAAGTAAATCTTGTAACAGAATATTTCTGCATTGCAGTATTGATACTGTACTTAAGTCAAAAATGTGAGAAAAAATGTGAGTAGGCCTACTTCTTCCCGCACTGGTTAAATGTATTTTGAAATATGTTGCCCTTTCATGGAGGCATCACAAAAGCTCAAAAGACGCACAGACGCCCCAGAACAGTTAATTATGCCCGCCAGGTGGCGCAGTGTCATTAGTAGTTCGACCAGTTTGACCCAGTTAAGCATAATGAGGTGCAGGCCGTTGGACTGTTCACACTTTTGTCAAACCAACCCAGTGGATTTAGCTAATATTTAAAAGTATTGTCTACATCGAAAATGTTCAGACTGGTAAGTTTGAAAACACGATTTTAAAATGACATAGGCCGGCAATAGTCGCTATTCTTCTTTCTCAACTGAGTCAAGTTGACAAATGACAAACAACACCAGGCTGGGACAAGCATTGTTGAATGCGTGTTCTGTTTTGTTAACGATATGACTTTGGGAAACTGAGGTTGCAGAGACTGTGTGAAAGTTGTTATTTAACCAGTGGATGGCGCTTATGCTCGTGAATGGCGTGGTACTCTCAAAGCTTCAACATCACTGAAAAATGTACAAACTGTCATTGAATATGGATAGGCTAATACAATAGGCCTACAAGTCATTTTAAAAACACTATTATACTAAACGAATGTCGGAAACTCTCCGACAAATGAATGCTCTGACTTTTCCCCTGACCAGAATGTCAATCTCACGTCCATGGAGATGGGATTGGCAATATATATATCGTCCCACAATATTAGAATTAAAGTTAGGCTAATAAACTACATTATTCTACATAGGGGCCCATTCTGTCTGTCTGTCTGGGTGGATGGATAGATGACAGACAGATAACGGATAGATACGGCCGACAAGAATACAACAAGGTGGTGACACATTTCTACTAGAATTCAGTGGATTTAGTAAGAATTATGATTAGGTTAATTAAGAACTGTGGCTTTTCATTCTTATCACAGTCAGGACGCCCTATACATTTTTAGAAGAAAATGAAAAGCTGTCATAGATAGGCCTATTGTCAGGAGATGACTTTTCTGTAAAAGTACAAGGGAAAATGCTGCACAGTGAGAACAGAGTGCATAAATCTCCACCAGGCCAGGTGGCCTACCCAGGGCTGTGTAAGAGGCAGAACATGAGATTGCAGGGATGATGTCCATTGTTTGTGTAAAGGAGTGCAAAGAGCTACTGAGTGGCCAGTGGCGGATGAATTGCAACTGTTTGTCATAGCAGCATTGGGTGTAATATAATGTTCTTCTTCACAGCATGATCAAGTACCAGGAGGCACGCCCCAATTGCAATAGAAGTCGGTTGGTAGGACAGTTCTCGAGATACGTGAACTACAGACACACGGACAGAGAGTTTGTGCATTATAGTAGGATGTGCACACTTTTGTTCCTATGGGTCCAAGTGAAATTGCTTTTCGCCCTGCATTGTTTAGAGGCCCCTCAATAATATCTGATTCAAATTTGGGGTCGATAGGTGCTCGGGGGGAGCAGTGGTAAATTAGGCTATACCTGCCCACCACTGTGGAGTCTATGGATTCTAAACCACTGCGGTGTATCCGGCTTTGTCGAGCGTCTATATACGAACACAAATGGCGCGTGTTCAGGGGAGGGAAGCCAGGTGGGGAGGATGATATAGTGTCACTGCACTTACTCCTACGGGCCTTGTCGGCACCTGTCATTAGGGAGTGTTGGGCGGCCGGAGGTGCCGCGTCCTCCCGGTGGGGGCTCCTCACTGGCAGGTGAGCCAGGAGGGTACAACAGCAGTGACCACACACAGAAATGTGTATGCAGCGGAGGAATTAATTTGTATAATGACTAAATTGGGGAGAAAAAGGGGTAAAATAATTGGCTACTCTAAAAAATAAATAAATAAAATGTGGGGTCGATCAGTTCATGATTTTCGACTTTAATTTGGAAGTCAATTATAGCCAAACAGTATGGAATATAAAACAAAGGATGGAGGAGGGGAGGAGGCAGACATTGGAGTATTGGGATGGTTTATTACATTATATGGTTCAGGAGTTATAGGCCAAAATATAAAGTGGGCTGGTATAGTGCCACCATGAGGCTGATTTGAAAAATGGGTGGGGAGTGACTTCACTGGCCTTCTGACAGTGTGAACAAGATCAGTGTAGTAGTTTGCAATATTAGCTCCGAATACACAGACAGACAGGTGCTTATTCACTCAGTCGCAAAAGCATAATCTTTGATACCAGCTTTCAGCCTGGTGGAGATAATAAATGGAAAAGAGACTTAGAATGCTCTTTCCTTAATGCAACTTGTGTCAATATCAGACTTGCATTTCTTTAGGTACATGTTAGCAGGAAAGAAGAGGATAGAATTATGTGTTAAGATACTTCCTTTGACCTTAAGTAGAAATGTGTTGTAAAGACAAATTATATCAACCAACATGTTCCATTAAGCATAAATATAAGGATTTGAAATTATTCATCATTATTATTTTTGTTTTAAATTAAAAGCAGACTTCCTCTATAGTATCAGTTTGGTTGATTGATGGCAATTGTGTGGGCCATCCATTTAAATAACATCAGAGCACCTGCAGGAGTTAAATCAGCTACCATAGAGAATTATTTAACAGCAATAAGGACTTTTTAAAGCAAAAATCATTTTCATAACTAATTAATAAATGCTCACAGTTTAATTCTGGTACGACATCTTATTTGTCCCAACAATGATTTCTCCCTATTGCCAATGTGGTACTGTATGCACCTGTACCAAAGCAAATCTACTGCTTGTGAATTGGTTAGGGACAGGTGAAAGTTGATAATACACATACTATGTCAGCAGATCTCTGGTGCTTATTCACTCATGGCAGAGTTTAAACAGTGCCTTTTGTTGGTGTTTTACTCGGTTGTGGTTGTTACATAGAAAAAGCACAGGTACCTGTCAAGGACAAATCATGGCAACCCTATCATGGCAACCCTATCTCAAGTGTACTTTGCCCAATGATAAGTAAATACAGGAATAGATCACCACAGTAAACAAAGGAGACATGAAGGTAGATTAAAAAATGGAAGCTGTTTTTGTGAGCTATCCAACAGGCGTGGGATGTTTGTCAGGTTTTGAAGCAAGAATATCTGTTCCGCTGCACTATACTTTAGATATATTAGACTTTATTGTCCCCAAGAGGAAATTGCTACTGCTATGAAATGAATACTAGAACTGTAGCACATATGTAAAAATAAATAAAAATAAAATGTATTTCTTGCACCAACTGTTCCTGGCAAAAGTATTTGTTTCTTTTCAGAATATTAGCTCATGCTAGAGAAAGAAAATATACATTGGCCTAGTTGGCCAATAAGCATGCCTTGTTTTTATCTATTCTTATTTATTTATTTTTGCTGTCCTCTTGGAGTTCAGTTGGTTCATGGAAAGGGGAGGGGAGGGGAATTCAGGCCAGAGCAGCAGCGCTCACTGCTGGCATGCGTTTCATTGCTTCTCATGTCTGGTGCGTTGCATCACAGGCTGTCATGCCTACTCTTGTCTTTTCTCTCTTGACAAGTGCCTCAGGTATTTCATTCTGCTGTGTCTCAGACAAGCTACATATAGTGTTTGCTTGTCAATCTTTGCTTGCTTGAATAAATATGTTGAAATATTACTTTATAACCAGGCTGTAGTTAAGTGTAGGTTATTCACTTGGCTTTTGAAAATCCCATGAACTAGGATTATCAGTGTTTTGACTGGACCAACAGAATGCGAAGACTGGAATCTGTGCCCTTATACAGTAGTGTTTCACAGAGGAGGGTTTGTGGCCAGTAATTGAACATACACTCACTGAAGAGAAATATTTAGCTGATGAACTACGTGTTCTTTGTAAGCAAGAATTCCATAGAAACACGAGGGCCAAGAGCCTGACACAGGGAGGCAGGAGGAAGTGGGCTGCTGCTGAACAAGTGAACTGTTTGTCTATGGGCTGTGTGACTCAGGGCAAGGCCGCATATACTGTGTGGTGATGCCTCCTTTCCACCGACAGGGCTGAGCAAGGGTACTCCCATTCGCCACAGTGTCCAGCCTATGCCCAAAAACAGAGAGGTCACCAAGCACTGTGTTTAACCACACACACACACACACACACACACACACACACACACACACACACACACACACACACACACACACACACACACTCGGAGACTAGCATTTATTTCCATGGTGAGGAGACACACAAACTGTCTTCTCCCAGCACCAGAACTTGATTGGATCCGTGATTCCATTAACTCCACCCCGAGGCAATAAATATGAGCCCAGAATAATCCTGGTGTTGAGTAGCAGAGACTTTTAAGCTTTGAAGATGACCTCCGAGAATGTCATTCAGTGGAGATGTTTTGGCAAAAACATGTGGATTTTTCGCTCCTTTGATTTTCTGGAATACCTTGCAGAAAGGTCGATTTACTCCAATGGTTGAAACCACCGCTACCATATGACAGACATGACAGATTTGCAGGTAGCTACTTTGGTTTTTCTAGATCAATGTGCAGTCTTTTGTGTCGTGTGCTTTGATCCAATGCAGGGTTGTGAGTGTTTCTTGTTTTTGCTGTTATAGAACATTCTCCCACATAGTTTTATTTACTGCAATGGCCTTTAGGTGAGTAGTTGCCGGTTCGAGAAGATTTGGTTACACACATCCATACACACTCACACCAAGGAGATGCCCAGTTTTTGTTGATATTGTAATTACACACACAAATCTTTTTTTTTTTTACAGACTATATGTAAAAACTGCTAATATAAGCCTGTCCCTGACACCACTGCTGTGAATGAAAGCGGAAAGGAAAGAGGCAAAAGAGAGGGGCAGGAGGTAGAGAAAGATAAAGGCACAGTCCCGTTCTCTGCCTCTGTATGCGTCTGTCTTGTGTGCAATGACTAGTGTCTAGCCTGACTCCTCCTCTCCCTTCTCTTTCCACTGTCCACACCCCTTTCTCTCCCGCTTCAGTGGTAGGTACATGTGCAGTGTGAAACTGCAAGGCAGCCAGTTCAGGGCGCGAGCCAAAGGCACATACACACCCACCCACGGACAGCAAGGCTGCTTTTTTTAACGGATCCTTTTCCCAACACTTCTGAAGGGTATGATGCATACACGCGCAACACACACCCGCACATGTATGTGCACACAGATTAAAATACACACTAAAACAACAGCTGGTAAACTTCTAGAAAGGCTGTATTCTGACTTAGTCTTTACTGAAGACTGCAGTTGAGAATGAAGGTCACACACCCAAGATAAGGTTTGAAATGATTGGTTGGAATATACTTTCTGTTATGTTTTTATGGAGAAGTCATAAATGGAGGTGTAGAGATAAATACAGGTTGGCTCTTGTAGCTTGTAATGGCAGTTCTACTGTAGTTTTCACTTCCAAGTTTACTGGAGGTGCTGTAAAAGGACTTAACTTGGTCAGTTAACTCAAGTCATGTGTGAGTATAGAGTATAGAGTATGTGCAGTTAGTATTTCTTCCTATATTTTGTAAAATAGTGAAATGTAAACTTGTTTTCTCTAGTTTGCAGCAGAGACTATTTGAGTGTCTGTATACATGTTTGTCCATGTTTGTACATGCGTTTCTTGCAGTGGGTTGGGGGGATGGATCCAAATATTTCAATTATTAACCCATCACCTTAGTGATTTTGATAAGCAACTTTGATATAAACATAGTGTTTGGATAAATAATAACCGTACTGTTGGAATGATTCTACGGTTCTGATTATAGTGTGGCAAAAGCCCAAATGCAGTTTAGCACCCTCTGTTGACTCATTGTAGCCCTACTGCTGACTTTTGCACAGTCTCTGACAGCTACTGCTTTAAGCTTTTCACACAAGGAAAACCAAGTCTAACAAGTTAAACATATGTTTTACATAGATTTGTCTTGAGCCAGGAAGATCTATTGACATTGTAATGATGGTAAATACTGTAGACGTGCATCTTGAGATTATTAGATCCAATAACATTTTCATATTATAAATGCATACACACTGCTGCCCCATTCATTTTACTACTGCCTATTAACTATTAACTATAGCCTCCCATTAATTTTACTATAGCTTCCCATCTCAACCAGATTTGAAATGATGCCCTTATCAGGGCATAACTGCCATATTAGTTTATGTAATGAGTCAACACTGTGGAATCAAGGATCAGGCGGGACTCAGTTAGTGGATGTGGGTGGAGACACATCAATTATAGTTAATGACTGGCGGACTGATAGCAGTCTGTTAGTTGCTCTTTGTAGAAAAAGATGATGAAAGAGGGAAATCATTTTGGGATGTTCTTGTTGTGTTCCTGGGATGCCTGGGATGTAGCTGTGTGTTTATAGAGGCATCGTAATTGCTTAGTATTAATAGATGTGTGATGGTGAAGTTGGTGTCTGTGGGAAATGTGTATCTTCTAGACTGACCGGGAGTGAGAAGATTTAACCACTCCAGCAGCAACATAATGCTGGGTGTGGCACAGTTTACTCTCAAGCATGTTCATCTGAATCAGAGGGGTCACCAGGAAGCGTTATTATGATTCCCACACCGCGTCGTGGCAAACCCGCTGAGCGGGCGCTGTGATTGGTCAGTAGTCGCTGTGATTGACAGTTCTCGTTTTTGCTACTATGCCTATACCTAACCTTAACCCTAACCCTAACCTCAGTAAAACTATGCCTAAACCTAACCCTAACCCTAACCCTAACCTCAGTAAGACTATGCCTAAACCTAACCCTAACCCTAACCCTAACCTCAGTAAAACTATGCCTGCCGGGGAGCCAATCAGACACGTAAGGCGGGTCTAAATCCAGGACGCGGCGTGGGATTCATAATAACGCCACCAGGAACACTAAAAGCAGGACATTGTAAATTCTCCAATTAGAAATAAAGGTGTGCGGAAGAAAAACCCAAAACATTATATCCCTGGTCTGTAAATGAGTTCTGTCTCTATTGATATTTAATCATGCACTATACAAATATGGCATTGGAGATGGTTATTAAATGAAATGTTACAAATATTCAGATGACTCACTTTGGAAAGATTATCCCACAGTAGAGTCAACTAACATCCATAACTGTAAACAGAGCCATAACTGGGCCTGCCCAGGCAAGGATCAAGTTCAAGGCTGGAGCCTGTATTGAAAGCAAACCGCATGGATGTATGAATCACCCCATGATTTGAATTGATGCGTGTGTTGGGAGGGCTTCATACACAGGCTTCCATCTAACACTTCCTCTCCCTTCCCTCTCCACAGCCAGTGACTCACTTCCTATCCCGCACCTCTCCCCGAACCACCTCTGATATTGTTACCATGGAAACCCCCAGCCACAAGCGCACTAGCCGCGATGCTGCGGTCAGCAGCCCGCTCTCACCGACCCGCATCACCCGGCTCCAGGAGAAGGAAGACCTGTGTAACCTGAATGATCGGCTGGCTATCTACATCGACAAGGTTCGCTCGCTGGAGATAGAGAATGCCGGCCTGCGGCTGCGCATCACCGAGTCTGATACAGAGGTCAGCCGCGAGGTAACGGGCATGAAGGCGGCTTACGAGACGGAGCTGGCTGATGCCCGCAAAACCCTGGACCAAGTGGCTAAGGAACGTGCACGCCTGCAGCTGGAGTTGGGCAAGATCAGGGAGGAGTACAAGGAGCTCAAAACCAGGTAGGAGCAGCATGTGGGTGGAGCTAAGAATGGGGGTGGGGACTGTTGTCCTGTAGTAAGCCACAAAGTATGATTTTTCATGGCATCCAAATTATTTCCGTAGCACAGGTCACATTTAAGTTGGCAATTCATGATAACATACAGTATGGGGCTGTGTCCACCAAGACGTTTTTTCCAGACTGTGTGTATATAATTGTTTACAATAGGTGACGAGGCACTGAACATCTATTTTGCATTCACATGGGCCGTTTTTATCTGCTTGCTGAGAGTTTAAACATTTAAAATTCTGGCATTTGGAAGTGTTTTTAAGCGAGCCCCTTGCGTTTTCATCTGGGAAGAATGCTTTGGTGGACACAACAGCCCTAGTTTTCCTGACTGTGCATCCTAAGCATTTGTGTGGACCTTTCCTTCCTTTTTTACAGGCAAATCAGTATTGAGCTTGAAAGATTACTGTAAATACACTTTAAACAAATGGAAATATGGCATTTATCACACTATACCCTAACAATGCTTAATGTACAACAAGAGTACAGAAACTGATTTATGACCCCAAGATGTGGGGCATCAAAGACAACCCATTAATTCGATGACATATTTTATAGTCGCATTATGTCACCACACTTGTTGAGGCAAATCATCCAGTGCAGGTTTGTCTTAGGTATGTCACTCTGAATGCAATGTTTCATCTTATTGTAAAGCCATCAACATGTCAGCCATAAAGGTTCACTTTAGGACATTTAACATTTGACGCTTTTTGGTTCCCAGGCCCACTCCATGGCAAGGGTTAGGGTAGTGTAGTGTATAGTAGCAATTGCAGTGATACACAGATTTGATTGTACTGATTGTCCTTTCTGGATTGTTCTACCTCCAATTCCAGTTCTAGAGGTGGTGTAACACTCCCATTTCCCACCTAGAATGCATACTGCTATGCTAGCCATTATTCTGACACTCAAGCAAAACAGGCTCACCAGTACTTTAAGGAATTCCCCTGAAGGAGGTGTGGAGTTTGACATACCTCGCTGTAGTAGTGCACGTTCCTCATCCTGGTGTTTAAAGGTGTGGAATGTTACAGTAGTAACAAGTTATAGTACAACTTTAAGCCCCTGGGTGCTTTGGGGGTGACTCACATGGTAGTAAGGACTCCACCTTTAACAAACAGTCCGTACTCTTCAGTTAAGGCCAAATTAGATTTTTGACTCAAGGGTCCACTACGGTTCCGAGCCTGAATTGACAAAACACTCCATGCATGAAGGAATCTTGCTAAATTTTAAGGACTGCTGTTGAAGCAGACATGGAATTGGTTTGTTCTCTGACTGACTCAGTTATTTAAAGCACTCAAAAGTTATGTATCATTCATTCAGTCATTCAAATCCTGTAAATGGCCTTTAATTGGGAACATAGTTTTTTATTGCATATCCCTCTTGAGAGACACACACACACACACACACACACACACACACACACACACACACACACACACACACACACACACACACACACACACACACACACACACACACACTATCACCAAAGGAATATTTGAACTCAACCAGCTGGCTTAAAATAAAATTTGAGCTCAATTACACTAGTGGTAGTGCTGGCTTTAGAGGGAAATCTTGAAAGGCAACACCATTCTCCTCTCCTAGCAGGCCTCAGCCTGCGGTGACTCCTCCGGAATGTCTCCTGGATGTTGCAAAGTACACCTCGGGTTAGAGTGAGTCTGAGAAAATGTTGATGCATTGTGTCGTGCACTCACCCGCTGTATCATGCTCCATTATATTGCACTCACCTATGTGAAAATTAACCTGACTGAAAGGTCATCTAAATTAACATTCTTGCATTTTATACGTGAGATTTGAGTGTCTTGGCTGCATGGAGGTTCTGTCCTTATGGAGTGAAAGAATAGGCAGCATGTTGGAAGAGAGAAGTTGTCTCTTGGCAAACGTTTTAAATTAAAACTGTTCACAATGCCAAGTTAATTTCAACACACTAGATTTTCAGTGCCGAACCAACAAAGCCTGCTCACAGAAAGCACATTGGAGGACTATGCTCTTCCAGTGTTATTGGGTTGTCACTAAACTGATAGAGCTGCTGAACATGAGCTATGAAGTGCATGCAACATTCAATGAATATAGCTTAGTGCTGTAGGTGAGGGTGTGAACAGTCTTTTACGATGATTCTTTGTTTGCAGTTACGTGTTTGGGCGTTAACCTTCAGTGCAGAATCAGCAGTGTCTGTGTTCCATACTGAGAGTTATGGTGTGGTGTGTTGAGTGATGGCAGTCATAGTCTGGAATCGGGATTATGGGTAGTTAATTAAAGATGATGTTGATTTTGGTGTGGAAAAAGCAAACCCTTGCGTGTGAGCAGTAACTGTTGCCAGAAGAGTATTGTTGTTAGATTCCTCCACCTCCTAAAAAAACTCCCCCATCTCATTGTGTTGTTTATCATTCCCAAGCTACAGTACAGCGCTAGAAATACTGTACGTCAAAGCTCCAAGAATCCCATCGTTTCCTGAGGGAAGCAGATCTTTTTACGCACGTGCTGTCCAAAGGCATCACTCAATCCGGTGTGGGCCGCCTCGGTCTGCAGCCAGCGAGCATGTTTGGTCAGTGTTTGGTTGCCATGGTGCTCACTCGGGGGAGTCTTGGCATGGGCGTGTGACAGGGTGGTGACTCAAGTTTTTTCTTTTTTCTTTTTCACAGCCCCGCAGTACGGGAATGAGTTGGCTTTCTGGAGCCCTCTATATACAAGAAGTCAAGCACTTGTGAGATCTAGAACAGGGGATTGTGTGTCATGGTTATTAATACATGCTCCTGGGCTATTCTGATCTGCCTGAGGTGTGCCTACATATTATTAATAGAGTTTCAGATATATTATGTCATATGAGTTTTTATTTTGCACAGTGCCTTTTGATTATCCCTCCCAAGTTTGAATCAAAGAATGGACAGCAACAGGTGGTTATCAAGTCTGTTGACTAAGCACACCTGCCCCTAGTCATTACATTGTATGCATTACCATTGGAACACATGCTGTCCCTTCCTTGAGGCAAGACTCCCAAGCTCTGGACCTAGAATGCTAACCTTTCCTCTGAAAACGCTGTTTGACTTGTAAATAATTACAACTGTCGAAAAACAAAATACTTGAAATGCTTGAAACAGGTGTTGTTCTAATAACTACTTGAAGTGTTAGTGGGATGCTAACTTACCCCAAGGGCAGCAGGGCTAGAGAAGAGAAGTTACGAGGAATGCACAGTAAGAACATATGGTAGTGACTGCGTTGTAGCAGGAGCCACGGTACTTTGGCCTCGTGTTCATACATCTGTCAAGGCCTTGATTAGTAATTTGGCTTCCAGTACTGAATATAGGCGCCTCTCTGTTGTCTCGTGTCCAGCCTAGACTCCAGCTGTGTTCATGAAACCTGATGCTTTGTAGGAAGAACCTGCTTCTGGTTGTCGCTGGCAGGGCATAGGCAATTTTGGAGAAATTATCACTAGTAACAAAACGATCACTACTAGCGTTGACCATAGAGAGGTCATTGTTAATTTCACTCATCTAGAATAGTGTAATACATTCTGAAAATAGTATCACTACTCATCCAACAGGGAATCTACCGCGGTCAGGAAATGGGAGATATTATGGTTATTACTCACTGATGGAAATGACAAAAATGTGCCACCCTCTGTTTTACACCTGTAAAAAAAAGTTGATTCTGATATTGGGCTTATTGGCTTTGGGTAGGTCTACTCTCCACCTAGTAGTGGACCTACATAACATTAGGGTCTAAATCTCTCATTAGAAGAGTAGGGAGACCCCCGCCAACAACTGCAGATGTGCTAGTTATATTGTATTAACATTACCAGACAGATTGGTTAAGGTTTTTAGTCATTAAAATAAGATATCGACTTAAAGCTGTATTTCAGCTTAAGTTGCTACTGTCTTTTTCAATAGCCTAATTGTATATGATCAAAGTCTCCGTCCTTAGTAGAAAAAGCACTGAACTTAAGTCTCAAGAGTAAACCGCCAATTTCCTTTTCTGGATTTCCCAACCTAATGTGACTGCATGAAAGCAGAGATTTAGCAAAGCTTAGAATGCCACACCCTTTGGCACATAGATTACGTAGATTTGACTGGGTGGGGCAGCAGGTAACCAAACAGTTAGACAATGGCAGTGAATTTAAGCAACATTGTTTGGACAGTGATTAAAATGTGCACAGTGTAGAAGACACTACTTTGGTGCACCTTGTTCTGGTGCAGCAAAGGCCTACTGTATGTATTAAATATTATCACAGAGGCATTTTGCACATCAAGTTCAAATATCACATTACAGGCATTCCAATATGGATTAGATTTTCAGAACATAAAGGCTACTATATGAAGCCATGTGGCTGACTTACAGTATACTGTATCTGTGGACCCTAAGTGATGTGGATGCCCTCGTAAATCTTGTCCCTCACAGCTATTAGAGAACACAATGGGAAGAACACTTATCAAATCTCATTTCCGTGAATTAGAATGTTAGCTATTGCCATTTCTTAATGTTACATACAGGCAACTCTGAAATTATGTTTTCTATCCATGACGTCCAAACAAAACAGATTTGGGAATGGTGTCATTTGTTTGTGATAATTTCACCACTATTTGGTTTTATGGGTGTGCTGCTTGGCATGACCATAACTAATATTGTCTTTCAATAAACTATCAAAATGTAGAGATATATTCTGACCTTTTCCTAACCCTCAAATGCTATTTGTGGATCTTCAGTCAGATTTTGAATATATCGATATTATATCGATTAAAATAGAAGAAGGATGCGCTGCCTTGGTTCAGTCACAGTGGCTTTTGCAAACAGGTACTCTTCAGTGAAACGGGTAGGTAATGGTATACATAGAAGCAAAACAAATCTGAAGTTCTGTGAGGCAGACTGTAGGGAAAAAGTTACTGCGTAGATATTAGTCTGGAACTTCAGTGTGGAAGATTCATTTCCAAGGGGCGGTTACAAACAGATTCAAACATCACAGCAAAAAGAATCCCACTTTGATGGGCTCTGATTGGTCGCCCACAACTCTGGGGTGAAATGTAATTCAAACCAAGGAGTGCCAGACCAACCTGCCCAGTGCTATTGTTTTATAGCTGTGGCAGATTTATTTGGTTTCCAGGGTAGCTGAGCTCTAAGATAAAGTGGTTTATTATTAGCCACAACTACTTTAAATAACCAGCATTTCTATGAGTAAACTTCTACTTTTAGCCAGGGGAATTTCCCCCTGTTCCCAAGGTAACACAACAGACATCCAATCCATTCAGTCCATTGTCAGATTCTGTGTAACAGGAGAGACTGTTCAAGCGGCTGCACATTATTTTAGTAAATGTATCCCTTAAAGATTCTCTACCTAAAATGGACAAAAGAATGCTTGCTTTTGGCCTCACTGATTAGTTAAGCTCCACATTCAGTTGTACCCTGGCCAGTAATAATACATCAGGATACAAATCCTATTATTCATTGTATGGAAAAGTTGATTGAGGACAATCCTGTCAGCACACAACTCAAACTGAATTGTAAAGATAATTGCCTAGCACAATATGTTAAACATTTTGCACATCTAGTGTTCAAAAGATAAGACTCTCAACAGTCACTGGAACCAGAAGTGTGGCATAAGTTTCCACCAGTAATTCACAACTTTAGTATACAGATATTTAGTGATGGTGGAGTAATAACTTCAGAAGTAGGCCAAAGTTAGTCATTTCACCATCAAATTAAATGTTGTTAGTTACAATATGTGAAATCGGTTAAGCACAACTTGCCTTTTACCTAAAACTGTATTATTCTCCAACATTGTGCAAAGTTAAGTAGCTGGTAATATGCTACCTTAGGACGGTCTAGTCATTTAGATTTCACAACTACTGGATTTAGCGTTAGCGTCGGGTTGAGAAATCCAGAGTTCATTTTACTGCTTTTTTTCCCATGTGGTTTGATCACGTTATCTGTGCTCTCTGGCAGCCTCCAGGGCAAACCCGGTCTCTATACTACTATGACCTCAGTATGTATTATATGACGGGAGACAGGTTTCTCTCAAGTTGAGCAGTGCCAGGGCAGTAGTCTAGGTTCAGAGAAGCCGCCGTGAATTTGGATGCCACCCAATACTGATGTAACATCACTTTTCCTAATGGTGTCAGAGAATTGGCAGGAAGGAGCCTTTGGATGTAGAGTGACATGCTATCAAGGATATAAAAATGGTTTCGCTTTCGCTTATTAGGGGACTACACAATGAGAAAATGTCATACTTTGATTTGAACACATTCCTTTATGTTCAGAATGTTTAATACTTATTATTTTCTAATTTGTTATTGATGCTTTTAAAGTCATGTTGTACTTTGTTAGAACATTAGTTTGTATACTGACCAACCTGACATTCATTCATTCAACCTATTCAATGATGCAGAGATTACAAAAGTTATAGCACAAGAGAATCATAATATTGAAACAAGCAAAGAACAGAGTATACAAAATCAATAAAAACAATGAGACACATTCATTAAAACAAATACAATTAAAAAGAACGAGATTAAGTAGATTTCTAAATTGCCGAATGACATCAAGGAGTCAACGTTTAAAGACTCCATATACAGTATACTGTATGGAGCGCCAAAACTGAAGGCTGACAGATAAATGATCACACCCACAGCCTATTAAAAGGTGCTGAGCTGAGAAGTTCATGTGAAATATAAATAGAGGGCCCACACACTATGGTGTATAATGCTCCACAAACACCTTTTTAATAGACATATATGGTTCAATCCTGTTCAAAGCTGTCAAACAGTGTGACCTGATCCAGAACATGATCATGTTTATTAAAGGTGTTTGTGGAGCATTATATAATGTGTGAGCAGTGTTGCCAGATTCTGTGAGAGAAATAAGCAACCAGGTCTATGGCCATTGACCATTAGCATATGCACAAAATGACGACACCCGTTTTTCACTTTCCCAAAATGTGAGCTGTTTATTATCGTTTTTGTGTAATCACCGGAGATTGCCCGTTCGGCCTATGGGATCTATTGTCACGCTTATGGCCATAGGCTCTGTTGTCATGGTTACGGTGTACCCGCAGGTTATGGGATGCGGCTCTCTAGCCGCTGAGACAACGCAGCACAGACTGAGGCAGACCTGTATCACAGCTAAAAAGTTATAAAGGAGTCGAGGACTTTCATTTAGGAGCCGTGTCCACACACACAGCCTTTTATGAGCGGAGGGGCACTTTGGATATCTTTTCCATAATACTCATCAACATGTAAATTACCGCGTTGTTACACGCAGCCATGCCATTGTAGCATTCAAATCGCCTAACACCTTCTTGGTCTATTCACCCATCAATCACGGTTGAAGCCATCTGAGTCAAATTTGTACGGCCATTTCAAAGGACCCTTACAGACCGAGACAACGACTGTACAGTTTTGTTTGTCAGTGACTAAATGCGCACCTACTCACCAGTATTTCTCTTGAAAAGCCTTGCCTTGCTGATATCTATGGGCTCTGTTTGTGGTTAAAAAACAACATCAGACATGCTAATGAAATGAGCTAACATGCCCTTACGGTGGACTGACTTATGGTAGACCAGTAATTCTACACAGAGCTAATGTGAGACCAACTCATAACCCCTGTCTCATCAAAGTCTCAACGAGGTGCAGTCACATACTCATACCAATATCAAATATCCCCATTATGCAACTAAAAAGTAAAATGTTATATACATTATTGCTTAATAATGGATAAATTGTTTCTTTGTTTCCTTCAACATTTAACACAAAATATGACATACATTGTGGGTGGTTGCTAATGAATATGGTATTGAACATATTGGAAGGGTTCCTTGGGCCCAAAAAGGTTTGGGACTACTGCTGTACAGCCCATAACCCAAAGTCTACAAATACTTTGACTGCACAGATTCATGTCAGGACTAGTTGTTATTTTTTTTTAAAGCAAGTCATTAAGAACACATTCCTATTAACAATGGCGGCTGGGCAACTGGCAGGCCTCCTTCGTGTCTTCTTAGTGTCTACAAACTTGTTCAGTGCATAATCTTACTAAAAATACTTTGATTAGAGACTGCCATCTTTATGCTGAGTTATTACAGTGTATTAGCAACTACAACCACAAAGGGGTGTGCAGCTAAGTCCAAACTCAAAGCATTTGCAGCGGCCAGAACATTCCTTTATACTACTACTATCATACATGAGTACTATGACCTCCTCAATGACTTGCATATCTTAATCATTAACTGCAACAGGTGTTGAACCTAATTTGGTGAAGACCGGGGATATTTTCTCAAACACTGTGCAATGAGAGAGAATGGAATCCCTTCTTCCAGTTTCTCACTTACGGAGCACAGAAGCAACTGATGAAGATGATCGACAATATTTGTACTTATATCATACCCAGGTACTGTACAGTAGCTACTGTACAACTGTGAATACTATACTAACCAAAGGTTGGGTTCTATACAAAACATTGCTTTAAAACTATTGCCTGGTTATGAAAGAAAAAGATAGCTCCGGGCGCTCGTAGTTGGTCAGAATGATCCGCCTATGCACTGCATGGAATGCTAGCAAGTCACAGCAGTGTTAGAATTTATGGGCTTTCTTGTAAATTCCAATGCCTCTTTGACCAAATGTTGTGCAGAAATGGTCCAGGTGTTATTAGGGCTCCCTTTTGTGTACTTGTTCCTTTAGCTAGCCCATATGTGTGCTGCAATGGAAAACACATATGTCAAGGTTCTAAATATCCTGGATGACTGTTATAGAGCGTTCATTGTTGGGTTGGATGCTGTCTGAATAATGAGAGATTTGGGTTTGGACTTCAACAGACCAGAACTTGGTACCAAATGGAGGTTTTGGCGGGCTAGAGTGTGTGTGAGACAGCAGAGTTTATAATTCAGAGTTTCCATAGAGGGTTAGCGGGTTCTCTTTAAGTGCCAAGCTGGATGAGTCACTCGCTCACTGATGGGGTAAATCTGTTTATAAGACGGTGCTACTCTGGAGCCACACATGCTAAAATACACTATATAAACAAATTCGCCTCTCTCTCTCCCTTAGTATAAATGAGGAGGAGTTTGCAATTGGGAAGCTGGTGAGGTGGGCGTAACCTTTAAGTGTTTTCATCTGGTCACTTATGTAACTTCCATTTGATTTCCATAGCCATGAGCGCTCATTTACTACCCAAAAACATTTCAGATGAATAGCCTGCCGGGAACATTTCCATCTAATCCAAACAGGGCACAGTGTGTGTATGGAGGCAGTTCAATAAATCGGAGACCTAACCAGATGTTTTGTGTTACCGATTGTTCCTATTTATTTGAGTTGGTGAGTTTAGAAGGAAAGTTCTCAAAGCAGCTATTCAGTGTTTTGTTGAACCGCAAGGAAAAAGAAGAAGAAAGATGTTGGTTAGCATGCAGCTGTGCTTCTGTGCATTTCTACCCAAACACAGCAGAAGAATGTGTTTCTGTTTCACAATCTTTTCCTAAGTTTATCACTTGAGATGTCCCATTTTGTATAGTCCTACGCACGTGCCCATTTACCCTTGGGTAAAATTGTTTATAATATCGAAATACTTCTTACAGGTTTAGATTACGTCTGCCCTAGAGTACTGTATTTTTCCACAAAGAACAATACAGAGAGTGACTGTCTCATACTGTAACTAGACACAAGTATGCAGTCCGTTTGGTATATTTTCTTTGTTTGACTTGACAATATGTGAAATAACCTGATGTGATAAAACTCAGCAATCTAGTTCTCCAGATTTTAAACAATGAATTAGAAATAGAAATATTATTTGACATAAGTTTGCCCAATATGTTTTTCTTGTGTTGTTACTTCATGGCATTCTTGGCATTCATACCAACCAAACTAACCTCTGTGGTAACTGTGTCACACAGATGAGATGCCAGATTGCCAGTCTTTCGTAGCTTTGCGTGAGAGCACACCATAGCAAGACATAACCACAGCTTGGTGCTGCTTCAAGTTAACATCTAATAAATTACTATTTATCAGTGGGCTCACATGCTAACCCGGACGTAGCCCGCCCCATCCTCATAAACTCAACATGGGGTTTGACTAGCTTTATGCTAATGTTAGCACCACACCCCCTTCAACTACTCACATGGGGTTTTGATTGTAACTCAGTGCAGCTGGATGGAGCACTGTGCCATAGGAAATGAGTGGAGTTGGAAGCTCTCTGCCACTGCTCCTATCAGATCATGGTCTGCTGCATATTTAATGCATAATTACCGTAATTAATGGGGTTGGAATTTTTTTCAATGCAGATGGATGAAGCAACAGAATGTCTTTTTAACATTTATGCAAACAACTCTGTTTCCCAGCATTTAATACTAAATGTTACCAATTTATCTAGCAAATACCACACACGCTACAATTTATAAATTCATTTTAGTCATTTAACAGACTTATACAGAGAGAGGTTGGAGAAAGCGCCATGGACATTTTGACAAACAGGGTAGATTAGTTGAATACTAAACGTTTGTTTATACATCATACTTCCATCTAATCATTTCTAATCTTGATATATATGTGCTAATGAGCCTTCCTGCTAATACACTACAGTGACATTGAATAGGCCATGAAGAGGGCAAACTGTCTGTGTGTCTGCCTGAGCCTAATCACCTTTTGGATAATGTAATCAAATCAAGCATCAGGGAAAGCTAGCCATAATGCTTGCAGATACAGTACAAATACCAGGCACCAGGCTTCTGACTCACACACTGATGAATCATCATTTAATGACTAGCAGGGGGAGAAGGGCTGGGCCTCACATTCTGTAGTGTACACACACGCACACGCACGCGCACACAGTACATAAGAACATAAAGCCTTATCTGTTCATTAAACACCTTCCATTTCCATGTTGACTTAAGCTAGATTTGTCCAGGTGTGTGAAAGAAGTGCGTTCCTTTTTAAAGACAGTGCAACATTTAATATACATATTTGATATACAGTACACCTATGTGATAATTTGTCTTTCTCATAAACAATACATATGTAATATACGCTTTGGAAATCTGTGTTTGAGCAGCCGGGTGTGATGTCAGGAGTGGAACAACATCCAACCTGGTAAACTCACCTAAGCTCCGTATAAACAAATTCAAGGATATTACATTGTCAATATACATTTAATTTCATATTTAATTGTAGAAATGGTTCCAAGCCAGACCATTAATAGAGCAAATTTTGAATGCTGTAGATTTGTAGGCCAATGTTGTTCCAAGTACAGTCAATACATTAAGTACAACTTGCAACTTCCTCCACTCGTGGTGTCATGATTCTTCAATTCCATTCCATTTTAAGTCATTTCCATATAATTTTATAAAAAGGCAACTGATATTGTTGCCCAGATCTCGTTACAACTTAGGGAGGGAGGGACAACAAACAATAACTTTACTCAAGAGTGTTTTTGGGGGGGGGGACAACATACAGTATAATATCACCAATCACGCAAGGATTTCAAACTGCCAGCCAGAATGACTTGAATGAATAGCTACAGTTTGTCAGACATTTGGTATAAAGAACAGCCATATCAATTTCGAAGCATTGAATGACACAGTTGCGTGCGTTGTAGTGTTAAAATTAGGGCTTGATGTTAGTTTAAAACAAAGACATTAACATGCCCGCATGGCATGCTTAATTGTGGGGCTTATAAGCACTGATACTGTACAATCACATGAATTCAAATCATTTGAGAATATCTTTGCAAAACACACAGAGGACAACTGCAAGGATGGTAGTATGTAAATGTCTGAAGGTACCCTTTATCTGTTGCCCTACCTTTAATTAAAGTAACTCACTCTTCTCTCTTATTACTTATTTAGTTTCATAGCAGCAGCCTGAAACGAGTTTCAAGTAAGAGATGTTGCACAGCCTTTCTCCCCCTCTCTCTGTCTACTTCTCCGTCTGTCCTTGTTTCATATGAACTGAGAACCCAATAAGCTTTCAGTCATGATAGTTGGCATATGGTTCACTTCAGAGCTAAAACTCTATTCTGACATCCACATATGAATGAGAATGGGTGACTGGCTCTTAGAAAGGGCATGCATTACTGTTGTTGATTTACTAGTGATTTATTCCTCACTATTTTCTCTCTTTTCCTCCCCCCCTTCCCCTGTGTGTGGTTGTTGACTACATGTGTGTGTGTGCGTGCGTGTGTGAGTGACAAAAAGACGATTAACAGCCCTAGCTATTGTTTTTTCTGTCCCAGAAGAGACATAGGAAATGAACAAGTACAAAGTTTTATGCCTTTTTTTATGTGTGTTGCACAACCAGCTTGGTTAGTGTCCTTAAGTTGCTTTTGCATTAACATTGTGTAGTGCGTTCTTAAGGATTATGCTTTTAAGATCCATATTCATTTGGCTGTGATTGTAGTTGTAGCCTAGTTGCTTTTGGACCTGTGTTCCATTGAAGTGGCCCCAAGCACAGTATATACACGTTTATTATGTACATTACATTGCCTGTTGGTGTTGAATAAAGAAAGACCCAATTCTACTCCTGGACCACTCTGTTTAAGGAGCCCATTCACCATAGTCACTTTTTCCCCTCTGTGTTCAGTTGGAAGGCTGGGCTATAATTAGTAATGGAACCTTAAGGCAATCCATAAGGAACCAGGGGATCCCCTGTTCTCTCTGAGGAGTCTGAACAGTGAGTCATCATGGAATTCCACCCCCACACACGTCTGCCAGACATACATACAGCATGTACCTGTATGTGTGTGTACACAGTCAAATCCTCAGATTTACAGATCCATTTGGTTACATTTCTACACTCTTATAGAGATTATACATGGATAAATTCACTAAAAACACTATTTGACTAGTATGTATGCATACAGTACATGCAGTACATACATACTGTACATATATACATATTATGTATTATATTTAAATGCATACGTACGTACAGTATGTGAGGTGATTTTCTGTAGTAACATACTATATAGAAATGGAGTAAAATACATGTGGATTCAGTCTGTGTTTAGAACATGATGTGTTCTTAAATCTAGTGTCCCTTTTAAAGTGATGTTGAACTTTGTCAGAACCGGAGGTTGTATACCTACCTGGCCATGATATAAGTCCAAATATTGTTGATATTGACTATTGCTCCTGTGCTCCTTGAGCAATAAACTGGAAGTAGTAGTGAAAAAAAACTGTACAGTCTTCGGTTTGAATGCTTGCAGACATCTATAGTTATAGCTATAGTAATGGTACATGCAAATGATGCTTCAAGTTATGAAAATTGCAGTGTTGTTTAAACGTATATATGTTAAAACTGTCACAGGTGTCTTTATGCATCTGTTCTAACTCTGCTAAACAAGAAACATTGCTTTCAATTTCAGATTTTGGTGTCTGTCCCAGTCTTGCATAATTACCAGATATTGGGGCCTTTGTATTGCCAAAGACTTTATATACCCGTTTTAGACCATGGAGCCTCTAGAGTAATCTATCTGCCATATTGTAGAAATTATAGGCTAGATTTTCCATCAGGAGTTTATGAAAGGGGAAGCTTTTCCACATGCTCTGACTCTGAAAGACGTTGGGGGTGGGGGGGGGGGGGCGACAAAATCTTCCGCGGAAGAAAGTCTACTTTTTCAATCGCGTGCACAATGTGGTGAAAATGGTATATGACAGGGCCGACTTGGAGGCCTTGGTTGTCATGGCAACGGTACAGCAAAACGTGGAGGTTTGTGGGTTTCTCTTTCTCTGCGAGACAGGCTTCATTCCTCTTCACCAGCATGGACAAAGATAGATGTGACTCATCCTCCAGACTGGAGCTGAGCTGGCACTCTTTCTTTCTTTCTTTCTTTCTTTCTTTCTTTCTTTCTCTCTTTCTTTCTTTCTTTCTTTCTTTCTCTCTTTCTTTCTCTTTCTTTCTCTTTCTTACTCTTTCTCTTTCTTTCTTTCTTTCTTTCTCTTTCTTTCTTTCTACACTTGCTCTTTAGATTTATTCAGCCAAGACAGAAGTCTATGGGATCTATATCTATATTATTATTAACATATTAACTTACTGGTTGACACTTTACAAACCTTATTGTGTAGGCACTGTGAAATCATCTCAGCCTTGTTTTTATATTCAACAGAATTCTCTTACTTCGGTGAGCACAATATAGATGTCGGTGGGAAACCCTGTAATGAATTGATTTGCTACATTTGTGCTAACAAGACGACAAGCAGCTGTCTGAAAAACACGACAATAGGTTTGGTGTAGCAGCCGCTCCTCAGTCGCAACATGTTTCAAGCTTGGCGCTGTTCCTCAGACAGCAGATGTTGCTGTGTTTGTCTTGTTAGCGCGATTGTAGCAACTACAGTCCTTGACTTGCGCATTATTACATGTGCTTTCTTACCTTTTTTCCTCGGTTCTCTTATTTATGTGGATTCCTTATCTAGATGAGAAAGCTTGGTGTTTGCTTATCCGCTTTGTTGCACAGTAGCCTATCTTAAAGAATCAGAATCAGAATCAGTTTTTTTGTCACATCACAGGTTTACAAGGTAAAAAAGTGGGTGAAATTTGTTTTTGTACATCACTCCCATCGCAACGTTAAATTCCGTAGAAAGAAGAGTGGGGAGAATCGGTGGTTCTACCCCCAGGAGTCCTTGAGGGGGTTCCAAGGAGTCCCCTGCAAAATTAATAATAATGTTTAACACAAATCTTCCTTTATGGGGGTCCCTGGTACTATCTTTTCAGATGCTGGTCCAAAATACACGCGTATCAATTTTGGGTTCCATGACATGAACAGGTTTGATGTCCTGAAACAGTGTTTTCTACCCAGCTATCAATGCCATATTAGCTACTATGAGACACTCATTGCATAATATACTTAAATATTAATAGCGTGATGTGTTTAAGTAATTCAAATGTGTACATTAGAGACATCTTTTGTTGACATGTGGTTTGATGAGTTTACAGGCTTTGATGGGAGTGTAAACATGAACTGATGGGGTGTTTATGTCAAGACTCTGTGATGTAATTTCACAGTTCCTATTGAATTATGTAAAAGGTCAGTGTATTGTGCAGAACAGATGCACACGCAGGCCACACATGCATGTGCTGACGCTTAACACTTGCACACACACCATGTAGACTCAGACACACACACACACACACACACACACACACACACACACACACACACACACACACACACACACACACACACACACACACACACACTTAAACATACAGTACTGTATGCAAAGCGCTACACACAGTTTAACTGCCAGCAAACACGTCCATAAACATGGCAGAAAGCCCCCTGAGCGAGCATACACAAGCACACATGCACTGACATGGCCTCCCATTGTGTATGGCAGTGTTTTGAAGCAACATCCTGCAGCAGGATCCTGGACATGCCTGAAGCAAACAATCCTGAAAGCAGTTAGATCAACACATTCCAAACATATCCATCGTATGACCATGTGTGCTTTAAATCAGAACAGTATGACTAGAGATGCAAAAGTTAATCAAACTAATAATCTATTATGAAAAATGATTTATAGTATATCAGCAAAATTATTGAATATAGCAGATCTACAAGCCAACAACACATTGTGATGCGACGCTTTAGTATAAAATAGGGCTTAAGAAGTGGTTAAAATCAGTTGGAATTCTTTCACGTTGATTCGTTGATGTATATAACAAAAAAGATGTAATAAAGGAAACGTGCTTCTCCTCTAATAATTGATAGTTGCAGCTCTAAATATTATAGTCAGGGTGTTAACATACTTGCGTGTATGTCAGAATGCCCCATCAATTTGCTTTACGAGCTGTGTGTATAGTATTGTGTAAGTAAACAAATGCACATAGAACGAGCAATGCCACAGGGTTGCAGATTCCATTCCCACTGGGGCCACCCATGCTCAAAATGTACAGTATGCAGCCATACCTAAGTCACGTTAAATAAAGGCACAAACTTAATTGCTGAGCCATTGCCTGCATATTATTTTATCGAGAATATGTATTGCACACGTCACCATACCCAAGCTGTTACTGTACATTTATTCACTTGTGGAGCTGAGCCACTCTGATGCATTAGCCCCAGTGTGTTTCACATCAGCCACCTACTGCACACACATTCTGAGAAGCATTAATCTCGCCACAGAATAGAGGTGTTTAAATGTCTCATGGAAACAATAGAATTGTCTAGACAAAGTCCATGTGTAATTGTAAAAAATGTTTATATTGGGTCATAAACAAACGTGGACATAAATGGGTGCATTTATTCATGCTGTATTATCGTCTAACTCAGTCACACCTTGCAATGGGACAAAAAAACCTAAGCTGGCATGTTGCAAGCAAGCGTGTGCATACGTGTACGTGCGCGCGCACGTATGCACAAACAGGACTCATAACAGCATTATTTCCCCATAGTCCATAATAAGTTAATGACCAGTAGTATTATATACACTATAAAATGTTCCAAAATAACAGCAGGCTCCTGACTTCTGGAAAAGTTACTTTTCATTACAGCCAGAGAGTAAAAAAAAAAAGGGAGTATTGTATCCCAAGGGGGAAATTACTTTTCTGCATTCACCTAGTAGATGGCTTGATCCCTAATGATCGCTCTGTGGGGAGCTGTTAGGGGTTAAGTGTCTTGCTTAAGGACGCTTTGACACGGACTGGCTAGGGTGTCGAACTAGGGACCTTCGGATTCTCAGAGGGTCTCTCTACCCATTCAGCTACAGTGTGACCGCCCACTTAGCCTATAGTAGCCCAAAAGAACCTGCTTGGTCCAGCTTGTGGTTGTTAAACACAGTTATGTTGTTCAACTGGTTGTTAAAACATCACTTACAGTAACTGCCATCTTTCATTCTACCCTGGTTACTAATCAGCCCGTCTCATGTAGGCATGTTTACTATCGATTGATGGCAAAAATTGTATGTCTGCTTTGCTGTGGCTTGCAAACCATTATGTTCAAGTAGCCATGGAATTCTCGGAATCTGTGTGTGTGTGTATGGGTGTGTGTGTGTGTGTGTGTGTGTGTGTTAATTTGCTATAAGTGGGTGTGTCAAACCTAGTCTTCGAAGCGGCGACTCCGTTGTTGTCCCAACGTATTACAGCAGAAAAGCTGTAAACGGGAAAAAACACAGTTCTGTTCTCTCCCTGTGTCCCAACTGTGTGCCAGTGACACTATGAGTGGACACTGTTGTAATACTTGTCAGTAAGTCCCAGATAGAGACCTTTTGTGAGTCAATTTCACACAAATGTTGTTTTCAATACTATGCTTATCACACCTTTGCATTGACTGTATTTACGTGCCATGCATACCGTACGTGTGGTCAATTCACTTTTTTTCGAGGGGTATTTTGCTTCTGAGAGCTACGTACATGTCTATGCATGTGCGTTTACAGTTGATGTTGCATGTCTGTGCTTTGTGTGGGTGGTCAGGATTTCATGGGTTAATGGGGTTGGATGTCACCTCTAGCTTCATAAATCACTCAGTCCAGTCAAACACTGGCCCTGTTGGGTCTGCCTTTGTAATCGGAGAAACAAATGGGTCCATGCACAGATGGCTCTGTGATGGTGGAACAGACATGAGACATTTGCTGTAGAAGTGAAATTACAGTATGGTGTCCAAGTGTGTACTGTACTATACTTTTGTATTAGACAGCTTGTAGATGTGCTATTTTTGAATTGTTTTGAACATTTTAGAGACTTTTAGAAAATGTGCCTATAATGACATGCCCGTTTGAAAGTGTTAATAAAATACAAGTTTTTCAAATGGATTTCGGTCTAAACATCGATAATCTGTGGGCTAGGTCTCTCCAAAATTGGGATTGGCATCGGTTGGGCCCTAATGTGTATGTCAGTGGTAGTAAGGTGTGTGTTTGTGTCACCATGTTAGTGGTTGTGAGGGGTGTGTGTGTGCGTTTGTCATTGGCATGTGTGGAAGCAGTCTCTCTCTCCTACCAGATGGCTATCATTAGAGACAATGAAGACCGGACCACAGGGGCCAAATGGAATAACTGGAGCCCATTTCCTGGTTGGCTCTTGTGTGAATCGCCTATACTGCCACCACACTCTCTGCCCCCCCCCCCCATGTCTCTCCCTCCCCCTCTCTCACCTCATTTTCCCTCTCTCTTTCTCATTTCTCTCGGCTCTGGTGGTATTGTTTTTCCATAGCCAGATCCAAGTTTTTTTTTTGTAATCCAAATTGCCTCCTGTAGAGAGATTGTGTTAGAGAGGAGTCTGAACACACAAGTTCAAGCACATGCACAACAAACACGAATGTGCTTAATTCACCACAAATTCCCAGGAGAGGAACAGAAAGAGAGGGAGCTTTTTGTGGGCACTGATTCTGTATTGTAGCCAGAAACAGTTGGTTCAGCTGACTTGACAACAACTGTACTGCACAGTTGTTGGTCTGTACAATGGTTGTTTTTGTGTGCTGTTCCATTTTATGAATGAGTATAATATAAAGACACAGACTGCAACAGAACATTATCAAGGGCAAAGTGTAGGAAATAAACAGATTGGCCAAACTTGGCATTAAGTATTGTACTTTTTTGTTTTATTAAATCCTTAAAAACAAACAAGACTACGAGTTTTAAAGCCCTAGCAGCCCTAGGGGCCGTGCTGGCCAAAGGGTGGCACTTGTCTAATAGATTGAGATATCTGTGTGCAAAGGTCACATTTGAGCCTGAGGGTACAGGAAAGGTCTTTGGGTCACCAAAATCAGTAGGGGTCAGCGGTTCTGGACAACCGTCTATCCGACTGACTTCATACTGGGCACCGCTCTCCCTCGTGTCCTCTGTGATACACTGAGTTTGAAGTCGGCCGGACACTTCATCCCTGATGTCATCAGTACTGTATATGCCCATATATGTGTATGCCCATATATGGACATACCAGTCGAATATATGGTTCTGGATATCTATATATGCCTATATATGGGCATATTGGTTGGGTTGGTGGTTCTGGACAACCGCCTATCCGATCGCCTCGACACCGGGCACCGCACTCCCTCGGGTCTTCGCAACACACAAGCCACTTTTGAAGTCGATTGGACGGACGGTTCTCGAGATATGGGACCTACAGACGTGCAGACACGCATGCAGAGATTTGTCACATTCAATTTGAAGTATATATTTTTTTTTATTCCGCTCCTTTACAATCCCCCCCCCTGGCGGAGTATATTTCTTCCAACAAAGCTAATGACAAACTTACTGAAGCCCAGATTTGAAATAAAAGAAAATATAGCATAGCTACAGTAAGTTGACTACACTCTGATGAAGGACATTATTTGGCAGTGGCTCATATTGTAGGAGCAGCATACTAATGGTTTCTAACAGTTGGTAGATTGGTCTGCTGGTGATTAGGGACATTGGCTGTTGTGGGGATTATACCCTGGGACATTTTAGTGACAGGGCAATATGTATCTCAACAACCACATTTGTGAGTGGAAGACACTGACCCCAGACCTGGTCATTCATATCAAGTTGGATAAAGATAATCACCTGCCTTACCTTTTTATGTCTTCAGGAACACCAAGAAGGAGTCTGACCTGGACGCAGCTCTGGCCAGGCTGAGGGACCTGGAGGCCCTACTCAATTCCAAAGATGCTTCTCTAAGCACTGCCCTTATGGAGAAACGCTCGCTGGAGGCTGAGCTCAAGGAACTCAAGGCTCAGCTGGCTAAGGTACGACTCCTAGATTTACATTTATTACAGTATTACAGTACACAAAACACTGTTCATTGTCACAGAAAAGATTAAATCCATTTTCATAGACAGCTGCAGTAGCATCTCGGATAAGTCTGCATGCATAATGGTTCTAAGTTTGGTAATGATGGAGGTGAGATGTCACCTCCCCAGTTGAAAATAATCTAAGTACAAAGCAAAAAGTATTTGCTGTGCTTTGTTAGTGCTGAAGAGCTTAAGCAGTACATTAACAGTCCAATTAATTAGGCCTTATTGTGAACGAGAGTAAGTGTTGTAGCAGAGGAGTTGCAGCCTCTGCCGTTCATTTTCTCAATGAATCCTGCCATGTGACTGCAATGGTTAGGATTGTAGCCTTGCCCCACCTACTGCTCAAAGTGTGAAACTACACATTATTCTGGCTTTTTTTCCCTTTTTAAATGAATGCCAATGATATGTTTTCCTCTGAATTTCATTAATCTAAATGCTGCAGTCAGAGCAAACAAGACCCAGAGGCATTGTTAATTTAGTGCGTGATGGGTGCTAAATATTTGTTTGGATGCTTAAAATGAACCCCCCCCTCTCTATCTCCCGCATATCTCCTCTTTCTCTCTCCCATCTTCTCTCCTCCTCTCCCCCATCTCCTCTCCCCAGTTGGAAGCCAGCCATGGTGATGTGAAGAAGCAGCTCCAGGATGAGATGTTGAGGAGGGTGGATGCTGAGAACCGCCTGCAGACCATGAAGGAGGAACTGGAGTTCCAGAAAAGCATCTCCACTGAGGTCCCACTCTTCAGCTTATCTCCTGTTTATTGAGCTGTCTAGTCACCCTTCTCTCTTTGCATCCTTCCCCACAACATATTGATCTGTTTCCAGAGACCTTATTTTCCATTTCTCCTGTATGGAAAGTCTTCTTCACAAATGCGTTTTTCACTAAATTTTTCAGTTTACAGAGAAAAAAAAAACAGGGGCTTTATGAAAATATTGTATATAAAAAAATAAAGAATACAAGAGAATGTTAAATGCAATCTTACATTACTTCCTGCTGTTAGCTTTACTGCTGTTCATATATAATCAACCGTGTGTTCCTGTGCAGTGCACGTACTGTATGACCATTATCTAATGCTTCTGTCCCCGTGTGTCTGCAGGAGCTGCGTGAATCCAAGCGCAGGCACGAGTCTCGCATGGTGGAGATCGACAGCGGAAAACAGGTGGATTACGACAGCAAGCTGTCCGCGGCCCTGACTGACCTGAGAGCCCAGCATGAGGAGCAAGTTCGCATCTACAAGGAAGAGATCGAGAGGACATTCAACTCCAAGGTAAACACTGCACCACAGATCACACACTAAAGTGGTGCCACCTAGAGTCCACATTGAGGCTTGGAGAGGTAGTAACCTACAAGGTTGTCTAAGCCAATGGTTCTCAAACTTTTACATTTCAAGGTCTCTCCTTAACTCTGACAGTATACAAATGGAACGGGTCCATTTGTTTTCATTTGTATACTGTCAGAGTTACATACTTGCAAGGGTCCATTTAGACCCTTCTAAAGGAACCCCAAGAGTCCCTGGAATCCACTTTGAGAACCACTGGTCTAAGCTATATTGAAATGAACAAACGTTAAAAACAAAATGGACACATCCTCGATCCTGAAGACCCATGAATCCTCTTGCGTTTGTAATAAGATAAGAAGTCTCCTCAGTCATGATGAACAGAAGGGCTTCTCCAACTTTCTCACACCAAGGACCATATACTGTAGATAGATGGACAGACAGACAGAGGGAGTGGAATCACAATATCTTTAGGTTGCACCCTTGAGTCTCCATAGTAAAGTGCTGTCCTTCTGTCTGTCAGTTGGAGAATGCCCGTCAGTCTGCAGACAGGAACAGCCACATGGTGGGCGCGGCTCACGAAGAGCTGCAGCAGACCCGTATCCGCCTGGAGGGCATGTCCTCACAGCTCACTCAGCTCCAGAAAGAGGTATACACACACACACACACACACACACACACACACACACACACACACACACACACACACACACACACACACACACACACACACACACACACACACATTAAGACCTGAGTGGCCCCGTGCACGCATGCACACGTGTGTGTTTTCTGTTCTCCCTGTCAGCTGTCAGCGCGGGAGGCCAAGGTGAGGGAACTGGAGGAGGCTCTGGCAAGGGAGCGCGACATGACACGCCGTCGGCTGGAAGACAAGGAGAGGGAGATGGCCGATATGCGCGCCAGGATGCAGCAGCAGCTGGATGAGTACCAGGAACTGCTGGACATCAAGCTGGCCCTGGACATGGAGATCAGTGCCTACAGGAAACTCCTGGAGGGAGAGGAGGAGAGGTGTGTGTGTGTGTGTGTGTGTGAGACAGTCCGGGGGAAATACACATAACTTGCATTCAAGAGGGAGAGAAAACGACTAGAGAGACAGCAGTGTAGGTGAGATCCTGTGTCAGTCTGTTGTACCTGTGATGGCAGTGTCTCTGTAATCAACCACATGAAAACAAGGCTCACTGTGATTTATTGGCATATGCACAACAGTACTGCAGAGCGACATTGTCGGTAGTGAAATTTATAGTCTGAGCTTACTTCAACTGTGTGGAAAAGACACAGATGGAAAAATCAAATCACATAGAAAAACAAGCAGGATCTAATACCGGCATGGCCTCCCTGTCCAATCCTTAGCTGTAAATAGTAAGTTACTATGTGTGCAGTTTGTGAATGAAGGCACACAAATCACAATGCAGTGTTCTGAGGTGAAGCCGCACTATAAGCTGGCTGCTTGTATGCATGTTTAAGTGTGGAGACGGTCTATGCCTCATTTAGAGTGGCAGACTCTAACGCAGGTAGTACAATCATTTAGCTTTTTTCCGTTTGTCTGGGTTTTCTGGAATTTATTTAGCTCCTGTTATTGACTCTTAGACCATTGCTACTGCTTTCATTTGTATCTGTATGTAATTTCATGCATTTGCATTAGGGACCATGTACAAAATACATTAATCTCAAGCAAAGCAAAGCAAATATGCTTTGTTTGCACCAGATTTAGCTACTAGAGTAGGTGAACAGAAACAATAAGACACAGTGGAAAACCTATCATCCTCCACTCTAAATGGACACCCACACACACCCAAAATGAAAAAGCCAACCAAGCTATGTGATCATGTCACGTTGACGGACTCTGCAAGGCTCTACCTGCAGTCAAGTACAAACTATGTATAAACGTTTCCTCAAACCTTTCCATGTCTCCCTGCAGACTGCGTCTGTCCCCCAGCCCTCCCACCACCAGAGTCACCGTCAGCCGCACCTCTGCCTCAGGCCGCACCCACAGCAGCCGCCTCCTCACCACCGCCACTGCTGCCTCCAGCAGCCGCAACTCCTCTGGCACCGCCAGCGCCAAGAAGCGCCGCCTGAACGACAACGACAGCGAGACATCCAGCATGGTGGGTGGCACCGTGACCAGGGCCCGCATCGCACAGTCGGCCTCGGCCAGCGGTCGCATTACCGTGGATGAAGTGGATCTGGACGGAAAGTACGTCCGACTCAGCAACAAAGCTGACGAGGTAAGGGTTGTTAATGTAATGGTATGTATTATAGTGTTTGATAGTTACTGGGCAGGGTTTTTTCTTGCAGTATTTGTTTCCATTCAGTTTGTAAATTTTTTGTCACGTCTGTCCTGTTCTCTGTGTTCCATTTCCCTGATACAGGACCAGCTGCTGGGTCACTGGCAGGTGAAGAGACAGGTCGGTACCGACAGTGCCATTGTCTACAAGTTTCCTCCCAAATTCACCCTGAAGGCTGGAGAGTCTGTCACCGTGAGTTACACTTGGTGTCTTTCATTTGTCCAACTTTTCATTTAAATCTTGCCTTCATGCTCTCCTTCTTTGTGTTTACTTTCTTTCAATTAATTAACTTATTCCTGTGTATTGTTTAGGTTTGGTTTATTTAGGATCCCCATCAGCTTTTACAAATGCCCCTTTCCCTGGGGTCTGTACATTCCCTCATATCCAACATGTTCACGGTACATTATCCCGCTTATTCCACAGCTAACTTGTGGAGTCTCCATAATTGCCATTACATTTTGTAGCTGCCCACCACCACAGAGTCTGGGGGTTTGAATCCACCGTGGTGCATTCAGCTTTTTTGATTGTCTATACGAACAATTACCGGTAGCCCGTTTTCGGGGAGGGAAGGTTGATAATTATTTCTGTACATAATCCTACAGGCTGATTGATTGATTGAATACTTTATTAGCAGTTTGCAAAAGAAATTCTCAGGAAAGTACAGTTCAATACAAGGTCTGCTACGAGGATTTTATACCCAAGAAAGCCTATGGCGTGTTTCCATTGGTGTCCTTTGTACTCAATTCATAGAAACATTTAATGAAAGACAAATATATACATCTATGCAAAACATCATATAAACAGCTTGAAAACAAGAACAAATATGTACAGTAAACAGTTCGAGGGGGGGGGGGGGGCTAGGCCGGGGCAGCACCTGTCCGGCGGTAGGAGTAGGACGGGGGCTCTAGTCTACTTTCTAGTCTACGTCCTCCCGGTGGGAGCTCCTCACTGGCAGGTGAGTCAGTAGGACACAATAGCAGTGACAACACACAGAAATGTGTGTGTGGGGAGGAAATCATTGGCATGACTAAATTGGGGAGAAAAAGGAGTAAAAAGCAAAAACTTCTCAAGTTCTCATTAATTTATTCAGTAAACCTTTTCATCCAGGGGTTGCTAATTATGAACCGGTATATTGTGGAAGCATTCCTAGCAGAGTATGATGTATCTCTAACCTGCTCACCACTGTCTCTCAATAGATCTGGGCCTCAGCAGGTGGTGGAACCCACAACCCCCCCACCGACCTGGTGTGGAAGACCCAGAGCTCCTGGGGCACCGGAGACCTCCTGGAGACCATCCTCATCAGCGCCAATGGAGAGGTCTGACATCCATCCATGCATACAACCATGGCATATTATGTAATACCCACCTTTCATGCAGCCTTTTTGGAGCTGCTCTTGCAGTTTTAACAGCAAACCTTTACGATCTTGTGCTCACTAGGAGATGGCCATGAGGAAGGTCACACGCACCCTGTTCCAAGGCGAAGATGACGAGGACGATATGGTAAGTTACGTTTTTTTTTTTTTTTTTTTTTAACTCCAATGATGAAGGACACAATATTATCATACATCAGAACAGTGGTTCAAACATTTTTCATTTCAAGGACCCTAACTCTGAGGGCGTACAAATGGAGCCAAATAGACCCATAGCCAAATGGAAAGGGTCCATTTGTACGCTCTCTGAGTTACATACTTGTTAAGGGACCATTTGGAGCCCCCTCAAGGAACCCTGAGGGTCCCTGGACTCTCCTTTTTGAGAACCACTGCATCAGAAAACAACACAGTCTCCCTGTTGAATATCATGTGTTTTCCTCTGGCGCCCTCTACAGGGAGCTCACAGCACAAGCGGTGCGGAATGCGAGTACAACTTGCGGAGCCGCACAGTGATTTGTGACTCCTGTGGCCAGACGTCAGATCGGCCACATTCAGCCTCCTCTGCCGTGTCCAGTGGCTACTGCAGCGGAGGAGGAGGAGGCGTGTCTGAGGCCCTCATGGGACAATCCTTCATCATGGGAACCAATCAGCCTAGAAAGGTATGCTCCTGAAGGGAAGAATATAATGATAAATAGTCTTATGAGTTTAGCAAAATGTGTACGCACAAATGCAAGGTTGAAGGCTCCTCTTACAGTACATTAGATCATTAGAAAGAAAATGTGTCCCTTTTTTCCAGTCTTTAAAAACGGTAAAAGGTAAACAAGCACAATTATCTTCTCTCCTGCAAGCTTGATTGAACCCATTATCAGTATATTATTTTAGTTTTATCATGTTATTTTATGCGTTTTCCATCTATTATGCTGTTTGCTCAGACTCAATTAAAATGTTCAATGGAAAAACGGTTAAGCCTGGTTATAATGTAAATCTAATTATTTTAATAAAAAAAGAAAGGCATTTCCTTAATACCGTACTTGCATAATAGGAATAATAATAACACAATTAAATAAAAGCCAGCAGGTTAAGATAAAGACTACAAAAACAAGGCACCCTAGACTCATATCAATTCAATGAAAAAGAACGACCGTTACTCTTATCCTGCATGTATTATCCGTGTACTGTACATTTTCAATGTCCCTCTCATAACAAATGTCAACGTTCCATGTGATGACATCCTGTACGCCCTCTTTTATACCTTGCCGTACGACAATAATTATCATTATTATTATTATGATTACTTCTGAAAACATTTTACATTTTTTTAAACATTTTGAAAATCTCCGCAGTGGTGGAATGTAACTAAGTACATTTACTGAAGTACTGTACTTAATTTTTTTTAGGTATTTGTACTTTACTTGTACTTTACTTTCCAATTTCCAATACTTTTACTTCTACTCCACTACATCTTGGATCCAAATATTGTACTTTTACTTTACTACATGTATTTGAAAACGTAAGTTACTATTTACTGTACTTTGTAGATTTTGAAACATACATTAACCACTTGTTAATCACCCTGTATACTTTTCGGCCATTTGAAAATAGCCCATCTACAAGCTCACAATGCGTCGCATCAGCTTGTAGATCTGCTATTTTCAAAAGATTTTTATACATTTGAAAACTTGAAATGGGACATTCTGCACAATGAGTACTTTTACTTTTGGTACTTAAAGTATATTTTGATGCCGATAGTTTTGTACTTTTACCCAAGTACATTTTGAATTCCGGACTTTTGCTTGTAATTGCGTATTTCTATATTGCAGCATTGATACTTTTACTTAATTAAAACGTTTGAGTACTTTTTCCACCACTGAATCTCCGACACAGTTTTCCTATAAAGACATGCCCAATACACCCAGGTTGAAAGTAGTTAACCTTCCACTATGTCACTTCCTCCTCCAGGGTGGTCCCAAACCAGAGAACTGTGCCGTCATGTAAAACCAGAAAACACCTCAATGACCCAACAACCTCCTACACCACTCCAAGGAGACTTATTTTCTACCAGTGGGAAATTGTCTTTTTTTGTGTTGTTTTTCTATGATCTTTTGTGGTCTTTTTGTTTTTGTATTTTGATATGGGCTTTGATATGGGCTTCGGCAAGGGGCATAATATTTTCTTCTTTAGCTTTTGAGCTTGTATATTCAAGTTATATTGGTGCATGTGGGCTCACCTGTTGCTTGTAGTCTTGTAGTTCTATACTACACGCAAAGCACACGCGTGTGTGCCAAATTCTGAGCTCTATTGACCAGTGCTTATGCTTTGATCTGATCTGGGGTTTCATATGCAAAGGCCAGGCTGTCAATCCTCAACACGCACACAGCTTGTGGAACCCGGTCAGGACTGAGATTAGAAGGAGAGAGGTTCATCTAAAAAACCAGGGGGTCAGGGCCCTGGTATGTTCTGAATGCAACTTACTGTAGATAAGCGAGATTTAGTCCTGGCCTGACCCTATGGATAAGTGGGCAAGAAGTATGTACTGTACAATGCTCTATGTGTTACAGAGTGTGGTGTAGAGCAGTGGTTCCCGAACTCTTTAGCTCGAGATCCAGAAGACCAATTTGATGTTTCCGCGGGACCCAAAGTAATGTAAATAGCCGATCTACAAGCTCACGCATCGCGATGCGTTGTGAGCTAGTAGATCTGCTATTTTTTCTACTTACAAGTTTTTTAATTTTATTTCATGAAATTCTTTTTATTTTAGGATTTATGTTTTATTGTTTTGGAAGACATTTTTGAAAAGGTTTTGAAATATTAGTATTAATATTATTATTTGTATGTAGGAAATGGAAAAAGGGGATATTTACTCGCGGACCATAAAAATGGGCCTACGACCCAATAGTGGGTCCTGACCCACTGTTTGGGAACCACTGGGGTAGAGTCATTTTAACACCATGTAACTTTGCAGGACAGCTGATTAGCGTTGTCAGAAATCACATTGCATTACATGTCAGTAATATCTAGTAATGTCAAGTATTTCTATCAAATGAGTATACAGCTGATGGATTATGGTATGCTTTATTGTCTCGGTTTCCTGATTGTGAGTAAAGTATATATATACTTTGGTGAAGGCAAACGTCATAGTTTATTCTTGTTAATCAAGGTATCAATCAAGTCACACAACGTTGCATAAAGTCAGGTTAAGGCCAGGACATTTTGCAGGTGTGTCCTCTTCGAAGCTAAACATACACGCCGTATAATTTTTATTTCAACTGTAGAATAATGAAAAGGAAAGAAAAAGGATTTTCTCTTATAACAAAGCCTCTCTTATGACGCCGTGTTTTGGAAAGTTGATGGGAAAAAATTGATTTGTCATGTTTACTTGTTGAATATATTTGATGATACAGATTGTGGATAATGAGTCTTAAGTCTAATTTATGAGACTTTTTGCAGAAGCATAAATTAGGCTGTAGGCCTAGCTGGATGTACTTTTTGTTTTCTGACATAATTCCAAAGATGTTTTGTTCCAATGACACTACCAGGCTGTGTGCAACTGATCAGTCTTTACAACAAATTTCTTTGCCATATTTATATTAGATTTCTACACTTATTCAATATTGTTTATATACTGTAGAGCTCTATGTGCATCTACTTCCAGCGTGCAATGGGAGTTTCCTCAGTAATAATTGTAATCACTGATTCATTCACCAGTTATACAAATAGTGCCTTAATACAACCTGTTTTAAATGACAGACAAGGTTATTGGCACTTAATGTGTTTTTTGCTCACATGCTTTGTATCGCAGTCTTGTGACTGTAAGTTGTCCGCTTGACTTCTCTCCTAAAAGCTGGTCAGAAGGGCTTTTTTTCCTTTTTCTAGGGTTTACCAGCTTTATGCTGTTACTCCTCAGGCATGCTTTTGGGACATGAGGGTGTAGGGATGTTTTCTTTTTCACTTTGGCCTATAAAGAGCAGAATTTATTGACAGCCTCACCAGTTATGCACAGCAGGTAGACTTGTATTTTAGTGCGGCAGCTTGAATCGTTTGTACTCCAGAGTAAAGTATATTGAGTATTGACATCTTTTTTGAGTACTTGATGAGTTTTTTTGCAATATTTTTGTATTGTACTTGTGCTTGCAATATACTTACCGGTATGCTATTGTACTTGCAAAATATTACTGCCAAAATAGATTATTTTTTTACTCTTTTGTAGAGATGGGGCAGAAAACGCCAATTATGTTTAGTTATTTCTGCTTTGAGATAATGAGATTGATAATTATATTGCATACCTGTATTTGCATAACTTCATGGTTGTCTGTATTCACAGTGCTCATTAAAATTCTAAAGGCTTATTATGTGCACTGATGATATGTAGAGTGATAAAAAGTCTCACAGCTTATTATGCGCACTGATGATATGTAGAGTGATAAAAAAGTCTCACTTGAAACAAGGATTTAAGGGTGAGTTCAGGATTTTCCAATGCCCACCTGAAGGCTTTGAGTATCTATCGTCAAAGCCCCTAGAATTTGTTGGCAAGTTGATTAAGAGTCAACCAATTTCTCTTAAGATCGTGTACTGTAGCCTAAGTAAGCTATAGGAAGTGTAAATTGTAGACATTTGAACTAAATGGGTGTTCATAAAAATGTGTTTTCCCTTCCACAAGCTACACTAATGTAGACAGGAGTCAGTTTGACTGAAAGTACAATACTAAAATGAAAACCTGGATTTGCCATTGTGCTTAAAATCCTAAACCCACCCTTCAAGGCTTGATATGGAATTCAAGAATTGGCTTCAAAATGGTCGCTGAAAAGGATTTCAACTTATAAACAATTAATGTGAAGTTTAACCTTTGTTTGAAGTGGGCCAAATACCATTATGGAAAAGCTATGAAATCAATGTTTTGCGCTTTCTCTTTCCAAGGATAATGCTAATTAAAATTCTTTTTTCCAATGATGGTTTCTTGGTAATTGTTTTCCTGGAGATACAGTTCAGCGCTTTAAGACTCGAATAAGGAAATAAATTCTTGAAAAGTGCTGCCATTTTTATTTACATTATATACAAGAGGGATAGGGTTACATTCAAGAATATGTGGGCATAGTAAGCAAAGGATCTACTGCACATAAAGCCCTTAAGACAATTTAAAAACACCTTGAAAGTTGCTTTTCTTACATGGGCATGATCATAAACTGTAATTACAACAGAATCTTTGGCTTAAAAGCAGTCATTCACAAAAACAAAAAATAAGAAGTAAGGTGCCTTATCTGCCAAATGCAAAAGCAATGAGAATCTTCAAGTGTTATTTGGCGCAGTACGATTACATTCATGATGTTCCTGCTGTGGAAAACTTGGGACTGCAAAAATGTATTTACCATTTGTGTGTAGGCAAATTTAATGGACCAATGTAAAACTTAAAATCCAAACATTTATATCTATACTTAAAATTGTTATAGTTTGGGGTTTGTATCATTTCTGACTCTGGAGATATGAGGTTTTCATCAGACGGCAGTGATATGCAAGCATTTTTTGGTAAACTCATACGGAACACGTGTCCTTCCTTTTGTCCACAAAGAACCAGTGGCGCCGCCACAGTCCATCCATTCCCATCCGTCCCAACACAGCTCTGTTGGCTCCACGGACTGGATCACAAGTCTGTCATGGTGAGGCAAGTACCATTTTGATCCACCAGGGGGCAGTGTTCACACAACAGAGTTAAAAGGCAACAAATTATTCCTCTGTGGGACTGTGATCCTCCTCCATTGTTGGTGGGTGGTCTCGCCTGGGCGGGGTTCTGATCTGTAACTCTCTTTTTAAAAGTATAACACCAAGTGTGATCTATTAATGTACTTGTCATTGTGCCATTCTCCTGCGGGATGGGGAGGGTGGTCGACGGACAGGAGGCAGGTCGTAGTGTCCAGGAATGTGGCTGTTGACGGGGAGATCGTAGTGGTTCTGCATCTCCTGATCTGGGGCATGACCAACAGAACTCTGACGCTCTGTAAAATAGTCAAAGAAAAGCATATATTAAGTTCAATGTAGACATTTTCACCCTTGTTATATTTTAACGTTGCTATTTCTAAAATCATAGTATTATACTTCCTTCTCCTATGCATTACTATGGTCATGTTCATAACACACGCACACAGACAGACAGACAGACAGACAGACAGACAGACACACACACACACACACACACACACTACTAACAAGCTTATCCTTCTGTACATGGGGATCTTGTGCTGTATTTTACTGCATCTTAATATCTACTTCTTGACCACAATAAAGACCAGCTTTGAAATTTGCATATAAACCAGTAAGAAACTTTCCGACAATCACCTTTTATAAGGAAGCAGTCCGAGAAAGAAGTACTGGGGGTTAATATATTCAAGTGCACATTAACTTCATTTCATCCTAGACCTTTTACATTCTTGCAGTAAATGACCATGACTGCAGTCAAATGAGCATAATGACCATAATACTGACTTGATCATGTCAGTATCATGGCTAGTATCATGGTCAGTATCATGTCAGTATCATGGACAGTATCATGGTCAGTATCATGTCAGTATCATGGACAGTATCATGGTCAGTATCATGTCGGTATCATGTCAGTATCATGGCTAGTATCATGGTCTGTATCATGTCAGTATTATATCAGTATCACGGTCAGTATCATGGTCAGTATCATGGACAGTATCATGTCAGCATCATGGTCCAGTATGATGGCAGTATCATGTCAGTATCATGGTCAGTATCATGGCCAGTATCATGTCAGTATCATGGGCAGTATCATGGACAGTATCATGTCAGTTTCATGGCCAGTATCATATCAGTATCATGTCAGTATCATGGACAGTATCATGTCAGTTTCATGGTCAGTATAATGTCAGAATCATGACAGTATCATGGACAGTATCATGTCAGAGAGGCCCTGTCACATCAGGCCCCTCTCACAGGCCAAGTATAAAATAGGGTTAAAGTGGTTAAACTGATTTTGATGCTATGTTAACTATTTTCGCTTGGGACCCCATGGAACCCACTTAAGAACGCCTGAGAGCCACTTGTAGATACACCCAGTATCATACTGGATGTTATGTAAAGAGAACATTCTAGCATCTTTATGTTGTGTGGTGTGGGTATGATATTTCTAACCTGCCATACTAAAGGACTTCCCAAGTCTCTCTGGTTTCCTGTTCTCTGCTCTTCCTTTTCCCTTCAAAACAACCTTTCCTCACTTCCATGTAAACAAAGATGCCCATTCATTCAGACATGCTGTGAGGAAACCCATCCTTCTCATCTGTCAAACCTTGCCCACAAGCAATTTGTATTGGGTTCTTAGAGACAAAGGTAAACAGCAGTACACAGTTTGTCATTTTCATGTATTATGGCTATTTATATTAAAGTGATCGGTGTTTGGGTTTTGAGATGAGGACAAAGTAGTCCTGAATGGATACGGAACACATGTCCTTCCTGCAATATCATGAAATGAAGCACATCAGCTGAGATGGACTTGAGATACAAGTAAAGTTGCCCTCACCCCTGCGCAAAGTGGCAGTGTGGAATGGCGGAGGGCTGATCTCGGTATATGCTCTGTCTCTGGGCATAGCAGACTTCATCTCCATGTAGCTGCACTCTGCTGGACAGAAGGGCAGGCCAGGCAGGTCTTTGATGGTAGCGTATGGGTTCTCACTGTTCAGAGAGCTGCTGCTGGCCGCGGCAGCGTCCTTCAGCTCTGCTCATAAGGGTGCAATGGATGAGAGGTTACAACACAGTAGCTAATGGAAGGCCAACATAATTGCACATCAAAATGGTAATTTATGACAGTTCTGAGTACAATAGCCAAACTATGACAATACAATACTGCTGGTATTGTCTTAAGTCGTTATTCTGCTAAATATTTTCATAACGTTTCTTGAGATTTATTGCTTCTGTTGCTTTATTTGTTTTAAATTATGAGGTTGAAAGTACGAAATGACATTGCTGAAATGGTTAAAAGAAAACTCAACACTCTAACAGTTTAGTAATTACAAACAGAAAGGTGGAAGGTAATAAACTACCTTTGTTGTAATATTTCCCAAGGCTGGCGCTGTAGCTGTAACTGCGATCGATTCCAAAAGCTCCTGTAAAGATTAAAAGAGAAAACAGGCATCTTAATTTTATTTTATGGCAAACTAATAAAAAGCAGATAGTCTGTCCTGGAGACATAGAAAATCAGTACCAGGTGAAGGCATGGAGGTGGGTGAATACTACAATCTTTTAGCTGTTTTCAATAATGGTCTCATTGTTTTCTTCATGTTCATGTCTCTTTTCTGTGTACATGACTGTCTGAAATGTTATTTACCTTTCCACGGTAATGTGACAGATGTTGCAATTTTGCATGTGATGGTCTGTTCCACCACAATGTGACAGATGTTACCGTTTTCCAGTTAACCCATTTAGACCTGAGGCCGATTCTAAAAACGCCTTCTAAAACCTAACCTAAGATTTCTGAAAATGTTCAAATTCTTACTAAAAAAATGTATACAACATGATGTTGCTATATGTATAGCAACATCTAATGAGACACAGAGGTGGCTCCCGGATTCAAAGGTCTAACAACGTATAGGTGGCAGCAGGTCTAAATGGGTTAAACAGTGGGACAGTTTCTGAGACTGACCTTGATCTTTTCGGGGCTCGTGGTGTTTCCAGTCTGCAGGCAGAGTGGCGTTGCTCTCAACTCCAAACAGGCCCCGCCGCTCTCTCTCCGTGTTCTTGACACTACAGAAGAGCTGGTTGTTTGTGTTCTGTTGGACAGACACAATAAACACTCAATCAACATAAGATTTTCCAGAATAATAAATTCAATTGATTGCAGCATGTTACATTTTGTTTCAATTTGTTAGATTCGGCCAATAAACAGTAATTATCTCTGTCAGGCTGGAAGGCCGGGAAGCGGAGATTATGTTTTCACCCCAGTTTGTTTGTGTGTCTGTGTGTCTGACTGTGCACAGCTGATCTTGCAAACTGCTGTACCAATTAGCGTCAAACTTTACATGCATGCAGCTAGTAGGCCAAGGAAGACACTCCACCCCAGATTTTTCAAATCGGCCACATGGTTGCGCTATAACTCCTGTTGTTGTACAATCGCATTTAATTTTTCTCTGGATTCCTTGGAAGTAAGTAATCGTGTCACAACCCACGTCCATTCCCGCCTAACTAGATTTTCTGCCATTTTGCATTTTCTTTTTGCTGCTACTCCTACATATTTTGCCTTGTCACTTGCCTTGATGGCACGGTCGTGGTTGTTAGGGAGGTGTGGCAGTGGAGGTCTGTTCTGAGACAGAGTGTGGTAGCTGGGATTGGAGTAGTAGTGGTGATAACTGTGAGGAACATCTGAAAACCAAGCAGATATACAGAATCATGTTACTGTCAAAGCCATTTCAGGATTAGTATGTATAGTAGAGTAGGCCTGCTTCTTCGCAGTGACCAGAAGCCTAGTATCTCCCTGACCAGAGGGGGGGGGGGGGGGGGGTTCCCCTTTGGCTGAACTGTAGATGTTTGGTTTCCCAAGCAGAAGACCCAGGTTTGAATCCAAGTACTACAGTACTGTATGGCCTATTTTTATTTAGTTTTGATTATAACACTGTGGAGTCACTTAAAGGAATACCAAAAAGAAAATAGGAGTACAAGATTAACAACAGCTAAACTATATCAAAAGCTCCGTGTTCGTGCGTGTTTAGTAAAGGTTGAGAGAAAATGCTTTGTTTTGGAAGTACTGAGGATATTACTGTAAACAGGACACTTGGATTATACTGAGCTATGTGGAGTTTATAAATAGATTTTTTATTTAGTTTTGCTGTTGTTAATCATGGATTCCATTTAAGTTTTTGGATTATTCGTTCACTGTAGTAAAGGAATGTGAGAAAAACAAAAGTTCTCCATTAATTCAAGCTTCATGGCATGAATAACTGATGTAAAAATGTAATTGTTGGGGGGTGAACTATTCCTTTAATCATTGTTTTATGGGCATAAATGTAGCCTTAAAATCAACACAAGATATTGAGAGTTCCATTCTAAAATGTTTAGTCATTTAGGATCACAACTCTTTGCCTGAATTACCTTGACGGCAACAATCACATACCGTAATCAAAAACGTATATCTTATTTAGGAAAGAATCATGTGGGACCTTGTGGTGTACAGTACATTCTCCTACCTGGGACAGCATATTCAGAGTTGACTGTTCGTGTGGTGGAGAAGGAGACTGTAGGTGCATTGTTCTGCTTGTCTTTCTGTCTGCGGCGGTAGAGCAGCAGCAACGCAAGCAGCAGGACCACCAGGAAAACAAGCACGACAATGCCAGCGATGGCCCCCCACGACTCCCTCTCGCTGGGGGGAAGAGGCACCATCACACTCCCTGACAACTCTGTTGAGTCTGTTGAAAGGGACAAACACAGCATTGTGAGCGGACAGAGGATGAGACGTTAATTTTACTGTAGATCATAACAAACCAATACACACAGGGATGAATGGTAATACTGTAGCAGTTAATTTAAACCACTTAAAGGCATACTAGGTAAGATCGCAGATCTGTGTGTGTACACCCCAGCATAATTATATAGTGTCTGATAGAGCGAAAAATTGCTAAATATATATATATATATTTTAATTTAGGCTCAAAGTTACCTAGTTAACCTTTAAGCCCTGTTATATACTTTATAGATCAGCTATTTTTTAAATGCACGATTTTTTTTTTAATAATGACATGTCCAAATGGCTTAATGTGGTGTTATACAAGGCCAAACCTGCCAGGATTACAGGCTGTGGAATACAGTACAAGGTAAAACATGGAGTGAGACCCAGGCAGAAATGTGCAGAATTGAACTATGTTATAATTAATTCATAGTTAATTTATAGTATTTTATATTGCAGGCTACATTGTAGCCTAGGTTCCCAGACCGCTACGACAGCGGTCCGGGCAGAGTTGAATGATTTTTTAAAGGATACATTTATAGTTATAATTATCATGCACCTGTGCCTGTCGGGCATAGGTCTAGTGAACATAGGGATTGCATTCCAATGAAAATAGGGAATGCATGCCCCACCCTGTTATGCAATACCCGGTATACCCGTGTAACCTGTTTTATTACACGGCTTGGTTGAATGCTCGATTCTGATTGGTCAGTCATCGGTCATTATTTCTGGATAATGACCGATGAGCTCAATAACGGACCGCTGTCTAATCAGAGACTCAGAACACCTGCTCATATCAACCTGCGCTGCTTGATTTTATGCTTTATCCAACATGACAGCCATGTAAACAAACAACCAATGTCATTTACAACTAAACGTTGCTCTCAAGAATGTTTTTGAAAACATTTGAAGTGAGAAATAGACGATGCAATAACCGAAAAGTCATTCTATTTGATCCACTACACTTCCTTGTTTATCGTGGCTCAACAACGGGGGAATACCAAAACGCTCGCCCGAAAACATAGTCGCCCCGGGGCAAATCCGGCGGTATTACAGGCAAATCGGCAGTAAATAGAATGGGGGGCAAGTGTGTTTTGGGGCGAGTTTTTTTCCATTTCGTCATTTGTTTTTGCGAGGCGAACTTGTCCGCCCAGCCCAATACTTATGGAATACTTTCATTGCTGTAAGCAAGGAAATACTTCGTTTTGTTGTTACTTTTGGGTAAATGTATTTATGTATTTATTAAGTAGCCGTGTTATAAGCTTCAGGGCGATTAACCACCTCGGCTTCGCCTCGGTGGTTAATCGCCCTGTCGGGCTTTAAATTTCAATAATGACTACCTCCCCATGCATTATCCCTTGCTTAACCGTCTGTCTGTCTGTGTCCCTTTTGTGCCCATATATGGTAAATGGTGCATTTATATAGCGCTTTCATCCAAAGCGCTTTACATAGATTGTGCATTACATTCACCCATTGATGGCGGAGGAAACCATGCAAGGCACCACGAACCTGCTCATCAGGAGCAATTAGGGGTTCAGTATCTTGCTCAAGGACACTTCGACACTAACTCAGGGGGAATCCGGGATCGAACTGGGAACCTCACGGTTCACTATCCGGCGGCTCTACCGGCCACTCTACCCCTGAGCCACTGCCGCCCCTATGGAGATCTCTGTATCTGTCTGTCTGTCTATGAATGTATGCTTGTTCCTGTCTGGTGTAGCCCTGTGCATGTCTTTCTTCCCTCATTGATTTGTGTGTGTTTGAATAGTGATGAGTGGCTGATTGACAACCAGCTGGTATGAGTGGTGTCTGAATGTGAGTGGTTGGCTACTCGGTGGACCCTGCTGGTGATTGGCTCTTGTTACCAAGCTGTGCACTGTCACCACAGTTCTACAGATGTCTCCAGTTCTACAGATGTCTTCCTCCTGACTAGCCTCCGCCCGACCACAACAGTCCTCTGTGTTTGCCAGTGCTTTAGCTTTTGCCAGTGTTAATGTGGGTTAGTGCACAGACTTGGTAGAGTAGTGGTGGGTGGGCTTTCTTATTTTTGTTATCAGTTTGTTCCCTGGTGTTTAGTTTATATTAGGTTAGATACCTGGATGTTTCTTTTCGGTTTGGTATTAGTAAGAATAGGAGTTTAGGAGTTGTCCAGGGGCCGACCCTGTGTTAACGTACGCGTGTTTCAAGCTCTACAATAAATCACTTTTTGGGGGACTGGGAAGGAGGGAGTCCATATGTTTTGTGTTACACCTGGTGACCCCTAGCCCGGGTCGTAACAATACTGCTATGTGAAGAAGGTAGACCTTTATTAAATTCGGTTTCAGCTTCACCTAGCTGATGGCTGCTCAGAGGCGCTCGGGGATAGCTGTTAGGGGTTAAGTGTCTTGCTCAGGGACACATTGCCATGTTGACCTTCTATTTACCAGCCAGCCTCTCTACCCACTGAGCTACAGCCGTCACCAGCTGGAAAGGCTTATGAACAAGCCCACAAACACATCTCTGTGACTGTGGCCCCTACCCTAAACAACAAGCTGGATTATATAAAATACAATTGAAAGGATATGAATGTAGATGCTGCTACTGTATATGTGGATATACTGGTTATGCTGCTACCCTCTGTACAATTGATGTGTATTCAAAGAGCAATAATTAAATTACTTATTCATACAAGTGCAATGCAGAATGTATAGCTACTACACTCTGTGTACACTTTTAACATGTGCAATAATTCATAATTATCTACCCATGTTGCTATACCAGCCTCTATAGTGTATATTGTACACAGTGTACATAGTTTATAGCTTCATGCAAATAAGTTACTTATTAATACTTGCTGTTACACTACACTACTACACAGTGTAGGTTGATGTTGGTGCATTACCTCAAATTCTTTGTTTATGCAAACATACCTGGCAATACAAAATAATACTGATTCTGAATTGAATTTTGGAGCCTCTAGTGACACAAATATTTGTGTTAATTTAACTCTGTGAGTGTATGTTAATCATGCTGCTCTCCACACCTTGTTTGCAGTCATCTTCTTGTTCACTCCCACATACACACTCTCCAGTGTAGCGGTTACAATCAAAGTTGGCCGGGCACGAACAGGTCTGGCCGCAGTAAGGGCCAAACCTGCCAGGATTACAGGCTGTGGAATACAGTACAAGGTAAAACATGGAGTGAGACCCAGGCAGAAATGTGCAGAATTGAACTATGTTATAATTAATTCATAGTTAATTTATAGTATTTTATATTGCATTACAAATAGATATGTCATCTGTGCATCCACCCCACTCCCACTCCCACCCCCATTAATACTCAAAGATTACCGTTTACTGTGAATGACACAGTTTCCAACAGTACCTGCTCACATTGAAAACATTCCCATAATTACGGTCAGGTACACCTTCTACATGTATTACAGCTTTATGTGAACATGTTCGACTCACGTATTGAGCAGTCAGGCGCTGTCCAGCCAGGCAGACATTCGCAGTGACCATCTCTGTGGTTACACGTGGAGTTGTTGGCACAATAAATACACACCTCGGAACACTGCCTCCCATAGTAGCCCGCCGGACAAGCTGAAAATGAATCACATTCAACAGTTAAAATGCATTAACATTACTTGTTCAGTGATTTGCAATACCGTGGTAATCATAACTAACGTTTTTGTAGGTGTTCCTGCTAGTGCTGCAAAGCATAATCACTATCATAATTAACATGATTTCGGTAAAAGCTAAAAGGTCGCAACATTTGATTAATCATTTTTAACCTCATGTACATACAGTACCTCTGTCACTGTATATGTTAATGTAAAAAGATATGTACAGCATATGTTTTTCCACTCTACTCATTTCAGGAACATTTGTTTTTCTATTCTATCCTTTTCTAACGCTATTCTTCTTCCCATTCCTGAAAACTACAAAAGATTGCTATGTACAAAGCTTGTACAATTTCCTTTTATTTCAGCCACTTCTTCACACCTGTGATGTGACAACAAAGCTGATTCTGATTCTAATGAATCTCATGCGGTGGGCTCTTTCATCCAAGCTGGGCTCTAATCTACACAGGGCTGTGTTCCTGTCAGAGTAATTGTGTCATTAGTGTTAATGCTGACCCTGATCACAGTTGGGTCCAGTGTAACCAGGAAGACAATCACATTCTCCAGTCACATGATGACACCGGTAGGACTGGCCACAGGATGGGCATGACATACCGCACTGGTCACCATACATACCAGCTCTGCATTCTGAGAGGTAGAGAGAGAGAAGTTAGGACACTTTGTTTAGCTTTTATTTCTTCTTCTCAGTGTTGTGGGTGCATATATACAGTGTGTGTGTGTGTGTGTGTGTGTGTGTGTGTGTGTGTGTGTGTGTGTGTGTGTGTGTGTGTGTGTGTGTGTGTGTGTGTGTGTGTGTGTGTGTGTGTGTGTGTGTGTGTGTGTGTGTGTGTATACTGTATACTTGTATATATCCAGGCCGTATGGCCTCATGACACTTACTGTTCTGGCAGGCGGCTCCCCAGTAGCCTGGGCGACAGACACAGGCGCCTGTGTCCCTTAGACATGTGTCACTGTTGGGGCAACGTTTGAAACAGGTCTGGTTACAGTGGCGCCCCCAAAGGCCCTCATGACACGGCTCACTACAGCGAGCACCTGGAGAGCACAGAGGGATGGTTTTCCATCCCAGAATGAGACATTATCCACCATTTAAGAAACATGACTCATACACTGCAAAATGATTTGCTTGAACAAAATAGACAGAGAGAAATAGAGACAGCAAGAGAGAGAGGGGGAGTGAGTGAGGGTGAGGCAGAGAGAGACCTGTAGCTCATACTGGACCAGACTTGTCTCTGCTTCCATAGCCAACTTGGCACACGCATCAGGGAGGACTTCCCTACTTACCCCACCACCCTGGCAAACACCGGCACTCCCCGTTGGTACCCTGGCATCCGTCAGCATGGACACAATCGCAGGTCTTCAGGCAGCCTGGCCCAAACGTGCCCATCTGCACATGGGAACACACGCCAACAACAGGCGAGGTACCGTCAGGGGAATATCTCTGCCATTTGGCCAGCACAGCGAGAATCTAACAAAGTACTAGGCTGGCAGAGTGTCGTCAGATGCATAGTGACAGCATGGCCGTTTTGGCAGAGAGAAGACAAATACTCATCCACACGCAGGATGAGGTAAGCAGTAAAAATGTCAACATTACTATAGTAAAACCATCATAGCGATATGTATAGCCCTTGTGTGTTGGTTTTTACTCAGAATGGCACAGAAAAGAGCAATATTGTACATTTAATCGTTACACATTTAGCATTTAGCTCACGTTCTTATCCAGAGAAGTTTGAAAAGAAAGGAGTTCAGTGTCTTGTTCAAGGACATACAATAATAGAACCCATAGCTGTTGATGGATGAAACCTTGATGAAAACTTTAAACTTTATGCACTTTTTAATGTTTATATTTGTCATGAATTTCTGCATAATGTGTTATTGTTTTTATGGAGTACTACAGCCCATCTTACCATAGGCTACAGTGTTGCAGTATATAACATTTAGATTTCCAATGCAAATGGTTACCATGTAATTCAACTCCCAAATAATGACTAACTCACTGGACAGGGTTGATCACACAGCGCCCCCTGCCAGCCTGCTGCGCAGGTGCAGGATCCATCTGCAGGGTTACATTTTGCCCCGTTGGCACACTGGCAGGTGGCATTGCAGCCTGGGCCCCATGTACCCTCAGAGCAGGGGACCGAACAGTCCCTCCCTCGCCAGCCTGGGGACACACAAGGGGCAGTCGGTTTATAAGAAGTCGTTATCGAATTTAATCTTGTCTTAAATAGAAAGCAAGGAAACTTGCAAGTCACTTCATACCTGGTTGGTGGTTATTTGTTAAAAAATTATAATTAATGTGTTCAGCAAGCGAGACACAGTGAATGTCATCTCAGCTCACGTACAAGCCCTATTAAAAATATGTCGGATGACTCCCTCCCTGCCTGCCTTGAATATTCCATTTGATACCCTTGGCATTGGAAACAAATTGCTTATAATGTCTAAATATTGCTATTTTAAAAATATCCACTAACTTTCAACAGTAATCAACACATTTCTTCATACTGGGGCGTTCACATTTAGTTCAAGAGCCGAAGTCTGATTTATACTTAGTTGCACTAAGCAGAAAATAGCCTACTGTATCTACAAGCTCACAACCCAGCTTCACACATGGGTCACATCGTTTTAGTTTGTAGATCTGCTATTTTCAGCACGTGACAATAGCAATAACAACTAAGTATAAATTAAGCCTTACCCTCTTTACAGAAGCAGGTGCCATCTATGGGTGAACAGTCCACAGAGTTGGTGCAGGAACATTCCAGGGAGCAGTTTTTGCCATAGGTGCCACTCTTACAGGGACTCTCACAGTGAAGGCCCTGTACAGTAGACAGAGAGACAAGCCTAATTTACACTTTGTACGACAATGTCGACACTGTCATATGACTAAATATAAATTACAGACAGCAGAAGATATTTTTTTCTGTTGATGATGGCATACAGCAAATATGTCATACAGCTGCATGGCTTAATGCGGAATAGATGAACTGATGACACAGTGTGTCACACAGTGTGGTGCATTTTTTAATGCGCGTCTGTTATCCGTTATCGAGTACAGTTCGAGCTGGATGGCTTGTCACCACACAGACAGAAGTGGAAAATACCAAACAGATGTTGCTTGTCCTGACTTCCATGATGCCATGATGGCTTTTTCACTCACCGTATACCCAGGGGTACACTGGCAGCGCCCGCTGGCACCGTCACACACGCCTCCATTCACACACAGGCAGGGTTCTAGGCAACCGTGTCCGTAGTAACCGTGGGCACAGGTCTCGTTGCAGTACAGCCCCGCCCATCCCGGCTGGCATGTGCACTCGCCTTTCATTGGATGACAGCTGGCCAATGATAACAAAGGAAAACAGTTGATCCATGAGCACATTAAGCATACTCATAAGTGGTATGAGGGGGAGTCAATCCCCTGCCGGCTGCTGGCCAGCAGAGCTCCATTCTCTGTATTCAGAATTTTACTTTATAGTACAGTATTGGCATCAAAATATACCAAAGTAAAAGTACTCAAATGTGTGAGCTTGCAGATCAGCCATTTTTGTGGTTAATGTAGTTTTGTAATAATAATCTAAACATGCAAAGTAACTTGTAACTAAAGTTTTCCAATAATTGAAGTGGAGTAAAAAGTACAATATTAGCCTCTGAGATGTAGTGGAGTAGAAGTATAAAGTATCGATAAATGGAAATACTTCAGTTAAGTACCTCAAAATGATACTTAAGTACACAGTACTTGAGTAAACGTACTTTCCACCTCTGCTCAGCACCAAGACCTACCTGAGTGTGTGCTTGTCTTGGCACAGACACGTGCGCTCACAGTGGAGGCCATAGCTGCCATGGGGACACATCCTGTCCCGGCACTGTGGCCCTCTGAAGCCCGCATCACACAGACAGCCTCCGTCAATGTTGTAGCAGCGTGCACCATTAGCACAGTCACACACACCTTTACAGTCCAGACCGTAAGTTCCTACTGAACACTCCTCACTGCATCTGAGGGACAAAAGCCAAACGTTACAGTAAAGCCACAGGAAAACACCCAGACAATAACAATTACTGGGGACAAGCAACTCCTAGAGTAGAAGTAGAAAGACACATGCCTGTTTCCAGTAAAACCCTCAGCACACTGGCACTGCCCTGTTTCCGGGTCACAGTGGCCCCTGTTGTGGCACATACATTCTTGGGCACAGTTAGAGCCGAACCTTCCCTCCGGACAGCGCTCTGTACACACAGCACCCTGTGGGGCAACATAGAAAAGGAGTTTGAGAGAGATGAAGAGATCTGAGTCTCAGCTCAATTATCTTCATTCTTTGAATTATTCTTATTTGCATGCCGGTGTCGCGCACTGAAAATATCTGACCTGATTCGCAACCAAGTGTAAATCAGGTGTAAGAAAAGGAAATGTGGGAAATGTGGATTACAACAATGTATCTGTACGTATAATAAAATGCACTCATGATAAGTGTAGGGTGTTTCCAAAAATAGGTGGGTGACGTGCTGACAAGCAAACTCATTCACTAGATTGTGAAACATCAGTGCGATGTACGCCCTGGGATCTACTCCAGATGAAAACAACACATTCCACCTCAGACCACGTTTCAAATTTGGAACACATTAGGAATTTCATCAATATCAGGGGCCAACCTAACATCTGTAAAACATTAAAACTTACCGTCCATCCAGGGGGGCAGGCGCAGACACCTTTGCCCTGGCAAATACCCCCACTCTGGCACGGGCATCGAAGAGGGCATCGGTTCCTTGGGCACGCCTTCTCACAGCTGGGGAACAGAACAGACGCAACTGTTAATAAGAACTTACAGGGGTATGTTAGTCAAAACATTGAGCAACAACATTTCACACAGTGCAGTATGACATTCTTGACAGAATGTTTTGGCTCTTTAGGTATAGAGAACAAATGTTTTTCTTTAAATTGGCCACATTTAAGAGTAATCTACTGATGTCACCACTCACTGGCAGGCGAGGTTTGACTGTTCTGACAGGGGTCGAGCTGGGAGGCTAGAGCCGCATGCAATAGCAGTGTGGAACACAGGGCTTTTGTTAAGTTTGATGTACAGTATTGAATCCTGAGCCAGCCTTTAGTAGCTATACATACATTATCATTTGAATTACAGCTGGTCCTGTACGGATCTTCTGGTGGCCCTATTTTGGGCACCTCATCATAGGCAAGATTCCAATTTCAACTGTAAATAGCAGATCTACACGGTCACAACGCACCATGATATGATGCGTTGTGAGCTTGTCGATCTGCTATTTTCATACAACACAGTTATATAGGGCTCAAGTGATTAAATCTCCCACTGTTGGGGCCCGTCAGAACTCATATTTATTGACATTTTCTGATGCACATTGGAAGAACCTAGGGCAAAGTAACTGACTTCAAACACAACCTATGCCCCAAGGAGCTCCACACTTAGTTGTGCGAGCCAGACAATGTTTTTTATAAAGCTGTATTGTGTTTTAAAATTGGCTGCTGCTGACTATAAAGTCCTTTCACTAATACCTAGTGGCTAAGTTTTCATTCCCTACTCATCCACAGGGGCTTCTAAAACACAGGGCGGTAACTGATGACTCATGGAACAGCATGGCCCATCAGGGTCCTTTTTCCTCTATAAATGTAGCATTAGTGGAAGAACCAAATTATGCTGCAGCCTGTGCCAGGAGGAGGACGCCTAATATGCTGTTGTCCGCTTGTTTATAAAATCAAGTTACTAAGCTGTCATAATGAAGCGTCTGTAAAAACACAAAACTCCAATTTCCAACTTTCACTTTGTTGCTTAAATTTAAGGTGAGCATGTTACTTTAAGAGAACGAGTTTCTTAACCAACTTAAACCTGATATACTTCGTTGACCAGGGTTCCCCAGGGATCTATACTTAGCCCCCTCCTTTTTTCAGTCTACACCCAATCTCTACACCAAAAATAGCCAATCTACAGTCTCACAACTTGCAACACGACGCACTGTGACACATTGTGATTGTGAGCTTGAAGATCGGATATTTCCAACGACTGTTCATCCCAGAGTATGGACGCCAGGCTCCAAGTGGTAAACACAAGGGTCCCTAAAGGCCATTGAAAACTCTGTGTATATTTTCAGATGTAGCATTTTGTAAATATTTTTAGGTAATGCTTACAATGTGCCAGTGAATCCCTCCCGACACTGACACTCTCCAGTTGCTTTGTCGCACGACCCCCCCGTTCCACACTTGCACCTCTGCAGACAGCCCTTGCCGAAGTTGCCGGCTGGGCAGGGGTCCTCGCAGTATCGCCCTATGTATCCTTGCGGACACTGGCAGGTTCCCTTGACTGGGTCGCAGAATGCTCCATTCTCACACTTACACTCCTGACTGCAGCTCGGACCCCAGTGTTTGTCATCACACGCTGGAAGATATAATGGCACAGAGAAAACATCTATGAAGAATCTTGATGACGACCAGAGGTGGAAAAAGTACTCAAATGTTTTACTTAAGTAAAAGTATCAATACTGCAATGTAGAAGTACTCTGTTACAACAACAACAGTCCGGAATGTACTTAAAGTACCAAAAGTAAAAGTACTAAAATGTTTGAAAATAGCAGATCTACAAGCTCACAACGCGCCGCGATGCGACGCGTTCGGCTATTTTCAAATAGCCTAGGTATAAAATAGGGCTAAATTGGTTAATGTATGTTATATAACGTAATAATGTATATCTGCAAAGTAACTAGTAACTAAAGTTTTCAAATAATTGAAGTGGCGTAAAAGTACAATATTTGCCCCTGAGATGTAGTGGAGTAGAAGTAAAAGGACGGAAAATTGGAAATACTCCAGTAAAGTAAAAATTCCTCAAAAGTGAACTTAACTACAGTACATGAGTAAATGTACTTAGTTACTTTACACCACTGATGACGACCAGGAGCTGGTCCTTAGCTAAGCCAAGGTTTGTTTGGTCTTGGACCCTGATCCTGCTATACTCCTATTGAACAGCTGCTTTTTAGTGATATGATTATATGACGAATTTTGACTGTGATCTTTATTGCAAATGGTGGTGTATTATACACTGAAGTTTTGCTCTATTGGGTTAGGGTTATGAATATCACTTTCTTAACCTTTATTCCTCCAGGTTTGTTTGCTCCTTTATTGCTACAATGTGCTTGATATTAATACAGCATTTCTACACATACACCTGCCAGCACTTGATTTTCATGGAGGGGAAACTGAGCATTTGCCATTAGCCCAGCTTTAGTAACCTTTAGGCTACTGCCCCCTCTGGTAACTAACGATATCAACAACCCAGAAGCAATTCTGAAATGTAGGACCTCAAATATCAGAGTTAGCTCAGGCGCAGTAAAGTTGTAGACACAGAAATTGTTATTGTTATTTTATGCATTATGAGTATGGTGATATGATGACATTATAAAACCCAACTCAGTTAAACAAGCAATAATCCAATTTTATTAAATTCTATTCATATCATGGGGACTTTCATATCAAGCAAAGAATAACAGAACAGGAACAAGGTCACTATCGCCAAGAGAAGGACAGTGCAAGTGATCACTCCCTCAGGGCAATATATCTTCTCCATGTATAGTCACGGCTCTCCAACCAACCGTGATGTCCCTTCCACTTCCAAGTCAGCCCTTAGCTCAGGGAGTGTTATATTACCAACATATGATTTACAATTGACAGTGCAATTTGCATGGAGCCAACAAGACGAACGAGGTTAAAGTGGTTAATTTTACAGCAGTCTTTAAGGGGTTTAACCTGCCATGGTGAGTCGCACAGGGTTTGGATTTCAATGACAGTGAAGAGAGCTCAGGACATGCGGATCATTGTATAAGTAATGAAATTAGTCATGGATGCATTCCTCAGACGTCCCATCAATAACTCAAACTGTCGCAGGTGTGAAGCAGATTGGAAGAAACCTGAAATACAAAACTGATGTAAAAATATATTTTAAAGTAATAATAATTCCAAGTTAGGCAGTTTTTGACCACATGACATTTGGAAAATGCGTCTTTTTCCACACAGAATAGCATCTGTTTCTTCACACAAATTCTCAGCAAAGAGTCTTCAGCCACAGCCTTGCCCACCTATCTTCCACCCACCTATCCCCTCTCTGCCACATGCACGCCCTGTCACAGCTTTGAAAAGTACAAGGACTTCCTTGACCGTTACATGGAGGGATAAAGTACAGCCAAATTTGGCTTGGAGCAGAAGCAGTCCCACAGAATGCAATGTTTATTGCTCCAACTCAGAGCAGGACTGTTCCCTCTTTTGTTTAAACGAATCACAGGTTCACTTGTTCTGTGTGGGCATGCAAGAGGGTTTCTGGTAGACTGTGTGTCACACTGAGTTATAAGAAACTCAGCTGGAGTGACGATAATATTTACACTGGCATTCTCTAGGATGGCAACGTTGGTCAACTGAACAAGTCTATAGGGTCATCAACATGGGGGCTAAGGGCTGACAGAGCCAGGCATCATGGATCGGTGAACGTGTGAATAGTACTAGATTGGACAAGTGATTTATTTGAGAAACTGTACTAAGCCCAGCTGGCAGGGCACAAGCTTTCTGGTGAAACGAGATTTCCCAGACCTGTTCGCTCAGAAACAGGCCATTTGTATGTTATTTTCATGTGAGCACCAAAGTACATTGTTTTCTCTGATACAATGTTTTATCATGTAAAGTGCACATTGTTTTTGCGTCGTGGTACTGGCTTGGTTGAAACACTTGCCCTATATGGAGATTGACGATCTCTCCCAAGTTGGTGCATCATACTGTAGATGACTGACAGAGACTGGCATCCAAGTACTCTGATAATCGGCACTAACTCTGACAACCGGTGCTACACTAATGCGCAAGTTCGGTTTGGAGTCAGTGGAAGGTCTGTTCCATGGTATTCAGAATGTAATGTTTATTTATGTACACAGCAATATTTGCCATTAGGACATGAAGATGCATGTAAACATCTCATCCCTAATGCGGCCTTCACAGGGATATGAACTATTATTCGGAATATTTCATGCATGTAAAATCACTGATTGATGTGCACATTAGTACTGGCAGCTCTTCACTGTGCTTTATGCGGAATGCACAATGATATGGTGGGAAAATTCCTCTCTTTCCCCAGTGTATTTTCCAAGTGGTGGTGTAGCTCTCGCCTGTGTCCAAGGCAAGCTCCACATAATCTCCCGGGGATCTAACGCGGATTGGTTGAAACACTGGCCTGTGTTTTTGTCTTGATCTAGCGCTCCTATTAAAAATCGATTTCAAAACGGGGCATATGGCCAAAAAGCTAGCCAACACTTTACCCTCACTTTGTCTGGCACCCTAACATGCACATTCCTTATCTTATTTAGATAATCACCATTACCGCCGCCACCATCTTTTTTGTTCTCGGTCCTTCGCGTCATTTCTAAAACATCTGTCATGGGTTTCCTACTTTATCTCTACATGCAACTCTCCTCTCTTCTACGCTTTTGTGTACAGTGCCAACACTATGCACTCTTCACTGTCTTCTTTGCACCACCTTCTGTGTTTCTTTTGTGTCCACACAGTACTAAAGAGCATTCACCATGAAAACCTCAGGCCCTCTTCTCTTTCCCTCAGCCAGATAGCTCAACACACAGGCATCCAGGAAGTGTCAGCTCACATTCTGCCAGTAAGGCTCTATTATGGCTCTACTCATTGGGGCCAAGGCTTAAGTTCTGTCCAGAGAAAGAGAGTGAGAGAGAGAGAGAGTGAGAGTAGGGAGAGGGGGAAGGAAAAAGAGAGGAGAGAGACCACAGAGGGGTTTAATTTGGGGGTAGGAGGAGAGAGATTGAGAGAGTATGGGAAAGGGAGCAACAGGGAGAGAGAGAAATAGATAGAGGGTTGGGAAAGGAGAGGGAAGAAATAATAGAGGAGAGAGGGGGGAGAAATTAGAGTGCAGGAGAGAAGGAGAGGCATAGCAAAGAAGTAAGTAAGAGAGAGAGAGAAAGAAAGAAGGGAGAAGGGGAATGACGAGAGAAAGTGCAGGGTAGATGGGACAAGCAGAGAGAATAGGGTAACATTTTCCATTTCCCCTTCCTGTCATCTGATTCAACTGCTGCCCGTACAAACTAAACCCCTCTCTCTCTCTCTCTCTCTCTCTCTGAGAGGAGAGGGGGAAATGGAGGGAGGCGCACGCACTGTACTATTGACCCTGCTGAGTACCATGCAACAGGCTGATGTTTACAACGTTAGACAAAAGTAGTGGAAAACTTCATTTTGATGAAGCAACACGATTCCCAAAAGATCTCATTTGACTTTGATGGTGCACATTGTTTGGGTTTATTGTATTTAACCCATTAAGACCCGAGGCTGATTCTACAAATTCCCTCTAAATCAGTGGTTTTCACACTTTCAAGATTTTTCAAAAAATGTGGCTATTCAAAAATAGCAGATGTACAAGCTTCTCTTCTCACACTTTCAAGATTTTTCAAAAAACTTGGCTATTCAAAAACAGCAGATGTACAAGCTCACAGCGCGTCACTTCGTGCCGCGCTGTGAGCTTGTACATCTGCTATTTTTGAATAGCCAAAGCAAAAATCTAAAATGCTGCAGATGCTATCCCGGTTTTAACGGGTTAAAGTAATTTCATGGTAAAAAAAAAGAAAACCCTAACAACTCACACTTCAGATTGTTGCCAGGAGTTATAGCAGCAGTCTTTTTTTCTGCTGACTTTTGTTTTTACAAACAGTTAACCAAAAGTAGTACAATTATGACATGTACAGAAGAATGAAGTCTAATGCATGTCTTGTGTTGAATGGCACCGGAATAATTGGTTTTGTTGTGTGCAAGTTGTTCTTATATTCAGTGTTGCATTGAAGGTTATTTGTGGAAGGATGCTTATATGGCAATAAAATAAACTTGTATCTAAATGATGATATTATGGTTTCACTACATAGCTGAGGAGGACTTAACCGATCTTAATGAAGCTAATAGTCAGCAAATAGTTATCAAATTCAGTCTACTGTTTACAAAACTACACTCTGGATTCCTTTAGACTAGAGATACTGACTTGACTTAAAGCAGTGTTTTTCAGCCAACGTAGAATAATGGATGTTGGAACAGAATTTGAAGTAGAGATATTAGTATCATTATTATTGTGAATAATCATAAGATGAAAAATGGCAACTGACAGTGAGGGGAGGAGGAGGAGGTAGGACACGTTGTCCTCCTGGACTATTAAACTTGTTTCTGGAAGGAGGTTGACAGCAATGACACAATGTGTTGTTCAGTGTGTTCTCTAATGCTCCCTCTCTGTTTCCATTGGACGGGTGTCCTGTGTGATGGAGCCGTGTGTGACAATCAGCCATTTGACTAGTGGCCATTTAGTTGTGCATGCAAGTGTGCGTGTGTGTGTGTGTGTGTGCGTGCGTGCGCGTGCGTGCGCGTGCGTGCGTGCGTGCGTGCGTGCGTGTGTGCGCGTGCGTGCGTGCGTGCGTGCGTGCGTGCGTGCGTGCGTGCGTGCGTGTGTGCGTGTGTGTGTGTGTGTGTGTGCACTCGTACACAGTTAATTTATCCATTTGTACACTCTCAGAGTAAAATTTACATGGAGGATTATTATCGTTAAATTTGTTGGTGTATTTGCGAGAGGAGAGAGAAAGAAGGAGAGAGAGAGAGAGAGAGAGAGAGAGAGAGAGAGAGAGAGAGAGAGAGAGAGAGACAGACAGAGAGACAGACAGAGAGAGAGAGAGAGCAGAGAGTGGATTGCTATACGCACCACTGGAGCAGTCGTCTCCTCGCCAGCCTCCCTCACACTGGCAGCGATCTGGGGCGACACATCGTCCGTGGACACACTCCTTGGTGCAGCGAGCTGATGATGAAAAACACATTTTTACACCCGTTCTGACACACTGGGATGGTCAAGATGACTCAATAAGTGGTACATATTCAAAAGGCCAGTCATAGTGCTCAACAAGAGGGTGCGGTCATCAAAAAGTAATGTACAATAACACGGAGGTTAAGAAAAATGCCCAAAGCCACAAAACAGTAGTAAGGTTTGGATTATTTATCAATAACCACACATATCAGGGTGTATAACCTTATTCCAGAAGATATTAATCATTCTATATTCAATTCTTTCACAGGTGTCATTTATAGTAAGACGTCTGTGCACTATATGTGATTAATAAAAGTACAGGTCACCACTTTAAACCCTATTATACTTCATTGACAAGAGTCCCCCAGGGGTCTATACTAGGCCCCCTCTTTTTTTCCCTCTACACCAAATCTCTTCGCCGAAAATAGCCAATCTACAAGCTCACAGGTATAAGCTTGCTTCTCTAAAACAGTTATATTCCATTATACTCGCTTCCAGAATCTATTCCAAACATCACAATATAGAGCAGTGGTTCTCAACCAGTGGTCCCAGCTAAAACATTATGGGAGTTGGTAACCAAATGGACCCTTATAGATCTTTAACTCTTGAGAGCGTCAAATGAATTTTTGCATTTTACGCTCTCAAGAGTTAAATTATTGTTAAACATCTGCATGACTTAATTAAAGAATTGTTATTTTTGATCAAAGTTTGCCTGTCATCTCTCCTATGGTACAGTACCACATCAATACAGCATGGAATTGTGGACAAAATCGTATCCAACGATAACAAAATATTCTACGTTTTGAGTCTAAATCTCATAAAATGGTGGATCCATGGCTCATATGCAGAATAAATAATGGATCTTGATATGAAAAAGATTGAAAACCACTGCAATAGAGTGATGCCAGATGAACAGCTGGACTCAACCATGTGATTCAAGTCACGGCTCTGATGTTAGCTGGGGTTTCATGCCAGTAAAAGGCGCTTCCTCTCAGGGTGGGCTTCCAACCAGTTTCAACCTCACCAGTCCTGCACTCGCCAGCAATAAAGAGCTGCTCCACTACTGATGACGCTAATTCAGAAACGGTTGGAGTCACTTTCTAAAACAATGTTTTATTTATAGCCCTAATCCTGTTTTGTAATTCACACCGGACTGCTTTGCTTTTCTTACTGACTTTTACTGAAAATGCTGTACAACGATTATTGTGATTTGCGATTTACAATATTATTACGATTATCAAAATATGCTTAAAACTCTTAAAATTCCACTTTTGTTAACCACTTGAACCCCAGCATCCATATTCTGGGGGGAACGTTTGCCAAAAATAGCCAATCTACAAGCTCACAATGCGCCGCAACGCGACGGGTTGATTTGGTAGAGAGTGAAAGCACTTCTAAGATTTGATAGAGAGTGAAAGAGATTTGGTAAAGAGTGAAAAACTGTAACAAGTATGTTCTTTACAGATCCGTTTTACCAATTATAGAGGGTTTAAGTGATACCGGATATGCAGCTCGGCAAAGGTGAATTGATCCCAGTGCATGACGGAGGACAATTTCACGTTAAATTAAAATCTCTGCGCGTTCTTTATCACGAAAAACGATAATAACGATTATCGTCCCATCCCTATTTAGGACAGCAGGATCACTGAGGAGTGAGTTCACATGATTCCACAATAAATAAGACTACTCACGGACACATCTGTCCCTGCTCTCGTAGTAGCCTGGGCAGCACTGATACCTCCTGCGATAGTCCATCTTCACTGCCTGTCTGTAGGCTGTCTTGTAGGTGATTCTAAAAACAATCAGATGCAGTGGTGTAAAGTAACTAAGTACATTTTCTCAAGTACTGTACTTAAGTACAATTTTGAGGTATTTTTTACTTTACTGGAGTATTTCCAATTTTCAGTACTTTTACTTCTACTCCACTACATCTCAGAGGCAAACTAGAAAAAGTGCTCCTCGGAGCACAGGTCTCCGCCAGGTCAGTTAGGCTATTGTGGCCTCTGGTGGCGCTATAAGGCCAATGTGAAAAGGGTGCCATTTCTTTTTAGGCCTTGCACGACAATCGGACACTGACTGCATTCATGATTTGAGGCATTTTGTTAAAAACATTTGTTTTGCTAAATTAGACCTGCTGGTGGCGCTATAACAGGCCAATGTTAAAAGGATGGCATTTGTTCCTCAACATAGTGTGAATGTGCGTGCAAGGTTTGATCGCAATCGGACGGTGCGTTCATGATTGGCTTGTTTTTGTTCAAAACAAGCCAATAATGAAAACTTTAGATGTCAATCTTAGCCAATCAGGATGGAATATGAAACATCAAACACACCCGTCTTGATCACATGACTATAGAGATCATGTGTACCGATTTGCGTGAAATTTGGATAAAATTGGAAGGAGTAGTATAAAATAATGTGTTTTACATAAGTCGGCCTCTTGGTGGCGCTATAAAAGGCAGATGTGAAAAATGCAGGGCAAAGGTTTTTCCTTGACCTCTAGGGAGTGTGCATACAAAGTTTGACACAGATCGGTGCAGTTATAGATAAAAACACGAATCGGCCTGTTATAGCGCCACCATGAGGCTGATTGGAACATTTTCAAATGGTATTTCTTCCTCTGCCTAATGGGAATGTGCGTGCAAAATGTCACGGAAATTGCATGCTGTGTTCATGATTTGAGGCATTTTGTTCAAAGCAAAGCACTCCTGTAAACTTTGGAAGACATTTTTAGCCAATCAGGATGGAATATGAAAGATCGGAAAGACCCGTTTCGTTTAATGACTATAGAGATACTGTGTACCGATTTGCGTGATTTTTGGACAAAATCTGTAGGAGTACTGTCAAAAAATATGTTTTGCCCAAATCGGCCTCCTGGTGGTGCTACAGTATAAAGGGCCCATGAGAAAAAATTGGGGCAGAGGTTCTGAATTGGCATCCAGGCGTGTGTGCACAGTTTCGCTGCGATCAAGCCAACGGTGCCGGAGATTAGCTGGTCACAGACGGACGGATACACGGACACACGGACACACGGACACACGGACACACGGACGCACGGACACACGGACACACGGACGGACGGACAGGGGGAAAAAAAAACTCTCGCCATGCCTTTCGGCCTGGCGGAGACAATAATGTACTTTTACAATTATTTGAAAACCTAAGTTACTAGTAACTTTGTAGATTTGGATTATTATTACAAAACATTAATCACATCAGCCAATCAGCCCTATATACATTTCGGCCGTTTGAAAATAGCCGATCTACAAGCTCACAGTCCTATTGTGAGCTTGTAGATCTGCTGTTTTCAAAAGATAATCATACATTTTGAAAACTTGTGAAACGGGACATTCTGCATGATGAGTACTTTCTACTTTTGTATACCAATACTTTTTAGTATTGATACTTTTACTTAAAAAAAGTAAAAAATGTGAGTACTTTTTCCACCACTGATCAAATGCAACATTTGCTGTGCTCCTCTGATCCACTCACGGCAGGAACAAGAAGAGAGTCATCAATAAAGCATGAAGCTACGTCATACACATATACAATATAGATACCTGTGGCGGGTGCATCTGTATGATGTGCGGGGATCAGAGCAAGGCTCCTCTGTCACATGGTCATATGGATGTGAGTATGACTCCTTCACTGAGGTGGTGTAGCTGAAAAGCAGAAAAAGTTGCACACGGTCAACAGAAAATGTATGAATCATCGTTTGACTGGAAATGTTGATGTCTTTCAATTTGTTGATATCAATCTGCAAATGATGTTGCCTTGGAAAAACACACTGAAGAATGACCCAAACATAAAACTGTATTCTATAGTGCTTTGAGCTCCTTCTTTATTAGAACTATTGGTTATATTTTCATTATCTTGTGATGTGTAAAATATAATATGATTAGCCTATACTTAACAGGTGGACTGATAATGTATATCAGTCCACCTGTTAATTATTCTTCTTAGTCTTAAATATAATGTAAATGAACTACCTGCTCACTCATTCTCATCAGAGAGGTGCTGTACAGTATATACAGTATAAAGATTGCTTCTTACTCACTTAATGTGAAACTCTACAGGCAGAAGCTCTATACGCTATACTACTTATACTGTAAGCTCTAATCAAGCTCTAAGCTGTGAGATTGTAGCAGCAAGTATACCGTACAATTCAGTATTTGTTATTTTGTTGAATAGAACTGACCTCTCCCATAGACTGCACACATTAGGGTCTCTCGGGTTCAGAGACCAGGATTGTCCAATCAGGAAGCTAAGAACCAGCAGGACGGCAAAGCTCCGCAGATAAAGCATGGTGCTGAGGACATAGAAGAACAATAAATAGTATAAATAGTGAAACAAACAAGTGCACAATTTTTCTTTGGCACGAGAGCCAAGGGTCAACATCTTAAGATGAACACTAGAGCAAAAAGATTCCTCGAGCACATTAGTTGTACACAGAGTCACAGACAGATAAACAAACAAACCAAAAAGTAGGTTCTTAGATCTTAGGCTCTCTTTCTTCAGATTCTTACAATGTTTATACAATGCAATACTTTATTCTTCTCAGAGTGACTTTGCTTATGTTGCTTAAGATATTACTAAACTGAAGAGTTAAGAGACAAACCTTTACATTGTGAAAACATTTTGGAGGGGCGCATTTTTATCCCACACACAGTCTCGATATTGACCCAAATACCTGTATAATAGTTTAGTAAGCTACATGTACTGTGCTGTCGTATAGTGCAGCATAGAAACATTGCACAACTGCAGAACAATTGTCTAAACATGTATTAACTCTCACCACATGCTTCTACCCTCAAACTACACTAGAATTGTTGACATTTTCTGTGCAGCACATCATATTTTCTAGCCGTACAGTATCTTTGATTGAGGTTGTGTAACATTTCATAATCTAATGAATGGAAAGATTTATTGTGAACTTCTCTCTCTGCTGGTTGTAATGATATTCTTAGCTCCTATAAATTGTGGCAAGTATTTTATCCCCCGTAAAAGAGTTCATTAAACACTAAGCAGAGACGAGGCAATGAGCCAAACCTTAAGTGTTAACCCTGTCTGCATCTGCAAGTTGTCTTAATATGGTACATACTGTAGAAGACTGGCAAACAATAGGGAAGATAGACACGAGCAGAGGGAGGGAGAGAGAGAGAGAGAGAGAGAGAGAGGGGGGGAGGGGCAGAGAGAGATAGGTACTAGAGAGAGAGAGAGTGAGAGTGTGTGTGTGTGTGTGTGTGTGTGTGTGTGTGTGTGTGTGTGTGTGTGTGTGTGTGTGTGTGTGTGTGTGTGTGTGTGCACGCGAGAGAGAGAAGTAGAGAAAGGGGAAAGAGAAGGATCAGAATGAATAAATGTGACTCCCAACTTCATCCTAGCCACCATCAATCAGAGAAGGAGTGAAGCCTCCACACTCCTCCATCTTCCCCTTCCACACTCCAACACCATCTGGATGTTATCAGTGTGTCAGGCCCAAGAGAGCGCCTCGTGATGGGGACCCTTTTTGGGCTCTCAGGGAGCAACAGGGAGGCAATTCCCCAAAGAGAGACCCTTTTCCCCCTCAAAATTTCTGTGGAAATGGCCACAAGTTCAGCAGCCCAGTGGTATGAGCCTTTCGAAAAGGCCATTGGTCCTATCGTGGGAATAGGGCCGTTTATAGAGAAGGGCACATCATGTCAACATAGGATTGGTCAGGCCTGTCCCCTCTGTTTTCCCAACAAGTCCCCTCTGACAGAGTTGCTGCACAGCTTCTCAAGTCATCCACCAAAGGCCCTGCGAGAATTCAGTTATGTTAGGGCACTGCCACTGAATATCAGAGAATATTGTGGGTCAAATATGGAGAGAAAACGCTTACGAGAAAAAGTCACTCATGAGAAATGATATGATATTTGAGATATGAGATAATGAAGATTTTTTTATCACACACTTTATGTATATTTTATATTTTACATTGTTGTCCGATTAACTTACTCCTTTTCCTTTTTTTTAATTTCTTTGTTCTTATGACTGTATTTTGTTACTCCATAAGGCTAAGGAAAATAATTTCACCCACCCTTTTACACATCAAACTTGTGATGTGACAATAAACTTGAAGTTGAAGTTAACATAATTTAGAATGGCACTACAGTGAAATATAGTTGCATTAAGTGAATAATAACAAATTTCCCCTTGCACTCAATATCCTTTAGGCACACTGAATAGAAACACCAATAAACGAGTGAGTGCAAACTGGCTACACTTCAGTTTCACCCCTATTTGACCAGTGCTGCCCAGAGTCTTGGCACAGTGAGAACTGTGACATAAATCTCTGTCCACTCACTGATCTGCTGCTTTAGATATACACTCCCTCTCACTATACTCTCCTATTCACTGTCAAGGGCTAATTCACTTTTTGGCACGAATGCTAACGCCTAAGAAAGCCTTACCACAAAAACAGAATTTTATAAGAACAGGCGTATGGTTTTTATTAAGACGAGCAATCGACTTTACCAGCAACTTCATTGGACTTGGGGGTAAATATTTTTCATTACCTATTCTTTCTTTTTTTCTTTCTTTCTTTTTTCATTTTAATTGTGCTTCATTAGAGAAAGCCATCAAACCGCATGGGAATGCTTAAGTGCTGAGAAACAGAGCGGGGAAGGCCTGCTTAACGAGTGCAGACATGGAGGAGAGTTGTTTTGATGTCAAGCTCAGCTGCAGTTCACATTATATTATTTAGACTACCTTCAGGTTGGACGGTGAGTAGGTAGACGTCTGGCACTCCAGGAGGTACTATCATCACCTACTCCATTACAATTGTGCACTTTGTACTTTCATTGACTTTGTGCTCACTGGTAAGTTCATTATGTATAAAGGAGGTTTTCATTAAGTACAACCATAGCATCAATGTGTTCATGAAACACTTTGTATCATACAAATGCAGGTGCTCTAAAACTGATAAATTGATTGTCATTATTATGCAGCTCCACCCCCACGACCCCCCCCCCCCCCGCCCCCCCCCCCCCCCCCCCCCGCGCTGATCATTGATTCCTGTCCCTGATTCAGATAGCACTCCACAGCCTCATTAAATTCAGCCCTAAGTTATCATTATTACCCATAATAGTTCATTTTAAGACATCCATTTTCCAGACTGACTTCCTGATCTTTCTGTCTCAGACAACCTTTGGCTATGTGGCAGAAAGTATCATTAAGTATCAAACTATCAATAATCTTGAGCTATCTGGCTTAAGGCTCTCGTTAGATATTCGTTTGGATATCATTTTTTAACAGCTAACCTCTCTTATCCACTGGTAACACAAGGTGATACATTACACCAGCTATAATGTTACTAGCCTAGGTTAGGTTTGCTTCAACACTCTTTGGGGTTATTTAAAATGAGAAAAGCAGATGCTCTTATCCAGCTCAGTGAAACTTTCATGTGGGATTATAAAACAAATAGAGCATAGGAATACACACAGACTCAAACACACAATCTCTCTCTTCCTCTCTTCTTCCTCCTTCCCTCCCTCTCTTTCATTTTCTCTAATTAGTTCATGGACTGATCATTTGTCTTCATGTTTTTGAACATGTTCCATACACAAAATGAGTCCCATAAGTTGACACGAGTACAGAGGGCCTATTTATAGTATCTGAGGGCTTTTTGCTAATTCATTGCTCTCTCCTCGGCCTATAATATCAAGACCTAAACGTGCGAGCCCACGCGTACAGCGATGTGTACCAACTGAAGAAAACTGTAACTCTCTTTCCATGACCGCACAGGGCTCTTCAATGAAAACATATCCCGAAAGAAAACAGATACATTTGGTTTTGTATTAGTCTCACTAGACACTCTTACCCATGTTATTACCATATTCAATTTCAATCATGGCTTCTGCTGAATACATAAGTGCTGACAACTGAAAAATTATTTTGATTTGATTCCATGATCGAGAGCTGACTGTTCCTGAATCCTGACACATGAGCATTTCTTTCCTATTTAGACTATAGGCAGTCACTGCTAGCATGCTGTGATAGCACTTCCATCTTTGTGACCGAAACGTTGCTCCTCTCTCAATACATTTGCTCCTGTACCGTACCAGTTTGGCAGTGTGCGGGCGTATTCTTTTATTATTGATAAGCACTTCCATCTTTGACATGAAAGCAACAGAAGGATGATGCGAATCATGGATGAAGACCTTGGAGCAGCATCTTTGATCAATATTTACATGTTTGATTTATTTAACCTTAACTTATTCAAGAAGTCCCATCGAGATACAAGTCTCTTATACAAGGGAGACCTGGCCAAAATGGCATCAAACTTAAAGAAACAATTTAAAATGTTCTTGAATGTCACATGACACTAAAATAACTTGAAATGTATTTCTAATCTACGCTCTTCATGAGGACTGCTTAAAGATGACTGAAAAATTCCCTGACGATGAGCCTCAGAGCTGTGTTGTACAGTATACTGTATATGGACACGCCTCCAGACGACATTAGATTTTCGTACTCATCTTGGCATTCCATAATCTTCCTGATTAGGGAAAGTGAATAAGAGACTCTTTGAGTACAATAAGAGAGGAGTGTTTTTTCTTCATGCTGGTGAAATTATACACACATGGCAGTAATCTAACTGTTCTTCCCCTGCATCCACTAATTCTAACCCCCCCCCCCCCCTCCCCCCTTTCACATGCGCTATTTTCTCACTCTTTTATTTGCTGTGTTTCTCTCTTTCACTCTAACGGTCTATTTCTCCCTCTACCCTATACTCTTTAGTTGAAATACTAATTTGAAGTAGAAAATATTAGTCACCCTTTGGAAGAGAAAGTCGAAGAGGAAAGGAAAATAAAATAGAAGGAATAACATATTGCCTGTGCAGTGTGCACAGCAAGAAGGGAGGGGTGTGTGTGTGACGTGTGTGTGTGTGCGTGTGTGTGTGTGTGTGCGTGCGTGCGTGCGTGCGTGCGTGCGTGCGTGCGTGCGTGTGTGTGTGAGCCTCGGAGAAGAAAAACGGAGAAAAAGACTGAGCCTCTGTGTCTGAGAAATATAGTGACAAAAATAGAGAGGAGACATAATATGACTGCATATGAGACCGGTGTCCCATAAAATAGATTAAATAGATCTACAGCATAGATGTAGAATACAGAATACAGAAAACATCTACAATTCCTATTTCTTCTTGGATTTCCACAGACAATTACCGTATTACAACAATAGGATGCATAAAAATGTACACAGCTTTAATCTTTACATAAACAAAATCTACAAGTGCATATTTGCATTTGGTGTAGAGCGGTCTAGACTTATAACACGAGGGCTGAGTTTTGGCCATAAAACTGTGCTGAGTCATCTATCGCGTCATGTCAATTATTATTTCACGTTATGCAAAAAGCAATCAACCCTCACCTCAACACCCAGTCACCTGCATGTTTTAATGTTATGGCCACTTGATGCAAGGGTAAAATAAAGTAACTTAATATCTATGTACTGTACTACTACACTTTGAGGTGGGGTAATTCGTTTGGCAACGTAGACTGGCAATGCTTCCGATAACAGACGCTGTGTGAAGCTCCGGATGATAAATCTTGATGTTCCTAAAGTTATGTGATGAAGACAACGACGCTGGTGCAACATCTAGGCCACTGTCACCCTTTAGAATTAATTTAAATGATCAACCATCAATGGTATCAAAAGGCTGTATTGTAGCCTCTATAGGAAAATCATGATCCTCATTAGGCCTATAGGCTTGTGTCATCAATTTACAATTCAACCTTTCGAACAACAAACCTATAAAACTTATTTGAGACTGAACCTGACAGAAACTGACAGCAGGAACGAATTAGAGCACTCCGTGTGACACACAACCACAGCCACGGGCCCCACTCCTGAGCCATGTGCCCTCCCCCCTCCCCTACCCCACTCCCGTCCCTCTCCCCACCCCACCCCCAAATCTATTAAAACAGAGTTACTGTAAACTGAGTATAAAACCCATAATCCTTTGCATCTGGGTTCTTGTCTTGGCGCACAGGGTAGGTTCGGATACGACCGCAGCTAGCTAGGCTGGCACTGCCATGCGCCACATGTTGGGTGGGTGGACTGGAGGGGCAGTACGGACCCTTAACCCATTAAGAGCGGGAAATCATCTGTGTAACCACTTTAACCATTATTTTATACTTTAGCCATTAAAAAATAGCAGATATACAAGCTCATAGCGTGTCACTTTGTGCCACGCTATGAGCATGTGGATCTGCTAATTTTTTTTTAAATCGTGAACATTTGTGACAAATCTTTGAATGTATATAGTTTTTAAAGTGAACATTCTTTCAAATCTTTGCTTCTGGGGGTCCCTGGAACAAAATCTTTGACATGAGAAAGTTTGAGAACCACTGATAAAGCAACATACGTTTTTTTCAGAAAGCTGTTTGGATTTAGAAGACATTTGTAGAATCAGCCTCAGGACTTAATGGGTTAACAACACAATGTAGAAAAAACGAGGGGGGGGGGGGACTATTCCATGCCACACCCAACATGTTAAGCTCATGACGCTTGAAGACACACAATAAACTCCCAAAACACAGAATAATTTGTCCCATTGCTCTGGTTTATCCAGCGAAACAAAACTCCTAAATCCCAACACATTTCATTGCGTTTACAGGAAGGCATCATATACGGTAAGAAGGTGGCACTGAACTGCACAGCTCAACCCCCCACACCCCACACTGGAAAGGTTTCTGGGTGGAAAACTCTTGACGGCTCATGGGCCGCTGACGGTTCTCGTGGGAGTTGCGTGACAAAAAGGATGATCTAGGAGGCGAGAGGAGGGGGAGATTTCAGGGAGAGTACTTGGAGGTCTGCATTTCGCAGCATCTTTTGGTTGACCTATTGCCAAGATTAATGTAAGCAAACAGGAGATATCTTGACCTATTGACCTTTGAACTTTGGGAAATAGCAAACTGTTACTTTTGTCTCTTTTTGTAGACTAGATATTATCGTGAGTTGAGCTCTGGCCTACTCCATAATTCCATCCTAGAATTATGACAGCAAATCCATCCTCTAGCTCACAGTAAAAACAAACAAATCAAATAATCGAGAAATTCATTTTTGGAAAAAAATCTAATTAATTACGGTATATATATCAACGAATCGATTCACAATTTAAGCGTTATTTTAAATCTCGTTGCACAACAGTGTTGTGCAATAATAGTGAGATGATGATCTACAAGCTCAAGATGATCTGACGCGTTGTGGGCTTGCTTACGTTTTTTGAAACTTTTCTGCTATGCCCAAAATTGAGCATCGAAGTCTGACGTCACTGCCGCAAGAGGGCGCTGTTCCGCTGGTTTGTGGCTTTATTTTTTGTGTTGAAATCCCCATTGGGGAATCTTAGATCACGTCATATAAGAACTGTGTTCCAAACATAAACACACCACCCCGGCGATTCTGTCAGGGGGGTGGCTCTGCATCGTTTATGATATTCATTCATATTTGATACAGCCTGTTTCTGGTGAAAAAGTCTTAAGAACTACACTTCCGGGTCGGAAATAACCGTCCCCTACAGCAGCCGCGTTCATTGTTACTAGCGTTTATTGTTACTCTTAGGGTAAATTTCCACCTTCAGTCGATGCTTCATATCCATATGAGTAAAATCGGCGGGGTGGTGTGTTTATTTTTCGAACACAGTTCTTATATGAGGCGATCTAAGATTCCCCCATGAGGATCTCAACACAAAAAATAAAGCTATGAACCAGCGTAACAGCGCCCTCTAGCGGCAGTGACGTCAGTACTTCAGTGCTCTAGGGATCAAATACTAATCGATTATTTTATTAAATGATCGATTATCTATCCATAATCAATTTGTTATAGCGATGTATGCAGTGAATATTTACCTAGAGCCATGAAAGAGTAGCACGGCATGTGATTACCAGTTTACCAGCAACGTTGTCTTCATCACCAGTGTAGTGAGCTAAGCTACCAGTTACTTGGACTCTCAGTAAATAGTTGCCTCTATTCACATGCTTCACAATGATTGAAATAATTGGTACAAGTTATCTCCGCCCATGAACAGCCTCTCCTGAAATTAGTTTTGAATAAATTAAACACACAAACAACTGCTCAATGTCGCTTAAATCCATGGTCTCTGAGTGCAATGCTGTAATATGATCCCTTGTTGTTATGTAGTCTATATTGTTTGATGTATCTTCAGTATGCTGCCATCAGCTCAATAATTAATTTCAATGTGCTAATTCAAAGGACATACATGAAACCTATTATATAAGTAACTCATAACTATATTATTGACGAGCATACTCTACTCGTGGCTGTGGACACTCTGCTCTGTGTAGAAAAACAGGATAAATGTACCCCCCCCTCCCACTAAACAGTTGTCCAAGTTTAGGTTCCAGCGGGAACCAACAATTGCTAGCTCCACAATTTTGCTGGCCACCAGGTCTGAGGTCACTTCTCCCCTTGAATATCAAAGGGATGAAGAGAAGGGGAAAAAAACGTTGGGTCAGGGAGGTTGCAAAGCATGATGGTCACACCTATTCCTGTAACGCTAGTGAGCAGCTACAGTAGCAGTTATCCACTTCGACTAAACCCTACTGTATATTCTTCTTTGACCAGAGTCCCCCCAGGGGTCTATCCCGCTCCTTTTTTCACCTTTACTCCAAATATGTTTGCCGAATGTTCTTCGAATAGGGATGCTAGTGCTCATGTTGTGGAAGAGGTAGGGAAGTTTGCGCTCTAAACTCAAGGCTTACTAGGGCTGAAAACAGTGTTGATGATGGTCTGAGGACCGAAACGTCCACTCTCTGTGTCACTTTATTTCACCATGTCACTTTTTGCACTTTTGTAAGTAAAGGACTATTTTTGCATCTAAAGAGCCTCATTTTTCATTGTTCAGTGTGCAAGCCTTTTTGTTGTTTAGCGTCCAAGTTGTTACATAAGCTAGAGTACAACCAGGGGCGATGGTGGTGGGTTTGTGTTGGAGTCTGTCTTCATGAGTGTGGTCATGGGGTATTGAGGGTACTGGTGTGTTGAGAGCTTATGTTCCCCAACAGTGATAGAGAACAGAGCCTGTGAATAACAGAGGCTAGGATGATAACGTCACCATGGCGACACTGTTGTTTTGCACCAAATGAAAACTTCAGCATGAGTTCTACAAAGTAGTACAGATACAGTAAGTCACCTGTGGAATATATGCCTGACTGTAGCCTTTTAGTTTAAAAGTATGTTTCTCTCTCTCTCTAAGTTCTGAATACATTTCAGGGAGTATTTTCCCCCACAGATTGGATGTTATTTTGTAATGCTACCCTTGCAAACACATCTAATGCATTTGTCCTTTTGACCAAAGTCTCTTCATATGTCTGACAACAATACCCGTCATTTCCTGACCAACACAATGTGCTCAGTGCTGACATGCAAAAATACAAAAGTGCCAATGAAAAAAACTTTACACAATAAGTAGGGCTACTCTTTGCAGATGTGGTTTTTGTCTGACAACAGCAGCACACTTTTCTTTTCTTTTTTTTTGGTTGTTGTGTTGGGCTTCTGGCCAATGTGAGGCCTCTTCTCTCTGCCTCTTCGCTCCCTGTTGCAACTCCCCAATTGAGTGGAGACTTGTGCGCTCTCGTGCACAAGCCCACAGTGCAAACTGCCTCTCGGTCCTCCACAGTCCAGACCATAACCACAGGCAGAATGACTGTGGCTTTATCGGTCAAAGAAAGTACAGGGATCCGCACAAACAAAATCAAACACTCAAAACCAAACACGCGATGACAAATACACAAACTTGCACATTGACAGAAGAGCACATAATTATACATACATGCACACCTTAATTGAACATCACTATTGGTCTTTTAAATAAGCTGTGTGTTTTAAACCACTTAAGAGTGCAAAATGGTGGAAAACCCAAAATGGAGGCCCAGGCTGAGGTTTCAGAAGGACATGACCATACAGTGCTGTAATTATATGTACCGTAATGCTCTGTGGATCATAATGTGTGCACAGACACGTGGGACCCTTGTAAAAAAACACAGCTTCTCCAGAAACCATGACCAAAAAACATAGCCTTGCATCGTAAACGCACATAGCGAGAACAGAGGCAACAAAGAGAAACGGTGTACAGTATAGTGAGACCAATGCTTAGAGAGACCAATAACAGTTTAGGAATCACTGTGTGTAATTGCCATGGACCTGAGTGATATCATTAACAGAGGGACAAGACAGCCAGCAAGGACACAGATATATCTGACTGTGATTAAAATCCTTTTAGCTGTAAGATGGTTCATTTTAAGTGAACAGTATATCAACCCAAGATTTTCCATACACCACCTCTAAATGCTTTGACAAGCTTAAAGGTAGGTTTCTTTGGTCAAAATAAGTGTTAAATAGCTCTATATTCTGATAGTAGCCTACTCATTGCTATAGAGTGTTTGTTCAGTAACAGGAGTCTCCATGTCTCTCCAGCTCTTCAATAAACAGAAAATGCATTTTCAGGTCAGGATACCAAGCTGATAAATGGGTGCTCTCTCCTGATTGGCTGAAATGTTGTCACCTATCTGAAAATGTATTTTCTGTTTATTAAAGAGCTGGAGAGACAGGGAGACCCCTGTGACTGAAATACACCCTACGGAGAATATAGTGCTTTAACCTTTTAATAGAAAACTTTTTGTTTAACAAAAAAATATCACTTACCCTACCTTTAATTGTAATATTACACAAGGGATGACATTTCATAAGATGACATAATTGTCTATTTCTTATAGTATGTATTGCAGTTTTACTCACTGTGTGCAAGGTCCTGTTGATCTGAGCAGTAGTAGTAGTAGTAGTACTGTTGACCAATGTCACCAAGACTAATGTTTTGGGCATTTACAGTTATTCTGATATGAACAATAACAGTTTGACCATGTCATGTCATGTCACAAGAATTCTCAAATTTCCGCATCATGTTACAAGTATGTTGATGACACATCCCTGTAATATCCTGGTTTGAATGATTTGTTGGAATGTTCATTGTTGTACTGTTGGATGCTGGATTAATCATTAGCGGCGTGTTTATACACTGTTAGAGCTGCCTCATCTCTTCCTGCCATACTCATTGGTGTCAAATCCACTCTCTACTGATATGGGGCTGTTGACATCGAGGAAGTGTCTAATCGTCACTGTTGGGCTGAAACCTTGTATGTCCAAAAACTGTAAGACTGTGTTCAATGGATCCAGTGTAGTTATTATTTAGTCACAAGCTCTTATTAATACTTTTCATTAGTTAAATATGTATAAAACCCACAGACAGACTTAAGCAGTTTAAACCTGGCGTCCAAATGTTGGCATATAATAATAATAATTGGGCATATGATCAGGTTAAATTCTTCCAAATCTTTCCAAATTTTTCTAAACTAGCGAGTATTTCTAAGCTTGCAGAGTGTCCATTTTCAATATTTGTATGACAGTACGATACTGTCATACAACTAAGTATAAAACACACCATTCATTTATTTAAAAAAAAATAAGAAGAGTTGGAATATGGAGATACAAGGTTTCTGCTTTACGTTGATGTTATACAGTATCCTGACAGTTATGTGACTCATGCTTTAGCTGTTGATATGATATGACCATTTTAATGGGTTACAACACTCATAATGATGGTATGCTGCATGTACAGTGTTTAATGGGTTACAACACTCATAATGATGGGATGCTGCATGTACAGTGTTTGGCCTGAAACTGTATGACATTATTTCAATTTTCCTCATCAACAGTCTAGTTAATGATTAGGGTCCTGTCTTTTCATAAGACATATATGATATTAGAAAGTATTCAGTAATCCCACACAAAATAACGGGAACAATAAACACTACCGTACTGTACTAATTAGTAGAATTATTCATTTGATTGAGCTTCAAAATATTTAATATTTAGTCTATTGATTAGTTTGTCATATAAAACATAACACTGACATAAATGTCACCCACTACATAGATATAAACACTCTCATGGTGCCTAAACAAAGAGTCAGTTTCATTGTTAAGGACACATACATTAAAAACAACAACAACAACACACAATAGCACTTATATAGACACCACAGGGAACAATCTTCAGCAACTTGTGAGCCTCACAACAAGACAAAAGTATGGCCATGTTTGATTACTACGTTCAACTTACTACTTGTTTAGTATTGTAGGTGAGAATCTTATATAAGCCCTATATGGGTTTCCTTTCTCACCTGCACTTATTTCTGTGTGTTTTAATAATTGTTACCTTTTGTAGTTTTTATTTTGCGAATAAATAAAACAAAAGTATGGCCACCTTTTCCTAGCTCTGTGGGGTTTTTACCATTTTAAAAATGTATAATCACATAATCTAAACTTTGACATTTGTCTGATGTCTTCTCACACATCACACACATCCTCCTTTTATACATTTTCCCACCATCACATAGGCTACTGATATCTATTTGCATTACTTTTACTTTCTCCGATTTGCTTCATATACAAATCTTTTCTGTCGTGCACTTGGGGTCAAAACATTGTGGGAAGAGCCACTCTAAATAAAGATTCATAAAGTGTTTCAGATGCTTTGTCTGATCTTCTGGCGATAAGGCCAGACTTAGCCAAGCACTTATTCATCCATGTTTATTAGTATTCAGAGGTCTCCCAACATACACAAGGGCGGTGGGGTCAAGAGTCTTTGAAAGCTTGAGAGGAGTTTAAGAAAACGGCAACAACCTTGACTGAACTCATAAACAATCATCAACTGTTGATGCTAGTACTATCTATGAGGATGCGAGCCCATAGGGCAAGAGTCTAAAGCCACAAATAATGTTTAAACCGTCTTTTGAGTTAAATTGTACTCATCAATAAGTGTTCATACCATTACCTGTAAGTTGGTCTGTCTGTCTGTCTGTCTATATACTGTATGTACATACTGTGTACTGTAATGCTGTCTGCAAATCTGTCCAATCCACCAGAGAGTGCTGTAAATGGCAAACGCAACTCAACTATACACAATTCTAGATTGCCTTGTATCATTTACATATAACCTCTGCTCTTGGACTACTTGTCTGTTCTCTTGATTAACACTTCCAAATTATTATGCTGATTATATTGTCCCAACAATAGAAAACCGGTTGACAAATATAGAAATAAATGCAATTTAAAAAGCTAAATAAACAAATAAAAAAGTATATTAGTAGATTTCTCATAACAAAATAACCATTTGAGCAAGCCAGACTATTCAAGCTATGGATATATGAACAACTCTGAGACTTCTGTAGAGTTGACAGAATGGCTATAAGCTCTCATGTAGGTTATGCTGTGCATTCTGAATCTTATGTGCATGGTGCACATCTGGATTTACTGCAAGTGTGGTGGCAGATGCAAAAACACTCTAAATCTATTTCACAGGCTTGCTCAATTTCACAGTCCATCAATCATTAGCCAATCAATCACTGGCCATTATGTGTTAAGTAACAGTACTCCAATCACTGGTTTAACTTGCCGGGGGGAAACAGGAAAACAGACTACAGTACATACACAAAAGGGAAATGCTGAACCGGCGCAGACTCAAAATCACTAGTAGTCATCACTAAACTTTCAATCACACATCCATATAAACACAGATGTGCATACAGAGACCTGGCTTTGCATGCTGTGTACTTCTAGACATACACCTTTCCTATACTGCACACGCACACAAACACATGCGTGCGCTCAATACTCACACACACGCACGCACGCGCGCACATGCACACGCGCACACACACACACACACACACACACACACACACACACACACACACACACACACACACACACACACACACACACACACACACACACACACACACACACACACACACACACACACACACACACACACACACACACACACACACACACAAAGCTCTTTCCATCCCATCATTATCTTTGTCTTGGCTGAGGCCTGTGCAGTTTGCTTACATCTGTGGTCTTGACCCCAGCAATAGTGGAGCTGTAGCCCAAACTTTATTGGAAAGGTGTGAAGTCAAAACCCATCTGTGGAATCTACAGTGCCAAGATATAAATCAATATCCATCCTGTTTAAGTGCTACCTGTATGCTTACTGTAAGAAGAGCAGTCTTTGGCCTTTTATAATTAGTCATTTCAGACTTTAATTTAGATGAATAGATATAAGCCTATTATCCCTGGTAATTTATCACAAACAGTCAGTGCTTAACCCATTAAGACCTGAGGCGATTCTTAAAAATGTTTCTAAATCCTAACAGTTTTTTGAAAAAAAAAAAAAAAAAAAAGTTCAAGATTTTTCGAAAATAGCAGATCTACAAGCTCATAGCGCGGCGCCGCGCTATGAGCTTGTATATCTGCTATTTTTGAATAGCCAAAGAGATCTAAAGTGACACAGATGCGTTCCAGGTCTCAATGGGTAACCAAAATACTAGGGATGTAACAATATTGTCGTTATCATGATGTACAATAACAAAAATGTCTGAATATTATCGTGGGCCTGTGACAATATTATCCTGGGCCTGTGAAGCCATCTACCATGGGTATTCAGGCTGAAAATTGTATTGTTTTGTGAACAGCAGCAATGTACAACAATAGCGAAAATAGCCGATCTACAGCTATTTTCACTATATATAGGCCTACATATTTTTTATAATCGTTCATTAATCATAATCAAAGCAAAGGTTTGAAATAATCGTGATATTGATTTGAGATCATATCGCCCAGCCCTAAGTCTTGTCTTACACATGCAGGTGGTGGAGGGGGGGGGGGGCAATGTTATCCTTTGTGACACAGGGTATGAGAATGACACATGCCTCATACAGTGAACAAAACCGCCAGGCAATAGCTTTAATGTGACTAAGTCACGGTTCTACGGGGCGAATGCAGTTTACGGAAAAAGGAGTGCGACCGTGCAGCATCTGGGTTCAATTAAGACCACACTCCTAATGCGACTGGATGGCAGCTCATTTTTTTGCAGCTGCTAAGACTGAGCGATAGCTGGAACCCATTTGGATTGATGTTTGTATCTGTGTTTTTTTCTCTCTCGGTTGTTGTTGTTGTTGCTGCTGCTGCTGCAAGTTCTTTTTTTATACCTATGACCCTGGATAGCATTTACTGTTTGGGGGGAAATAGTGGTATGACACCTTGGTATTTATTTGACAAAAACACCTACAGTAAGTGTGGCTGCCTGCAGGCAGTGGTTTGTTTACTATTAGAGCCCAACTTTGGAGATTACTGATGTTTTGACCGATATTTTGTCAAAGAAAGCAAAATAGTGTAATAAATTTGAAGATTTTAGATTTTATTAAAGTTTATGTTTGAGAACATTTAAAGGTATGGTAAGTGATTTTCTTTGGTTAAAATAAGTGTTAAATAGCTCTATATTCTGATAGTACTCATCAAGTGTTTGTTCAGTAACAAGAGTCTCCATGTCGCTCCAGCTCATTCTTCCATAATGACATAACCAAAATAGGTTGAAAGTGGTTAAAAACACATCGGCTGCCTAATTGCCGATAGCAATATATCAGCCAAACCAATATATCAGTCTGGCTGTAGTCATTGTGCAAAACACCTTAGAGGCTTGCACACCAGGAGACAGAATGTACTGTATAGGCCTACACAGTTAACCAGATCACAGGTGAACACTGTCTTTTTCCATAAAGCCTAATTTATAGTTTGTTGTACGACAATGTCGCGTGCCAAAAACAACAAGGCTAATCATAAGGCTTGTATTAATGCCACATTATGCTTTTGAACACTCCTGCAGACCTTTTCATTGGTGCTGAATCTATAACAGTATGTGTTTTATTCATTGTAAATCTATTCTCAGTGGTGGAAAAAGTACTCAAATGTTTTGTCTTAAGTAAAAGTATCAATACTGCAATGTAGAAGTTCTCTGTTACTAGTAAAAGTCTGGAATTAAAAATGTACTTGAGTAACAGTACAAAGGTATTGGTATCAAAATGTACTTAAAGTACCAAAAGTAAAAGTACAAATATATTTGAAAATAGCAGATCTACAAGCTCACAACGCGACGCGTTGTGAGATTGAAGATCGTCTATTTTCAAATAGCCTAGGTTTAAAATAGGGCTACAGTGGTTAATGTATGTTTTATAATGTAATAATGTATATCTACAAAGTAACTAGTAACTAAAGTTTTCAAATAATTGTAGTGGAATAAAAGTGCAATATTTGCCTCTGAGATGTAGTGGAGTAGAAGTAAAAGTATAGGGTGTCCGCTGGCCTAGCGGTTCAGGCGCGTACCACATATGCTGGTAATCCAGCTTGACAGCGTGTCGTGGGTTCGACTCCCGTTCCCGACGACCTTTGCTGTATGTCTCCCCCCCATCTCTCTCCCCATTTCCTGTCAGCCTACTGTCCTGTCCAAATAAAGGCATAAAAGCCCCAAAAAACATCTTTAAAAAAAAAGAAGTAAGAGTATAGACAATTGGAAATACTCAAGTAAAGTAAAAGTACCTCAAAATTGTACTTAAGTACAGTACTTGAGTGAATGTACTTAGTTACTTTACACCATTGTCTATTCTTCAGCACTGTAGATGAGGTCATACTGGTGTCAGTGTGCCAGTATGCAGTGCTCTGAAAATCATAACGTAAAACTGCCCGTACACCAATGTCACAATTTAAAGACACCGCCAGTGACGTAGGTTAAAGAGACCAATGCAGGCTCAGCGAGACAACAACACACAGGCTGCAGAAGCAGAGTTCAAGACACAGGTAGAACAGCACAAGCTATCCTCTTTATTGCGCTCTCTCTCTCTCTCTCTCTCTCTCTCTCTCTCTCTCTCTCTCTCTCTCTCGATTTCCTGGAAGTCCAGTCTGGGCCAGTAAATTCCTTTGAGTTAAAGCTCATTGATTTACTGGCCTACCTCTGGCACATGGAGTGCTGCCTTTCTGGAGGACGAGTTGGAAACCTGCATCTTATTAATGGCATCATTTTAGAGCAGTTTTTTTTCTCTTCTTCTACACAACCTAAAATGCACTCTTTCTCCTTCGCACACACAAATGGTCGCTGTCCCATTCTCTCTCTCTCTCTCTCTCTCCCTCTCTCTCTCTCTCTCTCTCTCTCTCTCTTTCACACACACACACACACACACACACACACACACACACACACACACACACACACACACACACACACACGCACACACACACACACACACACACACACACACACACACACACACACACACACACACACACACACACACACACACACACACACAGAGAGAGTCTACCCCCCTCCAGTCCCTCCAGATGGTCTTCGTCCCTGCACAAGCATCTGGAACTTAAAAGTCCAATTTTCTTCCCTTGAAAACTTGGGCCACGTGTGCTACCCTGAAGGTGAACCCATAGAAATGTTCCAATATGGTGTCTCATTCTCCGCTCCTTTGGACAGCACTCGGCTTTAAAAGCCTTTACATGTATGTGGCGTGGTATTTACTTGTCTTATTATCGTCTCATCAATCTAATGAAAGACAACTTGAGCCACTCGAATATTTAGTTGCTCTGGGCATTACAGTGTTTGAAATTCTTTATTAGGAATAACCCATAGTCTTGGACCAAGGCTGTCAGACATTTCTTTTATTGATTCTGACATATGTGTACCTCTTCAGTCTTGGACACCACCCCCAAATGGCCCCTGCAATTCTGTGTTTAATGCCCGTAGTTCTCTGTACATGTACAAATGCAAAATATAAAGTGGTTATCCTAAAGCAACTTCGGAGGCTTGTTTTCTGTATCATTACGCATTTTTCAATAAATAGGTGTTCTAACCAGTCTGTGAAGTTTTCTGTATTCCTCAATGAGTATAGTGGTGCTGCTACAGCAGGTGAAAGCTGGTATTACACTCGATGATATTCAGGCACAGATGGGATTAAAACACATTTTTACAGAACGATACGGAATAATACAGAAAACAAGCATCCTGGAGGGACGGGTAACGTCTGTGGCTTTAGGATAAGTACTTTTATTTCTATTTTTTACATTTACGGAGGACCACAGGCATTAGACACAGAATTGCAGTGGCTATTTGGGGGTGGCATCCAAGACTGTCAGACATAAACAAATATCAGACTCAATAAAATAAATCTCTGACTCCTTGACACATGAAGGAATCCTCAAATACAAAAGTACCATATAAACACAATTAGCAACACGTTTAACAAAAACAAAACAAAAACATCAACCAGACAATAGCACAATACCAAATGCAACAAAAAAACCTAACAAAAACAAGTGATAGTATTAGGTTATACATCTTAAAATAGTGTATCTATCTTATAATTAATTATAATGCTTATGTAGGTATAGAGGTTATTATAGATATCAGTAGATACAAATGTACAAATGATCCCATAATAAGAACACAAGTGCATTTTTAAACATTCATAAAATGAATATAAATATAAATGCTTTCTTGGCTATTGATTTAGAAACTGCAGTAACAGAAACAATAGAGGGATATACTATAAGTCCTTTTAAATATTGAGGATTATTGAAATGAATACATTTCAAAATAGACTGTAACCAGTGGCCAGTTACAGTTGAATTATGTAACATGGGCTACAGAACTTGTGGTGCACAAGTCACAAGGGCCTTAATAACTTATGGAAAGTGCACACTTATGGCATGATTTTAGCACAATTTATCAAGTAGTCAGGTATTTAGATATTGTGTGCTTATATTTTCCACAGGCTACTACACAGGCTAACAAAATGGAATAATAATCCAACTGAAGCAAAGTGCTACTACATTTGTGATAAGGGATTCTTCAGTATGACACCTGCATATCTGCCCCACACAACAGGAAGGTGGAGGTCAAGGGGTGACAAGAGGGCAAATACCCGCTACCACACAGGACATCCTGGGCAGACGACTCAGGGTAGCCATAGCTATGAAGACAGAGAGTGGGGGCATCCTGTCCTGTTTGTGTATGTGTGTCCATCATGCAAGGAAACCAAGGGGAAACTGTTGCTAACACTTTTCTTTTTCTGGATGTCCCATTGGGAAGCAGTGCCACCAGGAGAAAACAGTAGACGTGTGTATTGGATTGAATTCATGGCTGGCTAGATTGTTTCACTTTTCAAAAAATTAAATGGGAATGCATTTAAAGCAGAGGTGGGCAGGATTTTTTCCCAAGGGGCCATACTGACTTCGATAAAGTGAGTGAAGGGCCACACATTGGGCAATTGAATTGAAACTTGAAACGCATAGTGCTGAAGTATGTTTAAACTGCATGAATTTGATAGACACGACAGACTACTTAGAATAGAATAGAATAGACTTTACAACAGGGTCAACTATATATATTTTTTTAACAGCTGTACTGTATCACTCACATGATCAAACATATTGCGTTATGTTATAAATATGGATCCATGACAGACTGTTTCACTGTTACATGATAACATTTGAGTATACAGATGGAATATGGATGCATGTACTCAAATGGTACATAGTAATCATCCTATAATTCTAAAAAGCTCTGTGCATCTGTGTGTGCGTCTGTCTGTCTGTCTGTCTGTCTGTCTGTGCCCAAAATCTCTTCTGCCCGGTTCTCCTCAGTGGCTGGAGCAATTGCTCTGCATTTGCACACAGCCATTGACCATTTCCACGTGCACGGAACACCGAAGCCCGTTTTTCGCTTTCCCCAAATGTCAGCTGTTTATTAGCGTTTTTGTGTTCGCTGGCCAAATCATGTGAGTGAAACAAGCGCCGGTGTTGCCACATCCGTGAAACAAGCGGGTGGGTGCCCATATTCCCAGACGGGTATGGTCTAGTTATTAATAATTAACATGATGCAGCCTTTTAAGATATAGATTATTGGGGGGTCATTTTGTTTTTCTTTGAGGACTTCGAGGGCCATCTTGATATGGTCAAAGGGCCATGTGTGATTGAAAGCATCTATCCTGTATCTATCTTATTCTTCACAATAACCATTATTTAACCATTATTTTATTTTTTTTACCTACAAACTTATTTATATTGACTTGCAGAATGAGTCTCGACTCACTGTCTTCTCCGCCTCTAGCTCATAAACTTGCATCTAATAAAACCCAGACTCAAGCTGAGTTTCCTGACCCAGACAGCTTTGCTTACTCTATGAATCTTCTCTGCCACGGTGCAGAAATAAAAAAAAAACTGAAAAAACATTGAGCTTTCCACAGGTCGAAAAAACAACCTAATCTCCCAAACTCCCTACAGTCTGTCAGGTCTACATTCCCCTGTCCTCTCGGTCATAGCGCCATAGCGCACCCCATGAGGATGAGAACTGGGAAGTTGATAGGAAACATCTTGCATGTAAACCAGGTCTGCATCCCCACCTTCTCTTCCTCTGACATGTAAACACATAGGAGATGGGTTGGGTTACGGGTATACACACGGACAGGCACAGTGGTGGAAAAAAGTACTCAAATATTTTACTTAAGTAAAAGTATCAATACTGCAATGAAGAATTTTCAAATGTATACAAATCTTTTGAAAATAGCAGATCTACAAGCTCACAACACGTCGCATCGCGACGCGTTGTGAGCTTGTAGATCGTCTATTTTCCAATGGCCGAAATGTATATACTGTACATGTAGGGATGAAGTGGTTAATGTATGTTTTGCAATAATAATCCAAATCTAGTTCTAGTAACAAAAGTTTTCAAATAAACGTAGTGGAGTAAAAGTACAATATTTGGATCCAAGATGTAGTGGAGTAGAACTAAAAGTATTGGAAATGGGAAATACTCAAGTAAAGTACAAACACCTCCAAGTTTTACTTAAGTAAATGTACTTAGTTACTTTCCACCACTGGTCAGGCATGTGTGAGGAAAAGTCCTTCAGTGACGCCATCAAACCTGCGCTGGCACTGCTATGTCCACTTTTCCCATAAAGCGAACCCACTGGGATCGTCCGTGCTAATTTTGAGGAGGGCGCCCTTCCAGGCACACCTGTGTTATTTGGAGTATATGATCATGCTGACAGGTGATAATCTGTCATTCTGTCTTTCCTCACGCTTACTGCCTATAATTCTCTTTTTCTATAGTGATCTTTCTAGACGATGGAATTGTTTTTGAAGAAACGGGAGGGACTCTCATAAAATGCGCGATGGACGGGCCTGAACAGTCAAAAGCTTAACACAGCTGGTGGAATGGATCTGAGCTTGGGCTCAAGAAAAACATCAAAATGGGGTCTAGCAGTTCTTGAGAAGTGCCAAGTATGACATAAAGGCCATTTGTTTTTCACATGCAGAATTCACATGAGGTAGTAGGGTAAATTCATGACAGTTTGTCCAATAGCTGACATGTCTCCTATTCAGTCTGCACAATGAATCGCACCTCTTACAGCGATGAGTGAAGCAAACGAAAAACAAAACAAAACCAAAAAAAAACTGTCCACATCCATTTTCAAAAAACAAGAATCCCTGGGCTGTGAATTTGGGGCTACATTTCCTCTAATTCTATATCTCGGGTTTCATTTGGTTCCAGTCATCCTGCGTAGACACCAGAGTGAACCAAAGACAGCAGACCAGGCTCCTGAAATCTTAATGAAGAATGTCTCCATCACCGCTCCACCCTCCACCCCGAAAACACCACCCACCCGTCCAACGACATGAGCAACTCCAGGAAAGACCCTTACCACAGCACAAGTACCCTGTGGTCACAACCAAACCCACTCCTCATGGCTCCTCCTTCCAATCCCAACTCTCTGACCTCTGTTTTTTTTATATAATACTGTATATAATTGGTTATTTGAGCCAGAGCCCCAAGTTACTGTACGACGTGTTCCACGGCGAGCACGTGAACCAACCCAAATCATGCAGTTGCAGGGCTGTGCTCAAATCTGCTCCAAATTATTTGTGCGGCTGCAGAGCACATGGGGGTTGAAGGCTTATATAAGCCTGTGGTAGGAACATTCAATCCATGTCACCTTCTCTTGAGTACCCTGTGTTTTTCATCAGCACACTTTTAGCATCAAAAGAATAAAAATCTGGACGCATGGACATGGGTCATTGTTTTGTTTTTTATCTAATTGGCCTTCATTATAGAGAAATATGTCATCACACTAATATGATTTGCTTTACACAGTTACGAGTCAAATTGGTTTCATTTGTACACTCCCAGAGTTAAATTAACACTGAGGATTTTACCGTGTACCCTTTATACTCTGTAGACTAAAGCACCTTTAGAGATTCTATACGGGTAACCTATATAACATGACATGATTCAGAGAGTGTTGACAAAGGATGAGGCCGCACAGCCCTTAGCCACGATGCAAAAAGTTTATTAAAAGAAACCAACGTTTCGACAGTAAAGTCTTTGTCAGGGTTTTGATTCAGAGAGTAACACAAACAAGAGCCTACACAGTAAGATTATCAGTGTAAATTTAACCCTGAGAGTGTTAAATGTTCTTTAAAAAACATTTACAAACATCTTACAGGTCCGTTTGGTGACAGGAACCTTTGCTGAGTAAAGGCATTGTCTCACATCAATAACCCAAACGTGGCGTGTCGCCTTGGGGTATAAGCCTGTCATGAAAATGTGTGTCTTTCAAAAGAGAACATGCAGATGCTCCTCTGTACGGCATTACACACAGAGATGACGTTTTCACTTTGGCAGATCAAATTAGCGAAGCAACTCTCTATTATGCTTACCTCACTTCTACTCATTCTATTTCTACCCCAGCCCCTGCTTCTGGCCAATGTCATCTCCAACCAAAACATATCCAGTGGCTCACGTACCGGACCCTGAAAATTATCTCCTGGACAAACAGATGGCGCGTCAGACAGACAGAAATGTGCAATGCATGATTCTCCAGCTGTCTAAGCATTTGCAATTGGAACAGACTAAAAATACATTAATATTGCTATACCTGAAAAAGTCTGGATACGTACAGATTTTCAAATGGGATATGCTATTGGTTACTAACCCAGTTCTCAGGAAGAATAGGTTGCAAAAAAGATTATCTGTACTAATACTCTATTTTGCAGGGTGGGCAGCACTTCTCAACACAATACATATTATTAATAACAAGACATACTGACAAATGACAATATTGTTGGATATGTTGCTAACAGGTGTATGGTTTGATATTATTCAAAGACTGCAGTATGAATATGAATTCTTTAAAAAAAAAAGAGAAAATATGACTGAGGTTTTCTTTTTGTTCAGAATGCAGGTTTTCCTTGATATGGCTGGCAAAACAAATAGGTATGGAAGCTTTAGGGAGCTTTATGGAGTTTTTTTCTGAGGAGATCAAACATACGGTATTTCTCTCATCTCTGATGTAGACCTAGTTGTGTTATCTACTATATAGTTCCCAAAAGCCATCATTCACTGTTTACACATACAGTAATGCATCAGACGACACATACTGTAGACAACACCTGAGTGTTAAGTTAACTCTGAGAGTGTACAGTACACCTTTTTTTTTAATTTTCACAGAGGAAAATGAACTAAACGATTTGCTTTGAAAATGATCTATTTATGTGTGTGTGTGGGGGGGGGGGGGTGCACTTTAAGCCTATCCTTCATCATTATCTTCAGATAGAGAAGTAGAAAGAAGAAGTAGAAATTTCAGTCTATAAAAGGACTAGCCTATATCCTTTTTAACTTGTGTCAAGTTTGTTGCTGTTTATTTAACAGTGGATGTTTCTTTTTCCCCTGAAAGTCTTCTATTGCTCGATGTCTAAACTTAGCTTTGCAAATACACAGATCTGCATAAGTACACTAATCTAAAATGTATATTATAGTCTCAGATAATCAGGGTAAAGAGAGAAAGGTAAGCACATACACCAGGCTCAATTCCACATGATTTGATTAAAGGATCCATGATGGTGATGAATGTTAACAACCTTTATTTCCCCCAACAACACTATAATTTTTTCTCTGCAATACACACATGGGGTGAGCACGCATAAACAATCCCACATCCAACCATTGCTGTCCAGGCGCAACAAAACAATGGATCCAACCCATTGCTGTCAATGCACAAAGAAATAATACATCCACTGCTGTCAATGCACAAAACCACATCCAAAACATTGCTGTCCATGCATGAAGAAGCAATACAGCTTCTCCCACTGTTTTGCTTGAAAAGCTTCATACCATGGAGCTGGATGTGCATTCAAAATCCTCAGTGTTACGGGTCCATTTGGTTCCATTTCTACACTCTCTGAGTTAAATGAAACACATGATTTTAGGACTTTGCAGGTCATCACTCAATGTGACACAATGGCGTAAAGGTGACAGATCTACATGGTCTATTGCCAACCAACCTGTTGACACATCAGTGGCATGCATCAGATGCATCCTCTGCAGCCATGACACACAGGTTGATATCTTGGAGTAAGACTAAATGCTTAATGAAATACAAAGCCAAGACCAAGAGACACGGAGGAGGAGGCCACTTATAAGGAAACAACAGAACTACTCCCATTGACTTCCTCTTCAATCAGCCCTGCCAGCTTTTATGAATCAAACTGACAGATAGTGCCTCAATTAGTTACATATGAGAGCCAAGGAGATAAAAACAAAATCAGAAAAATGAGGCTTACAGCAACTGCATAACCTGGTACAGGACTGCTAACAATTAGGACTATCAATGGTGTTCTCTTTGGATATTGACCAGAACGTTAACTGTGCATTGAGAGAGAGAGAGAGAGAGAGAGAGAGAGAGAGAGAGAGAGAGAGAGAGAGAGAGAGAGAGAGAGAGAGAGAGAGTGTGTCTGTGTGTGTGTGTGTGTGTGTGTGTGTGTGTGTGTGTGTGTGTGTGTGTGTGTGTGTGTGTGTGTGTGTGTGTGTGTGTGTGTGTGTGTGTGTGTGTGCGCGTGCGTGTGTTTATCTTGGCTGGTGGTGACTGATGAAAGGATACACAAAGAATAAATAGCCTAGGAAGGCTTCAAACAACAATATTTCTGGAAGTCTTAAACGACTCAATGCTGAATGTTCACTTCACATCATCAAAATAATTTAGTGACTACACAACAATGTCACTAGACAACAAAGAAAAACAACTGCAAAAACAGTTACATCATTAAGCTACATTATAGCCTATTTTCTGTGCTTTGGCGTAGGCTATTCTTGGCTGTTTGAAACAATATTGCCACTTAAAAAACAAATGTTTAGAACTTAGGTAGGTTCGGAACTGCAATGGGCTATCCTAATCTACAGCAGCTAAACTAATCCAAAATACAGCAAGCAACAACAATTAACTACATTTCAGTGGCATTGGGCTATAAAGTTTTACTCACCTTGCCGGTCCCGTGGTTAGTTTCACTTTAAGTTGTCTTCTAAATAGCAGAGCTTCACAGCCTCGGTCAGTCACCGCAGGAACTTCAAAGATTAAAGTCGCTTGTTGCCACACACACATTCAAAGCAGCGCATCCAACTTTGTGTCGCATCCAACGGGGGAGGATCCTGGTCCCAGAGTAAAGAGTAGCTCCAGAAACAGTGGAAAAAGTGTGACAGGGGACTCGTTGAGTTGAGGAGAAGAGGAGTGGAGAGAGAGAAACAGAGGGGGGGGGGGGGGGGGGGGGGGGGGCTACACAGAGAGAGAGGAGAGGAGAGGAGAGAGGGGGTGGGCTACACAGAGATGAGGAGAGGAGAGGGGGGTGGGCTACACAGAAAGAGGAGAGGAGAGCGTGTCCATGCATAGTAGCTACGTCAGAAAAGTAGAGAAAGATGCAGGCATGATGATATGCCTGAATGATGGCTGATGGAAATTACAGAGAAAATAGGCCTAGGATAATTGCATGACTAATTGGAGTCCACAGGTGCAGGTCCAATTAACTTCATTCCTTTATTCATGTATTTATTTTTAAGATGCTTGTTTGTGTGTGTGTGTGTGTGTGTGTGTGTGTGTGTGTGTGTGTGTGTGTGTGTGTGTGTGTGTGTGTGTGTGTGTGTGTGTGTGTGTGTGTGTGTGTGTGTGTGTGTGTGTGTGTGTGTGTGTGTGTGTGTGTGTGAGAGGGAGAGAGAGAGAGAGAGAGAGAGAGAGAGAGAGAGAGAGAGAGAGGGGGGTGGGGGGGGTGAGTGAGTGAGTGAGTGAGTGTGTGTGTGTGTGTTGACTTAAGGTCTTCAAAAGTTGATTCTTGCTTTCAGAATGTACAGCTTTTTGGACTATTGTACTCAGCAGTGGCATCATGGGGGCTTCCTCAGCCAAACACAATAGCTTTCCACCGACGGGTGTTTTTCCTGTGGCTGAGTGGTGACAAAGATAAACATGGTCATAGATGGCCGGCACACATCCTTGTCACACGGAAACAAAAATGAGGGAAAATAATATTGTTTCCTCACTTTCCTGTAAAGCAGACTTGAGCAGGCATTAACCAACAGCTCACATCTCAAAGTGAAACATAGGCTCTGTTATATTGCTGTTATTATGCTTTCTTTTTTTCTTATAGCTTTCAAATTGTATTCATTAAGATTCTTATGATATGCCTACATAGATGGGCTAGTATAATATGACACCCTTTTACAATAGTGTTCACTCTTGCACTGTTGCATGACATCACTGTATCACACACACGTGGTTAAGATTGTCCTCGTAGAGTGAGCTCATAGTTAGGTATGCACACACACTGTACAGACCAAACTGTAGATGACAGGACCAAATTATACAACAGCTTTTGTCAGTTTTAACATGATCAGCCAGTTACTTATTGCATAGCACAATATTGCCATCTAGTGTTTTCCAAGAGACACGCACTGCAAGCCTTCTCCCTCTCTGCCTTACTTTGTTAAACTCACTACTACTACGGACCACAAAAAAAGAACCGACCTATAAGCTCACAATGCGCTGAGATCAGCTATTTATTTATTATTTTCTTTTTTGCTATTTTAGATTTTGTTTTAAGTGACAGTGATAGTGGTTAATCCTCTCTGTGGGTTTTATACATTTTGAGCCAATGAAAAGTACAAGTGCTTTCACTAAATACCTATTATGTTCATAAAAGAAACCCACTTAGTTAATAGAATATAGCAGTTTTTGTTTTATTTTATTTTATGTATAATCTCTAGTTCCAGTTGGTGGCGGTAATGCGCCTAATAGTTGATTTGCCAACCTTAAAGAAGAAGAATGAGCATAGTGACGTATTTCCGGTGTCATGTCAGCCGTCAGTAGCTGCCGCATGTTCATCTATATTATACCTCTATGATGTTCATAGTTAGGAAAGAGGACTGTTATTAATAAAGTTCTGTTGTCCGTTCCAGAGCTTGTACAGATGTCAGTTTGCTGAATTCCCAACTCGAGGTAAAACTGTTCTTTTCGGTTGCTAATGCTATACTGTAGTTATTATTATCATTGTATTGGCTTGTAAAATCACATGTCAAAGGTGATCCTGTCTGTCGTGAACTTGACCCTAACAATATGGCATAGTTTAGTGTCGTGGATTTGTTTTAAGACTATTTACCAGGGTCTCAACAACTTGTGCCTGTTCATTTTATAGATGGCAGAAAATGCACAAGAGAAAAGTCGCGGATTTACTTTTGCAGAGCAGCAGCTACTGCGTCACGGTTGGGAACAAGGTAAATAAATAGTAATAACACAGTTTGGTTGATTGATTGATGTACTTTATTTAGTAAGACATGAGAACAGTACATGACAGTACATATTGTCTGTGTACTGTAACATAATGTTTTAGGTTTGGACCGGAGCATAATATTTTAGGTCCTGGGCCAAACTACCCGTTTAAATCGCTTATTTAGTCAGCCTGTGGCCATGTTTCCCATTGTAGCCAAACCGGGAGCAGTACTGGCAGCGGACGTAGGGGGGTTTTCCGGGTTGAATGGGGAAACATGGCCACAGGCTGACTAAATAAGCGATTTAAACGGGTAGTTTGGCCCAGGACCTAAAATATTATGCTCCGGTCCAAACCTAAAACATCCGTGAGATTTGGAATCTACCATTAGTTTTGGGATACGACGTTTACAAAAGGGTAAACAGCGGAGCCTTGGCGGACGTTCGACCGATCCTGGGAGAGGACGACATAGAACCTCATCTCGGAGCTGTATAGCGGAGTGAGAGGTTCTTTATGGAGCTAGTTACTGGTATGAAGAGTGAAAAATATGTACAAAAGAAGAAAGAGAGAGGGGGGGGGGGGGGGGGGGGGTAGGTTAGGTTAGGACATGGGGTAGACATGGGGTAGTCTTGTCATGTACCGCCCTCCTGTGTTATAGATATGGTTATAATCGAACCATTCCATCTGTTCCCAGGTAAAGGACTTGGACGACAAGAGAATGGGATCTCAGAAGCTATCAAAGTCAAAGTGAAATGTGGTAAAGGAGGCGTGAGTATCAATCAGTTTTAGTCAAGATTCAAGATACGCAAAGAAATAGCCCAGGAAGGCTTCAGACAACAATATTTCTATGTCTTGAACGACTCCATGCTGGATGTTCTCTTCACATAATCAAAATGATTTAGTGACTACACAACAAGGTCCTAGACACTAGACATTCACAATAGACCCTCATCTGCAAGCTACAACAAATAAAAACAATTAGGTTACATCATTAAGCTACATAGCCTATTTACTGCGTTTTGGCTATTCTTGACTGTTTGAAAAAATATTGCTATTTAAAAAACAAATGTTTAGAACTTAGTAGGCTTAGTATATATACTATAACTTATAGTTATACTTAGTATATCTCATATACTGGTACGCTTCAGGGTTAGTTTTAATCGCACTAAAACATCCAGGTGTGAAGGCACCTCAAGACTAATTTATATATAATTCTCTATCGGATGTACAGTTGTAGTAGTGTGTTAATTTTTGAATGTGAATGTTAGATTAAGTATATTTTCTTAAAACAGGTTGGACACAATGAAGGGGAACAATTCACCTTCCATTGGTGGGACCATGTATTCAATAAGGCGTCTGCCAGCCTACAGGTGGACTCTGACCAGGTAAACCATACCACATCATATGATGTGTACACATAATTATAGGCACAATATGATGTGACAACACTTTATTTAATTTTAATACTGGGATTTATTTCACATGTTGCATTTTCTATGTCTGTTCCAGAATGGTGTTTCAGTAAAGAAGATAGTGGAGGAAGAGGAAGATGGGATGATCTCCAATAAGAAACCAAGAAAAGCCTCGCTGGCTAAAGGGAAGCTGTATGGATGCTTTGTGAAGGTATGCTGCCCCTTTGTGGCAAGAATATTTTGTGCTAAGTTAAGCAAAGAATATAATACTGGTGTAGTTGTTTCATTAACTAGTTGTAATGATACTTAATTAAGCTTAGTTAGGCTCAGAGTTGTCATTATGCCTTTTAAATACTATCACCAAGACAGGCTTGTACGTTTTTATACAACAATTAGTTCCAACCGCACATTGTTTGTGAGTGACTAATAACCAGAATACACCAACGGGGGAATCATCAGTGAAAGCATCACTCTTTGATATGTTGTGGACCAGGCCAGCTAGCATTAACCCATTAAGACCTGAGTCCGATTCTACAAATGCCTTCTAAATACTAACAGTTTTCTGAAAAACGTATGTTGCTATATATCGTTGCTGTCGGGCAGAAACCTCTTATACATTTTTTGTGTTTTTTCTTAATTAACACCCTACTTGATCACACTACAGCGTCACACAAAATTATCAAAAGTAGCAAATCTACAAGCTCGAAACGCGGCGCGAAGCGATGCATTTTGAGCTTGTCGTTCTGCTACTTTTGCTATTTTTGAATTTGTATCCTGAAAAGTAACAGTTTTGGACATTTGAGGTTTCCACCTGACAGACACGATATATAGCTAAAATCTAAAATAACACGGATGCTTTCCTGGTTTTAATGGCCTTTAACAATGGGGAACTATTTAACAGAACACTACTAACTAAACCATATTTTTCCCAATATGGTTTAACAAGAGGGCGACTGCACTCTGTTTAACGTTATGCATATGTCACAGCACAGCTGTGCCAATAACCATGATAAACAACCTCTCATGTCTTATTGCTTAATTTATGTTGTGATTAATTTCATTGTGATACTGATGAAAAATAATCTGGTTCTGTGCTTGTATCATGTCATGCAAATTATAAGCATGTAATGGATGGCTGTCAGGACTCCGTACTGATATACTTAGTTGACAGGGGTCCCACAGGGCTCTATACTTCCACTATTCCACTATTATTTTCCCTCTATACCAAATCTCTACAAGCTCTTGCGATGCATTTGAACTTGCAGATTGGTTATTTTCAACATAAGTGTCTACTGTATAGTTTGTGTGGTTAAGACTCGGAACAACTTGGTAGTATTAAGTGCTCATTTCAAAGTGGTTCTTGACAACTCTTCAACAGTTCTTGATCTTTTGGTAATGGTCATTGGTTTGGACTTTTATTCTCTCAGTCAGCCACACTGCTGTCAGGTCAGGAGCAGCCAGAGCCCAAATCCTCTCATTCAGATGACAGCAGCAGCAGCAGCTCAGATGATGAGGACCAGAAGCTGGACCTCTCCAGTACCACCATGTAAGATTTTATCTAGATACCAGATTTCTGGATGATGCCAAACCCGATATTCACATGGTCAAAAAGTACAAAATCAATTTGATTAATATTAATATCTATAAACATTTTGAAAATCTCTGCCTATAATGACATGCCCAAAATAGCAATGCCAGGTTGAAAGTGGTTAAACATCTGGACAAATCGTCTGCATAATATTGTCGATACCGATGTCGTCAAAAAAGTCAAATAATGTCTGATATATTGGCCTGACCAATATATCGGTTTCCCCTCATTTCTTGTTTTTTCTTTTACTTTGAAGCTGGATAGAGTGTAATAATGAGGCGTTTTACTGTTCAGGTTTACTTTTTCGGGTCCATCATTCTGGACCTCTTATTTACGTTTTCATATCATTCCGTTCCAAAACACTTTATTAGCACACTTAATTTTCAAGCCCTGAGGCTGGCATATTGAGAAAGGATAGGACAGACAAAGACATAATGGAGACAGTACAGCCTTTAGCTGTGTGCATGTGTGCGTGAGGAAGAGATGTGCCGTAGTGCCAGCAGAGGGAGCAGGGGAGAGTAGAATGGTGCGTCTGCTTTCTGGACAATTTGATAGGCATAGAGTGAGGTCAGAGTCCAGAATGGGAAGGGAGTGGCCTGTGATTGTAGAGCAGATGTTCACTGTGTTCATTTCTTGTTGGACTTATTTGAATGCTTCTCACTTGCTTTTATATAGAATCTATGTAAAATGGCTTAATACGTCATAATTAATGCATCTATATTATAGATTTATTAACTTTATGATGTATAAAACCTATTTGTAATGCTATTTGGAAAGATTTTATTTTATTATAAATTAATTGGCATTAATTGTCTTTAATTTTCCTTTTATCAACTATTTTTTATTTTCATCTTTCCACCCAATTTATTCATTACGTCTGTTCCCCCATACAGTATGTGTATGGTCCTTACTGCCAACCCCTACTTTGGTTTTGGGGAAGGTTTAGACAACCGCGTATCTCCTCCAATACACATGGAGTCACCAGCCACTTCTTTCCACCTGACAGTGAAGAGTTTCACCAGGCATGTGTAACATGCTATCCCTTCCAGTTTTGCACCACACTGAACAGGCGCCCCGACCAACCTGTACGAGTCATGAGTGCAGCGACAGAGAATGCCCTTCCCACCCAAAAACATGACCACTGGAGCAGCAGGCTATAGCTGAATTGGGAGTGGCCATTTCTGAATGGGTAGATACTAGATAGACCTCCTCTATGCACTGTACAGTCCACGAGCATTGCCCTTTTTTTTTTAGCATTGACCCCCCCCCCCACCCCCACCCCGCGCTCAAGACACTTTGGCAGCAATCAGCTGGGTGAAGCTGAAAATGCAGTATCAAATAGGTCTAAATTAGTAAGCCAAGGTGGATGCACTGTGGAAGAACCACAGTCTCCACAGTGGTGGGCAGGAACTTTACCCCTCGGCCAACCCAGACGCCCACTTATCTGGCTTTTGTGACTCTTTTTATATTGTTTAACAGGCTTTCTGACGCCGATCTAATGAAGGTTTGTGGAGGCCGCACTGCTCACAAGTAAGTCGTTTGTATTTATTACAATCTATGCGTTTTAATATTTAAACAGATTCTTAGAGAATCATTTACACATTCTTTATTCAAGATAAAACCCCACAGAGCTACCAAAATAATTTGACTATATAACCAAACAAATTGCCCTCTCTTAAAAGCCTTCTCAGTTGACCTCAATTTATGTGTGCATCTAATTATTTAATTGAATTATGTTCCACCAGAGGAGCCAGGCACGGCTTGACCATGAGTGCCAAGTTAGCCAGACTAGAGCAGCAGGAGGCAGAATTCATGGCTAAATATGGCAAGAAGAGCCAGTCCATAAGCTGCTCCCCCAAGTGTACCACACCCACTACCCAATCAGCTGCTCAGAGCCCTGAGAGGCAGGAGAAGGCAATATTGGAGACTAAGAAAACCAGGAACTCTTCAGAGGAAATTTATGGAAATAGTACAAGTATAAATGATGTCACAGTCACTGACAGCCATCAAGTGGACTCAAACAAATCCAGAAAGAAGAAGAAGAAAAAGAAGAACTGTTCTGATGATTGCAGTGGGGAAATAACTCCAATTATTCTCACTGAGGAAGAATTGAAGCTTGAAGAAAATGGAACTGCAGGCCAACCACAGACAATAAAGAGGAAACACAAAAAGAGTAAAAAGAATAACGACAATGGAAAAATGGGTGACATCACAATACCTACAGCTGAGGGTGAGAGTGTAGTAGAGGAGGTTTTGTCAGAGCAACAGAGCCGCAAAAACAAAACAAAGAGGAAGAAAAGTAAGTCCTCCAAACAGTGTGAAAGGCCTGTAGTGCCTGAGGAGGAAGAACAGATTAATGACGCAGATTTCAACCAGGCAGAAAGTGCCCAGCATCCTGTTCCGAAAAAGAAAAGAGATGCTGTAAATATGGAGGAAGTGTGGAATGATGACATGCAGACTTTACAAAACAGTGCCAGTGAGGTGTCTATGCCACCAAAGAAGAAGAAGAAGAAAAAGTGCAAAGATGAGAGAATCAAGCCTGATAAAGATAATTAAAAATTACGTTTTAATTTGGCTGATCAGGTGGTTGATTATTTTCCAAAGCTTGTATCTCAGAGTAGGGTTACATGATTCTTAATGCCTTTATTGGAGCCATATTTTTTTCGTCAAATGATCTAATGGCTGTACAATGTTCTGGTTATTAACCCTTGTGTAATGCTGAGGAGACCATGTCAAGGAGCAACAGCTGACCAAAGTTGCCAAGTTTCGTTATTGTGAAAATCACAATCTTTGATTATTAATTCATTGTGCAGCCCTACCTCAGAGTAAATCCCACTCTGTTCTTCTTAGTTCAGTTCATGTCTAATATATGGACTATTGCTTGAGCTATCATTAGCATAATCAACCACCAGTGGATGAATTTTGTCTCTTATTTATGAAACACAGAGAATACCGTCAATTGTATTGATTTGCACCGAAGGGTGGCTAAGAATGACAAACTGAATATTGAACATTCAACAGTGCATGTCTAATGAATAAGGGTCAAAAGTGCCCGAATTCACAATAGAAAGGAAACCTCAACTGCCAAGTATTCAGTGTTGCCCTAGATTGATGACCACATGTTTGTCTCAATGCATATTGCTGTGGTAGTGATTGGATAGAGATTAATTGACCACTGTACCAGTGTTTTATTACAATGCTAGACATACAGTAAGTCCTGACTTGACAGAACTGTTATGCAAGATTATGAAATGTACACAAATATTAAATTCACTTTTAATTTGACTTTGTATAATTGTTAGTATTGGATGACCATTGTGGTGCAAATATTCTTCCCAAACCTGTGGTATCATTGGGACTATGGCTGCTGGTCAATATATCAATATTGTGAGGATATCACCTGAGATTATGGATATTGTGATAATGCGTAAGTTGTCTTTTTCTGTGTGGCTGCATTACAGTAAAGTTATGTAATTTTCTGAATTAACCAGGCTGTTATATTATTTGCCTTTACCCATTTAGTTATTATACAGGCATTATTTGTGATTATCATCTCATTGTGTAAATATTTTGTGAAAGCACAGTCATCCCCACAATATCGTCACTATATCAATATTGAGGTGTTTGGTCAAGAATGTGGTATTTTCCTAAATTGTCATTATTTTAAAAGATACTCTTAAGATTTCCACAAAACTTCACTAATTTTCATGAGTTGAAAACAATTTAAAACATTTTTCAAAAGTAATTTCATGAATAAAATTATCAAAGACATTACCTAAATTAGAAAACGAATGTATAGAAGTAGTGAGCAGATCTGCAAGCTCGCAACGCATTGCTATTTTCACTAGTTTGGGTCCTAGGCAAACGTTTTCTCTTTTGAGCTAAAAAGAATCTCTTCTAGATTAATCGTGATATGGAAAAGTCAAAGTCAGGACCATCTGGTTGATCGGTTCATGTCTATGAGTATTAACCAACAAGTGATTTTGGATCCACACTTGATGTGTGTGTGTGTGTGTGTGTGTGAGAGAACCAGAGTCAAAAGTCTACAGAGTGGTTGCCTTCAGCTTTGTCTTACTGTGCATCGTTCATTGCCCTACGGATGCTTGCCTGTGAGTATAATAGCAATTAGAAAAAGTGCTCCTCGGAGCACAGGTCTCCGCCAGGTCAGGTAGGTTATTGTAGCCACCTTGTAGCGCTACAGTATAATACGCCAATGTGAAAAGGGTGCAATTTCTTCCTCGGGCTAGTGGGAATGTGCGTGCATTCATGATTTGAGGCATTTTGTTGCAAAAATGTGTTTTGGTAAATTAGACCTGCTGGTGGCGCTATAACAGGCCAATTTGAAAAGGGTGGCATTTCTTCCTCGGCCTAGTGGGAATGTGTGTGCAAGTTTTCACGGAAATTGCACGCTGTGTTCATGATTTGAGACATTTTGTTCAAAACTGACCAATCCTGCAAACTTTGGAAGCCAACCTTAGCCAATCAGGATGGAATATGACATATCGGACAGATCCGTCTTGATCACATGACTATGAAGAGATACTGTGTACCGATTTGCGTGATGTTTGGATAAAATCTGTAGGAGTAAATGGGTTTTGCACAAATCGGCCTCCTGGTGGCGCTATAACAGGCCCATGTGAAACATTTGGGGCAGAGGTTCTGAATTGGCATCCAGGGAGTGTGTGTGCACAGTTTCGCAGCGACTGGGCCAACGGTGCCGGAGATTAGCTGGTAACACACGGACGGACGGACAGGGGGTAAAACATACTCTCTCGCCATGCCGAGACAATAATATCCTTATCTATTTTGGTGGCCCCCTGCGCCCATGGCATCTGCAAGGAGTGCTGGTATAATGGACTGCACTTTTGCAATAAAACAAATCAATTATTTTAAAATGTGGCACGTAATGCTCTTTTGCAAAAAGTGTGAATATATTTAAAGCCACGTTTTGTGACTCTACCAAAGAACTTACATTGCTAAACAGTAAAATGCCATTCTAATGCAACTAGTCTAGCGCACAGCAGCAGTAGAGCTCTGCCTCTACCATTTTGGAATGAAGGCGTCTACTATTATCAGAGAGCCAGCGAAACATCTTGTTATACTAGCTGTAGAATACATAACAACTCTTGTAGACGTATTTATGATTCTGACGTTTTCAATCTACGAGAGTTGTAGGGTTGATACCCCACAGACACAGGGACTTTCATCTCCTAGCCCGTAGATCTCCAAACATGTACACATGCAAAAGAAAAATGTGCTTACCCCCACGCCCCAAATGTTAACTCTTTCTACGGGATAGTAGTGCAATGTAATAATCCATATCTTTAATTAAAGAAGTGTTTTAATCCCGTCTGTGGCCGAACGCCATTTTTTCACCCTCGTTTACATTGTGTAATTCCGGGTTTCGCCGGATGCGCCCCGTCACTACCGCCCATTGGGAACTTCCGACAGAATCGGCCACAGACGGCATTAAAACACTTCTTTATTGAAAGATATGGATTATTACATTGCACTACTACCCCGTAGAAAGAGTTAACATTTGGGGCGTGGGGGTAAGCACTTTTTTTTTGTTGCATTTGTACATGTTTGGAGGTCTACGGGCTAGGAGATAAAAGTCCCTGTGTCTGTGGGGGATCAACCCTACAACTCTCGTAGATTGAAAACGTCAGAATCATAAATACAATAGTTGTATTCTACAGCTATTGTTATACAAAGATTATTTCAATTATTGCTATTGCAGGGCACACCCCGCCTGGTACCAAGCAACCATTTCCCCGGCTGGAGTGTCCCTGTCCTTCCAGCCACCTCCGCACCTGTTCCTCTCTTCAGCTCCACTTCGCTGCATTGCAGTCTGCGTTTTAAAAGCTGCATGCCAGGTGCACAACCAGTCAGTAGCATCAACTTTATTGAGACTGCAAAACAAACCCTGTCACATACACAGTTTAGTAGAATTGCAGGCAGCAAATGCTTGTACTTAAAGTTTCTCAACATTGTCAGTTTGGATAACAACCAAATAAGATACTGTAACTTAATAGTAGTAATAAACAAAATAGCCATACTTTGTTGCCTGTCTTACAAAATGGGAAATGAGCAAAGGAAAAAATGCTTTACTGCATGTGATGATGTAACACAGTTGCTTGCTTAACCTAACACACACACTGGTGGATGAGGAAGAAGTGATTCTTCCTCTTGTTATTTGTGTAATTTGTAGTTTGTCATATTGTCTTACTGTATGTGAATGTGTTTATGCAATAGAGAATTAGCAATATGTATATACACATACATACATGCAGCATATCAGTTACAAAAGTATATAAGGATGCAGTAATATTATTTATTTAACCAAATAAACTGCAATCTTGCTGTTTTGCTTCTGCATCTGATCAAAAGGTGGTGGTTTTGAGTCAGTTATGACAATCACAGAATGTGTATTTGTCTTTGCCATATGCCAATAGTGTAATATTTCTTCTTCTGCTGTCTTTTGTATCATATTTTATGAGCAGCTGGTATCCATTCCACACAAATGTCTTTTGTGTAGTTATTAATGATCCAAAAATCCCTATAAACAATTTGAAAAGGCCAGAAATGTAAGGACAATAAAAAAAAATGATTCAAACGCTACGGTAATTTTTTTTTTGTTTTATTTGTATTTGTATTTTTTTTTGTATTTGTTTTAATCACCACTGGCTGCATAGTAAATTACTTCACTTTGCAAATGCAAAGTAGTTGCTGACAGACAAAAATCAGAAGTTCCTAATTTCCAGATCGAACTTGATAGACAGAACTATTAAAGAGGAAACTAAGTGAGAGCAGTCTTATTTGCATGACAGAAATGCTGCACAGAAGTAATGGAGGATGAGGTGAATTACGCTACACTAGATTTCAAAAATGTGAACGTTTCTCCACCAAAAGGTAAGTCACAGGTTGCTCTATAACTTTTAGTTATTCACATAATTTATCATTTATGTGATAAGTTAACTTATCACTCGTAGTATTTCTGCTATTTCTTTTACATTTTTTGACAATTTTCACCTATAATGACATGCCCAAAATAAGGACGCCAGTTTGAAAGTTGTTAAGAGAGGTTCAATTGCTCTATGAGCTAACAATTTAGATGCTTTTTCGAACAATTGCACCCTTGTGCAGACATAGAATGGAAATGTAGGCTACTGTCGATAAAGAAAACAAACTCTAATTAATGTAAAAAGGCAGGCAGAAGACATATGCACAAGAAGAAAGCCAAACAACTCTACAGTAGTGACTAGAATGTACAGTAGTACACATCAAACCAGCACTGACGCTGACCACAGGCACTGACCGATTAGATACACAAGGGGACAAGGACGTAATGAGGATCATTTGGTGAGGTGCACACCATGGATGCATGTGGGAGAATGACAGGGGAGGGGACATCTACTGGACCTAGAGAGAAAAACATAGGAGAACACAAGGACAGATTAGTGAGGGAGACATGAGACAGACACAGACACATGAGACACAGACATGACACACGGGACACAGGACACAGACATGCCATTTCCTTTGCTTCAAATACCTTTATTGACAACTATTACACTGTAGGAATCGTAGCTATAATTTCTCAGTGGAAGAGTACAGTAGGTGGACCACCTCCAACCACTACAAAATGTGCTAGTTAACTAAACCTATAGCATCCCTATTCTGGGGGCGAACATTCTGTGAAAATAGCTGATCTACAAGCTCATAGTGCATCTTGTTGTAACACGTTGTGAGCTTGTAGATCAGCTTTATACAGGGCTTAAGTGGTTAATTATTTTGTTTATTTATTGATTGTTTTTTCAGCTACAAATGAGGAAGAAACTGTGTATGATACAATAAACACTCATGACAATGAACCAGATCAAACATCTGAGGCAAAGGGTGAGTTGCGATTTAAAGGAACCCCATTAAAATGTTCAAACGTCATGAGTTTGGTTTTATCGTTACAATGTGAAGCTTGTTTTCCAGCAGCTCCAGCAAACCACTGGAGAACAAAATATAGTTTGTTACCCAATATTTGTTAAAAGCTCAAATCTATCAACTGCATCATTGAGGACCTCTCAAAGCTCACAGCCTGTGGAATCTTCTTAACTATTTGGCACCAGTAGTTTATTTCAGTGAATACATTTACTGACTAAAGCATATGGTGTGAAAATGTACAATGTATTTTATGGTAAATTCAATTTGTGCTGGGGTATATACAAATATTATTTGAACATTATACTCTCCTCTGTGTTAACAAAATACATTTCTTAATAAGGGACATTTGTATCAGTGATGGAGCAAAGTTGTGATTTTGCATACATATGATTTTGTAAATAATTTTTGATTTTCAAATGTTGTATGTCATCTTTGTTACAATTACCAGATAAGAAGTCAGCCAATGGCTCTTATCACATTCAGCTGGTGGCGATATGTTTGGGGATTCTTTGTCTTATCCTAGTGTTAGCCATCATAGCCCTCGTTGTCTACTGTAAGTATAAATACAGCCAAATTCATTGCAGGACTTCTTGTATGAAACTTGCAAATGTTAATGTGTATTGTTTTTTCCTGCTGTATGTTCTCTTTGCAGTTGCCAGGGCACTAAATGAGAATGACCTGAGTCAAAAACTAAAGCTAATGGAGCAAGTGAAAAGTGCAAGATATGATCTCAACTGGACTCTTGTTCAATGGAGTGTGGATAAATACTGCCCCAAAGAACTAAAAGGTAAGCCAATGGTAAACCAATATAAAACAATATTAATATAGTCCAACAATAATGAAATTATACCATTTTGTTTGCTGGTTTGCCTCTGTTTTCTGACCAGGCAGAGATTGTCAACCTTGTCAGGATGGTTGGCTTCACCATTCGTCCAGCTGCTATGCAATTAATGATGCTCAACCTCATAATCGTAGATCCTGGCAAGAAGCTCGAGACGACTGCAGAGGAAAGAACTCAGATTTGACTGTTATAGACAGTCCACAGGAACAGGTAGCGTTAACTGTACGATAATAATTATCATACACACACAATTATTCTGTGTGTATGAGAATGTGTGGAAAGACATTATTGTGATCTATTCTGTAGCTGACTGGAAGAGCAGGGTTGGCACAACTACAATTAAGTTGGAAATAGGTTTAATAAGAAAATACAAATTGTTTCAGTTTCAGTATTGTACTAAAACATATCTGCTTATTATTCTTTATACTATGGTCATCAGGCATACATCTATGAGAGTTGTTGGTCCAGCAATAATCAACACAATGGCTTCTGGATTGGCTTGACATCTGAATCTGGAAGATGGCACTGGGTTGATGGACGTAACCTGACTGAAGAGTAAGAATACATTAAAAAACACAACACATCATGAAATCTTACTAAAGCATTATACATTTATTCAATCATTAATTTCTTCTCTCAGGTACTGGATAACACCACCAAAAGCAGGTGATGGTCTCTGTGCAACATCTGTCAAAGATGCCAAACCCCATGGATGGTATGCTGTGAACTGTACTGCAAAGAATAAATGGATCTGTGAAATGAAAGCTTTGACTGTTTAAGACGTAAACAGTGCTTGCTTAAACTTTAAGCATTGCTTTCAAGGTTTCAATGGTCATTGTTAAAATGTGCTTATGTGTAAGATTGTAAATACAGCACCAATATGTGTTTTTCTTTACATTTTCTTGTATGTAGTAGTGAGTACTGATTACATATTAAGTAACCCAATGGATTACTCATCTTCACTTATGTGATTGATCACTTCAGTATAAGTCTTTTATCATTTTATCATCATTACTACTTGTATGTTCAGCAGTAAGACCCAGAATATGGTAAATTTAACAAATTACCAATGAGAACCATTTACAAAGGTCCAAGGATTCACCTTAGGGATAGTGTCATGCAATGTTATTCTGTCATTATATATGAAATGAGATTCTCAGTTTAAAAAAGTGTTCTCAAGTCAAAATCCAAGGAGAGGAAAGTGACATATAAGGGATAGAAATGCATATTATTACATCCAGTAGTTGCTCAGCTGAAGTTATTATATATTTCAAGTCATAAAGTCAGTCTGACTCAAATACATTTTGCTGTGTCTAAACTACTGTATGCAGCGTGTGTTGTATTTCTTAGAATCTGTAATATAATCAGAATTGTTTGAAAATGCAGTAGAGGACACATATACTGTAAGAACAGTATACAGTTTATATACAGTATAAGTACAGTTAATGATTTGTGTGTAATGTTTGCATTTTTGCCTTCAAATATCCCAAAACAGGTCTGAACGCGGCTGAATGGTGAATGAAGCCATTTATCATTCCACATTTGCAAACGGATATACCTAAACAAGGCTTATGTGATAAAATAATAATGAATTTTAAACCATGTTTTGAAAAACACATTGGAAAAAAGGAATCTAGCAAAAACTGTAATAACAGCCAGGATTCTTAAATAACTGATGTGTGTTTTAAATCTTAAAAATGCATAAGACTTACTTGCCATGTTTAAGTATAAAGTTGCAAACGTTTCAGCCTACCTCAATGTAATATCCATTCACACCAAACCTATGCAAGGCATATCTAGATGATGCAGCATCACCCAAGCCTGACTTGGCGTGTGATATGGATAAAAAGTAAGATAAAAAAAAACAAACGTCTATAATATTGCAGCAGATGGAGCACTCTCATGACCAGCGGTCATTGTCACCTCAGTAGCCACACCCAAGCCTTCACATCGAAGTGCTCGGACACTACATCATCATCTGAAAAAGGCAATTTAAGTGCACATTCTTCCTAGCCCCAGCCCCTCCTCCAGCGTATCAGGAACGCTAATTCTTGTGGTTACAGACAGTGTACTATTTTTTTTTCAAAATTTCAGTTTGAGTACACTGGTAGAACACACCACTGGATATACTGTAGTAGATGCATGTGTGCGCATATGTACAGTACATGACTGTTTTCTCTAAAATGTTGACTCTGACACAGATGCTGGTGGTTTACAGAGACAGGAACCATGACACTTAAAGACACAAACACACACACACACGCACGCACGCACGCACGCACGCACACACACACACACACACACACACACACACACACACACACACACACACCAATGACCTCAGAAGAGAAATGTGATGGTGTGTCGAAAAACAAGAACAAGTGCCAATTTCTTTTAGGACCTCAGTTTACGTTGTGTTTTCCCCCATGGCATGACATTTTCATGACGTTTTTTCTTTAAATTACACAAGGCAGAGCACAAATGTTTGGCTAATCCGGTCGCATGTCAATGAATGCCAATTAAATCCATCAACAACAGCCAATTTCTCTGTTTGGTTGTATTTTGTAATTTTTTTTTTTTTTTGTCATAACCAGAGCACAAATGTTTCTGAACATTTTTCTGAACTTTTCTTTGCACAGGGTGCTGTTGGCACGGGCCACCTTGACGTTTTTGTTTTGTTTTGTAAAATTTGAGTACTGTACTGCATTTATATACCCACTACTCCAGACACCACTGACTGTATTGTGTCTGTCACTTCAATACATACTTTGATACAGTATGTACTGTCTGTGCTGAAAGACACACAGACAGATAAATATATCGTCTCTGCTAAATAAATGAAAAAATAATCTCAGATCATCAGTTGTCCTCATGCTACTTGGTACACAACCAAGCTGTTCTCATCAATTGGAGAAACAGCAACTAACCATACAAATAAAACATTCATAGGCAATACAACCACGGTTACTGGAAGTTGAACATAGAGTTGCACATTGATTGATTTTGTTTTATTTTTTAGTTTCAGTGTACCATGTGGTTTAAGAAACTCATATAAAATCATCAACAAACCCATTAAAGGAAGAGCATTAACAATGCTGTGTATTGAGACAGGAAGGTTCCCAGTTCGATCCCAGGCTCCCCCCAGAGTTAGTGTCAAAGTGTCCTCGACACTGAACTGAATTGCTCCCGATGGGCAGGTTGGTGCCTAGCCCCGTTTGGAACCTCACCCTGTGTGAATGTGTGTGTGAATGGGTGAATGCACATTGTAAAGTGCCTTGGATAAAGGCGTAATGTAAATACACCATTTACTATTTACTACAGTAATTTTGGCATAATGATCGTTCTCCACACAGTACCCTCATACACTTCCTTGGATTAACAACACTGACTGTGTGGATCTTGCTGTTTTGCCATTTCTTCATGTATTCTGTCCAAAGGGTGTCAGTGTTGGGTCAGTAATGATAATCACAAGGGGCATGGTTCGATTCCCGCCGGGGACGCTGTGGGTGCTGGGGGCGTGTTCTCTACGCCGCGTCATCAGTGCCTACTGCCTATACCCTAGGTGGGGTTGGCGAAAGGGCCTTATTGTGTGCATGTTCTCCCCGTGTCCCCAAGGGTAGGTACCCTCACAAAAACATGCAATAATCCTGGTCTCTATACTTCCTCCCCCTGGTCCCCCTGGTGGTGATGGAGGGGAAAGAAAGAAACGGGTTGGAATAACGTGTTCCTTTCACACGCTACGTCCTACCGGGGAAACCTATCCCTCAGGTGATAAGCAGTGGCCTGCTCACTAGTCACTCCTCATGCATTGAAAGAAGCATGAGCTCAGTTCGGGGCCCTCCCCAGGCTGGCAGAGGGAGAGTAGCACCCAGGATTACAAGCTTAGGTAATTGGCACTGGGTGAAAAAATGAGTTACAAAAATCGGGGGATAAAAAAGAAATATATATAATTAAAAAAAAAAGTAATGACAATCACAGAATGTTTACTTTACTACATCTTTGCCAATGTTGTAATAGGACTATTTCTTCTGTTGGTTCCTTCATGTTGTTATATTTTTCCTGATATGCGGCAAATGGTACCAGCTATTTTGTTAAACATCCTTTGACCCTTAAACATCCTTTGACCAGACAATTAAACCTAATAATAGGTATAGGCTACCTCTTGCACAGTCAAATCATCGGTTACTTTAATTGATCCAAATAGGTTATCATGGTTAAATTAACTCACACAAATGTTTGAGTGTGTGTGTTATTGGTCCACAAAATCTTTACATAATATTTGGAAAGTGTTAGAAAAGTAAGAAGAATGTGAACCAAATGATAAATTGGATAGAAATTGTTCTACTATTGGTTTTATCACCACTGGCTGGAGGTATAGTAAATTATCCCACACTGCTTGAAAGTGACAGACACTGAGAGACAAAAAACAGAAGTTGTTCATTTCAAAATCTGACAGCTACATAGACACAACTGTTAAAGAGGAAACTTAGGGGGAGAAGTCTTTAGCTTAGAAATTAGACTGCACTGATCGTAAGCTATGGAGGAAGATGTGAATTATGCTTCAGTCGTTTTCAAAAATTGCAAAAGTAAGGTAAGTTTCACTCAACAATCCATGTTGGCTCACTATCACACATCTTTTATTTGCATTGTTTATCATTTATGTGATAAGTTATCAATATTACTTAAATTGAAAATGTGCTGTTGTGATTCCTCTTGTGATTGTTGTACCATGCTGCAAAACCAATTGTTGGGACACAGCGTTCTTGAACTAATCATTTTGGCAATACAATAACTGAGTAGGCCAATACCAATAGTCTCTTTGTGTTAGGGTTATGTTCTATTAAATTATATAAATGCCTGTTTGTTTGTTGGTATTGGCCATAGTCTTTACATTATGTTTGCCTGCCTTCAGGTGCTAAAATGAGTACTTCAAGTTCACTTAAAAACAAGTAACATCCCCACATGGTTAACTGTGGGGCTTACAAGCATTGATAGGCTACTGTACGTTCGTCATGAACTAAAATCATTTGAGAAATCACAGCAAAACATACAGCACAGCAGACAGCTGTGGCTGCCTGCTGTGTGGCACACACCAACAGTGGTGGAAAAAGCACTCACATTGTATACTCAAGTAAAAGTATCAATGCAATGCAGAAATACTGTTACAAGTAAAAGTCCTGAATTCAAAATTTACTTTAGTAAAAGTACAAAAGTATTGGTATCAAAATGTGCTTAAAGTACCAAAAGTAGAAAATACTCATCATTATGCAGAAAGTCCCATTTCACAAGTTTTCAAATGTATAAAAATCTTTTGAAAATAGCAGATCTACAAGCTCACAATGCGTTGTATCAAGAGGCATTGTGAGCTTGTAGATCGGCTATTTTCAAATGGCCGAAATGTAAATAGGGCTGAAGTGGTTAATGTATGTTTTGTAATAATAGTCAAAATCTACAAAGTAACTAGTAACTAAAATTACTGTAGTCATGCGAAGTAATAAAAGTGTCACATCCAAGCATCTGGCCCCTCTTCCAATTCATAACTTAATTCTTAATTTTTATCTTTCAGCAAAAAAAGAGGAAGAAACTTTAAAGAGTCATGGCAATGAAACAGATCAAACCTCTGAGGCAAAGGGTGAGTTGCAATTCTATACGCTTTCTCATCAAAAGTCCTTTATGTATTTGTAGCAGCGATAAAGCAATACATAGTTAGTTAGACTTTTGTCAATAATTGATGCTCAAAATGGGTTTGTTATCAATTTTACACTTACCAGATAAGAAAGAATCAGCCAATGGCTGCTATCGTCCTCAGCTGGTGGTGTTATGTTTGGGGATTATTTGTGTTATCTTGGTGTCAGCCATCATAGCCCTCTGTGTCTACTGTAAGTATAAATTGAATCAATGCATGCAAACATGTATGTTTCTGTGTGAGACCAACTCATTTTTCATAAGTATGGTTATTTTTATGTTCTCTTTGCAGTTACCTGGGCAGTAAATGAGAAGGATAAACAGTTAAGGCAGAACCAATCAGCTCTCCTGGCAGCCAATCATAGCCTGACAAGACATGTTGATAACCTCACCTCAGCCAATGATATGATAAATCAGCTAAGGACAGAGAGCATAAAGCTAAACATAACAATAGACAATCTGACAAGAGCAAGAGATTATTTCAACTGGACTCTTGTTCAGTGGAGTCTGGATGTCTACTGCCCCAAGAAAGGAAATGGTAAGCATAAAACCTATAGGAAAATATATGAACATATGAACATAATATAATCCAACAATAATTTAGGTATAATTATAATCCACTCTATTGTTTTCCTGATTTCCTCTTTTTTTGACCAGACAGGGTATGTCAACCTTGTCTGAATGGTTGGCGCTACCATTCGTCCAGATGCTATGTGTTTATGGATGCTCCAGAACCTGTTAATCAAAGATCCTGGCAAGAAGCTCGAGACGACTGCAGAGAAAGGAACTCAGATTTGACTGTTATAGACAGTCAAGAGGAACAGGTAGCGTAACTTTATGATAATTGTGTGTGTATGTGAAGATGTATGTGAGGAACAGACATGAATGTGAACTATTCAGTAACAGACTGGAGGCTGGAATTAGATTTTAAAACAAACTAAATATACATGCCTGTCATGGAAACTGACACACTAAGGTTTCAAATTACTATAACTACTGTTATTGTTCTGAAATATAATTGCTTATTGTTGTTTGGTCATCAGACGTTCATCAATCAAAGAAGTGACGGTAGCACTGATGCAAGCAATGGCTACTGGATTGGCTTGACATCTGAAACTGGAAGATGGCGCTGGGTTGATGGACGTAACCTGACTGAAGAGTAAAAATACACTAAAAAACACAGAGAATCATGACGTCTAACTAACATGATACATTTATTCAATCATTCATTTCTTCTCTCAGGTACTGGACAACACCACAAGGTGATGGTCTCTGTGCAACATCTGTCCAAAACCCAGAATCCACCTTTGCTGTGAACTGTACTACACCAATGAAATGGATCTGTGAAATGAGAGCTTTGGATATTCGGTCTGGGAACGACTGTTGTTAAATATCATTAGCAATTACTGTACCAGTATGTTTGTGGTTACTTCTGTACCAGTATGTTTTCCTAAAATGTTCTCGTATGTAGTACTGATTACCTGAAGTAAAGTAACCCATTGGATTAGTTATATTCACTTATGAGATTCTGATTCTGTTAGCTTTTATTCATCATTGCTATTTGTATTTTCAGCCATAAAATCCTGATTCTCATTATGGAGAGACACTGTCGGTGCTTTTTTTTTTAATTGATTGAATACTTTATTAACAGTTTGCAATTTGTACAGAGGTACGGTTTACAATGATTGTTAAAAGGTTAACACAAAATGTTTCCATTGTGGTCCTGTGTATTCAATTCGTTAAGACATTTAAAGACATACAATAATATACAATTATAAACAAGACATAATCAACACTGGTAGCAATGAATGTACAGTATATGTACAGTAAACATTTCTGGTGTTAAGCTTAGAGGGCTTTTCTAGGACCATTTACAAATTGCAGACAGGTGCTCTTTTATGGCGGTTTTGAAGGAGGGTAAGGAGTTACACTTTTTGATGTTTGTTGGAAGGGCGTTCCACATTTTTGTGGCATATAGCAGTATAATAAATGTAACCCCATATTTGTGCGGAATCTGAGTGAGATCAGTGGAGCTCACTCTGGTGTTGTGCCTGTGTGTGTCTTTTAGGTTGAAGTGGTCTGACAGGTACATGGGTATCCCTGTTTCCTTGAGTATCTTGAAGACCGGGCCCATTGCAAGTTGCTTTACTCTGTCCTCTACTCTGAGCCATCCCACCCTAGCATAATGAGCAGCCATCTGTGATAGATCTGGATTTTATACTATTTTCATTTGTATGTCTGAAGAGTATTATAGAATTGTCTTTCATTGTAAGATGAAAATGTTTTCTAGCTTATCAAATGTGTACACTGTCACGTATAATCAAATTATCCTTCACTTACATGTATGTGCTAACATAATCAACCAACTGGAAACAGTCAATGTGCCTCAGAGATCAAATATGCTAGTGTGACATGGTCAAAGCAGGGGGGTGAAACCAAATTGTAACATTTTTTATTGATGATGAAAAACCTGTATTACGCACTTAAAAACATCATTCTCTTAACTATATTTCTGCACTGCATGTTTTATGGTTGACAATGTATTTCCCCCCGGTCCCCGAGCCACTTGACATTGGACTCCCCTATAGGCTGTGTGACATTGGCCTTGTGACAGCGGACGGCCAATGTCCCCAGGTCACGCTGGTGGCAGAGCGAATGAGGGCGGAGTAGGGTGTGGCCCACCTTATTCAAAAGTGAGCGCGAGCCACTTGGACAGCAGAGAGACAGGCATACAGGGCAGTGTGGAAGTGACAGCCAGAAGGGACGGTTGTGCACAGGAGGAGCAGACATACCACGGAGCAGAGGTGGGGAATACAGTGATCGCGGCACGTACCAAGCCACCAGCAGCGGACGGTGAGCAGACGGCGCAGTAGCAGCAGAGACGGGGAGGACAGACAGACGAACCAAGGAACGGAGGAGAGGTCCAGTGGCGATAACGTTGCGCGCTTCACACCCTCAAAGCCAGACGTACAGTCTGGCGGGCGAGTAAGTGTCCTTCTATGCAACGTTACCTTTATAAACCCACGGTCCTAAACCTCATATGTGAAATATACCTGAACAGATGAACTGGTTCTAGTTTCTATGATTGCAGGCAATACGCACGAAGACAAGAAGAGACAGTGATTCCTGGCCTAAACCCCCGCTCCAGTTAAACCCCATATAAGGACATTCCCACCTTTTGCATTGAACCGTGATGAGTATATGACATATAGCAAATGAATTGGCACTTGGCACTTTACTGCTTCAGTAATAGTTGGCACTTTAACGCTAAATTCATTATTTATTTGCTATAGTTTGCACAAGCCCTGTCTGTTTTTAGTGTTTGGTGATTGTCTGTATTCCTGTATTTTAGTTAGTTAGTGGGCGCATTAGGAGGTTGAGGTTTTAGAATTAGTGTTATATTTTGTTTATGCTTTTCAATATTTTATGGCTTATAGACGCCACTGTATTAGCTTAATAAAATAGATTACCTTTTTATACAAACCTGTTTCCGTCCAGCTTTCTCCAAGGGATATGTGTTGAAGTGTTGTTCTCATTTAAAAGTATTGTACTTACCTGGGTAAACTCGAACCTGTGAATAGCCTAAGAAAGAGTGTTACAGAGGACCCTACCTCTTAAATAAAAAGGTGGCGTAGTCTTGCAGTACCTAACAAACAGTATTATTCTCACAGTAATTACGCACCCCGCACTTTACCGTGCAACTGATATTTTATTGTTGTGAGTTTAATGTGTATTGTTATTTATTTATTATTGAGACAAAGTAAAGAGTGTCAGCATTCTAAAAAGAAGTGGCAAGTTACATGTGACAACCTGGCCACCGTCACATATTTGGCGTAGCGCGGCAGGACTGGGTAGAGAACAACACAAAATCCCTAAGAGAAACTGTATTGAAATTTTGCTGTTTTGCTGCTTTTTGTTTTGTTTTGTTTGGTTGAATCAAGAAAGTAATGATGATGATGCCAGTGTATCCAGGGGCACCGTGGCTACCTAAGTTTTCGGGCATAGAAGGTGAGGAGAAATACAGGGAATGGAGAGAACAGATTAAAGGATTATTGGGCACTCAGGATTTAACAGAGGAGAAAAAAGTTGCTTTTGTAGTACAGACCCTTACTGAGGAAGCTAAGCGACAAATTAGTGTAATTGACAAGGAAGATCGCAATACAGTGGCCAAAGTCTTTAAATGTTTAGACACGTTGTATAAAACATCTGTTTCTGCTTCCCAAGCTCGTGCCTTGTTCTATGGCTGTGCGCAACGCGCAGGCGAAAGTGTGCAGGCTTATATTTTGAGGCTTAGAGAGTTGTTCTGCGGGCTGCGGCGGCTCGACCCAGACACCGCTCCCTCCGATGCCATTCTGCGAGAGCAGTTACTTGTAGGACTGTCTGAAGGCCCTCTGGGTCAAGCCTTAAGAATATATGCCCGTCGAAACCCCACAGAAGACTTCGCCGCCCTAAAAAATGAGGCCTTCCTACTAGACACTGAACATAGAAGAGAAGGGACTGCTGAAATCTTGTGCCATGCTGTTAAACCTGTCTCTATCCCAACACCCTCACAGGAATCTGAATGGAGAGAGAAACTGAAACAGGAGATTATGGAAGACGTCAAATCGCAAATGCAGGGGTTTACGCAGGAGCTCATGAAAGAGATCAGACCGCTCCTTCGACCCAACACCACCGATACACGACCTCGCGGTTCGCCTCCATCTGAACGACGCCGGGAGCCGTACCAACGCAACGAGTGGGATGAGGGAGGTAGGCCGATCTGTAGGAGCTGTAGGCAGTCTGGGCACATTGCTCGCTTTTGTAAATCTGACCCCAATCATTTAAACTAGTACGCCCTGTCGCCGAGGTCCGGGAGACAGGGGTGCAGCGCGCACTCGCCAGATCAAGGGCTAATGAAGTGTTTATTGGGGACTGTCCGACTATTGGGATCACTATGGGAGGAGTCCACTTAAGGGGGTTACTGGATACTGGGTCACAAGTCACATTAATGCAGCAAAGCTTATTTGAGGAAAAATTCTCACACCTAACGTTGGGAAATGGGCCCCTTGTTTTTAAATTACGCGCCGCTAATGGTCTTGACTTACCGTACACTGGCTATGCCATATTGGACCTAGAGCTGGAGGGAATGAAGATCCCAGGGAGAGGAGTTGTAATCGTGAAAGATGAACATTGTACTCAACCGCTGATTATTGGGATGAATGTCGTGAACGCTGTATGGCATGCCCTCTTTAAATGGCCTGGGAGGCCTGTGTTTCCATGTCAGCAGGGAAGGACGCTGTGGAAGGACGCATTCGCCACCTGTAGGAGGGTGGAGGCAGTGACGAACGAAGATGGGTCCATCGGTTATGTGTGGCCGGTCGGCCGGCGGAAGATTCGAATCCCCGCGCAGAGTGAAGTGATGATCTGGGGCCGCGCTTGGAGAGGACCAAATGGAGCGGACTACGAGGCCTTGATGGAAGCCTTGCCGGATGGAAAAGATTTGGGAGTGGCCCGTGCCCTCGTCACGGTGCGCCACGGACGTGTTCCCATACGAGTGTGCAACCCACACGCATATAGTCTGGTCCTGGACCGCCACCAGAAGCTGGGGAGGCTGTACCCGGTGGAAGAAGCGGATGTCCGAGGCGGCAGGGACCTGAGCCTGTCCCTGGGGACCGACGGAGAGGTGGAAGTGGCCGTAATCAGTGTGGAAGATGATGGACCACTGAAGACCCTGCCCGAAGAGATGGAAGTGTTGACGGAGCGTGATGACCTGCCGGAGGCGCAGAAGAGAGAGTTACACGAGATGTTGTGTCGGTGGAAGAAGGTGTTCGCCATCCATGACGAGGATTTCGGACGGACGGACGTCGTGCAACACCAGATACCGACCGGAGACGCGGCACCCATACGAGAGCGACACCGGCCGTTGCCGCCCTCCATGTACCGGGAGATGAAGACCCTCCTGAATGAGATGCTGGAGAAGGGAGTCATCAAGGAGAGTTGCAGTCCGTGGGCGGCACCTATCGTACTGGTCAAGAAGAAAGATGGCAGCTGGAGGTTCTGCGTCGACTACAGGAAACTTAACGCCGTGACGCACAAGGACGCCTTCCCCCTACCCAGGATAGAAGAGACGCTCACCAGCCTGACGAAGGCGCAATGGTTCTCCACGTTAGACCTGGCCAGCGGGTATTGGCAAGTAGGAATGGATCCCCGGGACCGGGAGAAGACCGCCTTTACGACTCCGCTGGGCCTGTTCGAGTTTCAACGCATGCCGTTCGGGCTTTGTAATGCGCCCGCGACGTTCCAGAGGCTGATGCAGCAGTGTCTGAGTGGTCAGGTGACAGAATCCTTGCTGGTATATCTTGATGACATTATAGTATATTCACCTGACTTCTCCTCTCATCTACAGCACCTCGAGCTCGTCTTCCAACGCCTGTGGAGACATGGACTGAAGCTGCGGTTAGACAAATGCAAACTTCTGCGGAGGGAAGTGCAATTTCTGGGCCATGTCGTGGACAAAGAGGGAGTGCGGCCCGATCCGGAGAAAGTGGTGGCAGTGCGGGACTGGACACCACCCTCAACGGTCCGCGAGGTCCGCGCGTTTCTAGGTCTAGCGGGTTACTATAGGCGTTTCGTGTCCTCTTTTGCTGCTATAGCACGACCCTTAAACAACTTATTGATAGGAATCCCAAATGACGTAAAATCCCACCAGTGTAAAGTCGAGTGGACTTCGGAGTGCCAGCGGGCGTTTGATGCGTTAAAGAGTGCCCTCACACAAGCCCCGGTGTTAGCGTATGCGGATTATACACAGCCTTTTGTGGTTTACACTGATGCGAGTGGCCGTGGGTTGGGAGCGGTTCTAGCCCAGGTCCAAGACGGTCACGAACGTGTAATAGCTTATGCAAGCCGCAGTCTCCACCCGACCGAGCAGAATGACGCAAATTATAGCTCGTTCAAATTGGAGCTTTTGGCCCTTAAATGGGCCGTGACCGAGAAGTTTAAAGATTATCTCACTGGCGCTCGATTCACAATATTCACGGACAATAACCCTGTTGCGCATCTCCAAACGGCTAGATTGGGAGCTGTGGAACAACGGTGGGCTGCTCAACTTGCGTCGTTTACTTTCGACATCAAGTATCGACCGGGCAAAAACAACGCCAACGCTGATGCCCTATCGCGGTTCCCAGTGCAGCCTGTAGATGTGGCGGCTGTACAATCGACGCCAGCAGCCCGGGAGGATGAGTGGAGAGAGACGCAGGATCGGGATCCAGATGTGCAGGTGGTGAAGAGGTGCGTGGAACGGGGGAGAGCCCCTAATATGGTGGAGAGGAAGAATTGGACTCGGGGAGCGCGGCAACTGTTACGCCAGTGGAACAAACTGATTATACGAAATCATGTGTTATATAGGAAGGTGACCGATCCTTATACCAAAGAACAATACTCACAGATCATTTGTCCAGGTTCACGCAGAGAGGAGGTATGGAGAGGAATCCACACGGCCGCGGCGCATGCTGGGTTGGAGAGGACCTTGGCCCAGCTGCGACGTCGGTTCTATTGGCCAGGCATGGAGGGAGCGGTGCGTCAGTTACAACAGGGTTGTGTCGCCTGCAGCCTGCAGAGGAACAGGTCAGAGCCTCGGGCCCCCTTACAACCCTTTGAAGTCTCATATCCACTAGAAGTAATAGCCATTGATTTCCTCACATTAGGTAGGCCTGCTGATGCGTGGCAAAACATTCTGGTAGCTACTGACTTATTCACCCGTTATAGTTGGGCTATTGCCACCCGAGACCAGACTGCGCACACCACTGTCCGTGCGTTATGGACGCATATTATCCAGCCGTTCGGCTGTCCGGCCCGGTTCCACTCAGATCGAGGCCCCAACTTCGAGTCCGAGTTAATGCACCATTTATGTCAGACTTATGGTATTGCAAAAAGTCGCACCACTCCGTACCACCCGGCTGGGAACGGTGGAGTGGAACGATTTAATCAGACATTACTGAACATGTTGCGATCACTAGACACTGATAAACAAGGAAGATGGAATGAGCACTTACCCGAGTTAGTTCATGCTTATAACAACACGATCCATAGTGCTACGGGTTATGCCCCCGCCTACTTAATGTTTGGCCGACATTTGAGGCGCCCTATAGATGTCCAGTTAGGAGTGCAGTCAGCGCAAGAGCGCATGGGAGTGGGTGGCTGGGTACAGGACCACCAACAGAGAATGGCGACAGCTTATAGGACCGCAGGGGAGAGGATGGGAGAAACGGCCAAGAGGAGAAAGCAGGTTTATGACCGTAGGGCCGGTATTACACCCCTATTACCAGGAGAGAGAGTGTGGATTCGAAATAGGAAGAGAGATGGCCAGGGGAAATTGAGTACGTGGTGGGACCCCGAGCCTTACGCAGTGATGGAACAGGTGGGAGCTACGGGGTTGGTGTACCGAGTCAGACCCGAGAAGGGGGGGCGAGAAAAGACCATACATAGAAATGCGTTGAAAGTGTGTGTAGCCCCCAGGTCGCCCCACGAGGACCCCCCAGCTGTAGTGCAGCCCGAGCAGGTAGAAGCAACAACGCCGCAGTATTATGGGTTTCTCTCCGTCCCGAGAGCACCAGATGAGCCACGGCGCTCGGGAAGAGCAAATATAGGCCAGCCACCCCAGAGGTATGGACATGATTAGGGACAGTTGCAGGGACTGGCAACGGAAAAGTGGGGGGGGATGTGACAGGGTCAAAGCAGGGGGGTGAAACCAAATTGTAACATTTTTTATTGATGATGAAAAACCTGTATTACGCACTTAAAAACATCATTCTCTTAACTATATTTCTGCACTGCATGTTTTATGGTTGACAATGTATTTCCCCCCGGTCCCCGAGCCACTTGACATTGGACTCCCCTATAGGCTGTGTGACATTGGCCTTGTGACAGCGGACGGCCAATGTCCCCAGGTCACGCTGGTGGCAGAGCGAATGAGGGCGGAGTAGGGTGTGGCCCACCTTATTCAAAAGTGAGCGCGAGCCACTTGGACAGCAGAGAGACAGGCATACAGGGCAGTGTGGAAGTGACAGCCAGAAGGGACGGTTGTGCACAGGAGGAGCAGACATACCACGGAGCAGAGGTGGGGAATACAGTGATCGCGGCACGTACCAAGCCACCAGCAGCGGACGGTGAGCAGACGGCGCAGTAGCAGCAGAGACGGGGAGGACAGACAGACGAACCAAGGAACGGAGGAGAGGTCCAGTGGCGATAACGTTGCGCGCTTCACACCCTCAAAGCCAGACGTACAGTCTGGCGGGCGAGTAAGTGTCCTTCTATGCAACGTTACCTTTATAAACCCACGGTCCTAAACCTCATATGTGAAATATACCTGAACAGATGAACTGGTTCTAGTTTCTATGATTGCAGGCAATACGCACGAAGACAAGAAGAGACAGTGATTCCTGGCCTAAACCCCCGCTCCAGTTAAACCCCATATAAGGACATTCCCACCTTTTGCATTGAACCGTGATGAGTATATGACATATAGCAAATGAATTGGCACTTGGCACTTTACTGCTTCAGTAATAGTTGGCACTTTAACGCTAAATTCATTATTTATTTGCTATAGTTTGCACAAGCCCTGTCTGTTTTTAGTGTTTGGTGATTGTCTGTATTCCTGTATTTTAGTTAGTTAGTGGGCGCATTAGGAGGTTGAGGTTTTAGAATTAGTGTTATATTTTGTTTATGCTTTTCAATATTTTATGGCTTATAGACGCCACTGTATTAGCTTAATAAAATAGATTACCTTTTTATACAAACCTGTTTCCGTCCAGCTTTCTCCAAGGGATATGTGTTGAAGTGTTGTTCTCATTTAAAAGTATTGTACTTACCTGGGTAAACTCGAACCTGTGAATAGCCTAAGAAAGAGTGTTACAGAGGACCCTACCTCTTAAATAAAAAGGTGGCGTAGTCTTGCAGTACCTAACAAACAGTATTATTCTCACAGTAATTACGCACCCCGCACTTTACCGTGCAACTGATATTTTATTGTTGTGAGTTTAATGTGTATTGTTATTTATTTATTATTGAGACAAAGTAAAGAGTGTCAGCATTCTAAAAAGAAGTGGCAAGTTACATGTGACAACCTGGCCACCGTCACACTAGAAGTTACAGTTCGACGCCACGTTATCCGCTATCTTGTGAACCGATTGCCTACGCAGCTGAACTGAAGATGTCCATGGTCACCTCCTGCTTCCAACTGAATAATTGAATAATAATATTGTTCCCTATGTACCCAAATGTGTGATGATGTAATGTTTTGTATTATCTCCAGCTGACTGATAAAAAACACATGATGATCAAACTTCAGCCGGATCCTTGGACAGGTGTATTGATAACAAATTGCTTTTGTAAAACTGTTCTTGGTTACGATTCTATGACGTCTGTAAAACATCTTCAAACAATGAGATAACATTTGCTATATAATTGTGTACCATTTTCACTTGTAATCAGAGAACAATTGAATCCACCTCGTCTGTATACCTTCTCTCAGAGTGTGTGCTGGTCAGGATGTCTAAAATGTGTGTGACCTGTGTGTGTGTGTGTGTGTGTGTGTATATGGGCATGCAAAGATGTCTTCAATGTGCATGTGGAGTTTAATTGGTTTCCTGTGTGTGTGTCCATATGTGTGTATGTACATGCTCTCTGCTCTCTGTGATTGTGTGTGTGTGTGTGTGTGTGTGAGTGTGTGTGTGTGTGTGTGTGTGTGTGTGTGTGTGTGTGTGTGTGTGTGTGTGTGTGTGTGTGTGTGTGTGTGTGTGTGTGTGTGCGTGCGTGCGTGCGTGCGTGCGTGCGTGCGTGCGTGCGTGCGTGCGTGCGTGCGTGCGTGCGTGTGTGTGCCAGTGGTGTAATGTCTATGTGGCAAGACAACGCCCTGGCTCCTAAAGGTCAGCTAGGGTCAGGTGCCATTTGGCATGCATTTCCAACCGCAGCTATGGTTTGTTGATAAGAGTGAAGGAATTTGTTCTATAGACCCTCTAGTATCAGCGCTTAAGGTTGACCATAGTAATTTTAGTTTAGTTTATTAGTTTATTTTTTTCCAGACGTTCACAATACATTTTTTCATACAAAACATACTGTAATCGTCAAAAACATTTTCCTGGATAAAAAGGAATAGACTGGAGCCTAAGCTTATTACGTCTACCCTTTTGTTATTTGTTAACTTTCAACAACATAAAATAAACACCTTGTCCCAGTATACAATTCATGTAACTAATTTCCACTCAACAATACAATGTTAAAAAAATAACAATTTTAATAACAATTAATAAAAGTTAAATACTTTAACCAATAGTACAAATAAGACTTGATCGTCCTGTTACTCTATATAGCTATCTATTGCTTTGTTTTTAAAAGGTTTCTTAAACTTACCCATATCACTACATTCTTTGAATTCATTACCAGATTTATTCCACAACTTAACTCCCTTAATCGTTACACATCTACTTCTCACATTTATCCTTTCCTTTTTTTGATTAAATAAACATTTTCCTCTAAGTAAATAACTCTCTCTCATTGACAACAACCCCTGGATTTTGCTCTAAACAATATCTCTAATAATGTTTTCAATTCAACTAAATCCCTAAATTTCAAGACACAACATCATTTTTACAAATAATAGGTTGGTAAGGTAGAAATAGTCAACCCCATTAACGATCCTTTGCTGCGTGTCACTCCCTGTCTCTCTCTCCCTGTTCCCTGTCATTCTCTACTATAGTATCAATAAAGGCAGAAAAGCCCCACAAAACATAAAAAAAAGAACACTACGACCAGTTGTATCTTAATGTCTCTTTAAGGAGACATGAGGAGATGACAAGCAGAAGGAAAGACACTACAATAGAGACTAGAAACTGGTTAAAATCAGCAGTGCACATTGAATGGAATTTTTTGTTGTTGGTCTTGGAAGACAGTGTGCGTCTTTGCACACACTGTGCTCTTCTTGTGAAACTGAAACTGAAATTTTGCAGTTGGTAACTCCATGTTAATTGGTTAATTAAATGGATGCATGATGAGTCTACTCCCTCCACAAGCCAACAGTGGGGTTTGGCAATGGGATAATATAATATAATATACTATAATATAATATAATATAATATAATATAATATAATATAATATAATATAATATCATATCATATCATATCATATCATATCATATCATATCATATAATAATGACAAAACTACATTAAATCATTGTACTTTGTATAAATTATGGATCTCAACAGTAAATTGAGATCTTTGAGTAACAGAGGTTGAGCATCCACAATCACGATCACAGATAAAAGGTGGCCCCAACAGTCTACACCATACAGAAGTTTATTCACCACAGTCTGCAAAAAACTGAAAGCAATGCCTAGCCCTAAACAGTCAAAGCTTTCATTTCACAGATCCATTGATTCTTTGCATTACAGTTCACCGCATACCATCCTTTGGGTTTGGCATTTTGGACAGATGTTGCACATTGACCATCACCTGGTGGTGTTATCCAGTACCTAAGAATAAATAAATAATTAAATACATTTATAATAAACTTCATGATTCTTTGTGTTTTTTTAACGTATTCTTACTTTTCAGTCAGGTTACGTCCATCAACCCAGTGCCATCTTCCAGATTCAGATGTCAAGCCAATCCAGAAGCCATTATGTTGATTATTGCTGGACCAACTACTCTCATAGATGTATGCCTGATGACCATAGTATAAAGAATAATAAGCAGATATGTTTTAGTACAATACTGAAACTGAAACTATTTGTATTTTCTTATTAAACCTATTTCCAACGTAATTGTTGTTTTGCCTGCTCTTACAGTCTTTACAGAAGAGATCACAATAATGTCTATCCACACATTCTCATACACACACAATAATTGTAATTGATAATTATTATTATCATACAGTTAACGCTACCTGTTCCTGTGGACTGTCTATAACAGTCAAATCTGAGTTCTTTGCTCTGCAGTCGTCTCGAGCTTCTTGCCAGGATTTACGATTAACAGGTTTTTCATTCACAATTGCATAGCAGCTGGGCGAATGGTGGCGCCAACCATCCTGACAGGGTTGACATACTCTGCCTAGAGAGAAAAGAGAGTGAGAAAACAACCAATGAAAATCGAGCGGATCATAATTTAATTATTATTGGATTATATTAATATTTTATAATACATTCATATTGTTGTCTCCGCCAGGCCGAAAGGCATGGCGAGAGAGTATGTTTTACCCTCCGTCCGTCCTTCCGTCCGTGTGTGTGTGTGTGTGTGTGTGTGTGTGTGTGTGTGTGTGTGTGTCCTGTCTGTGTGTTACCAGCTAATCTCCGGCACCGTTGGCCCGGTCGCTGCGAAACTGTGCACACCCACTCCCTGGATGCCAATTCAGAACCTCTACCCCACATTTTTTCACATGGGCCTGTTATAGCGCCACCAGGAGGCCGATTTGTGCAAAACCCATTTTTTTCCCATTACACCTACAGCTTTTAACCAAACGTCATGCAAATCGGTACACAGTATCTCTATAGTCATGTGATCAACCCGGATCTGTCCGATTTCCCATATTGCATCCTCATTGGCTAAGGTTGGCTTCCAAAGTTTGCAGGATTGGTCCGTTTTGAACAAACTGCCTCCAATCATGAACGCAGCTTGGCATTTCCATAAAATTGCACATGCACATTCCCACTAGGACGAGGAAGAAATGCCACTTGAACATTTTCAAATCAGCCTCATGGTGGCGCTATAACTGGCCGATTTGCATTTTTAACTATAACTGCACCGATCTGCGTGAAACTTTGCACGCACACTCCCTAGAGGCCAAGGAAAAACATTGGACTGCATTTTTCACATCTGCTTTTTACAGCGCCACCAGGAGGCCGACTTATGTAAAATACATTTTTGGAGATTATTCCTTCAGATTCTGTCCAAAAAACACGCAAATTGGTACACTGCATCTCCATAGTCATGTGATTCTGATGGATCTGTCCAATATTTCATATTCCATCCTATTTGGCTTACAGTGGCTTCCAAAGTTTGCAGGATTGGTCAGTTTTAAACTTAAATGTGTTAATTTAGCAAAACACATTTTTGGAACAAAATGCCTCAAATCATGAATGCAGTGTCCCATTGAAAGGCCTAAGAAGAAATGCCACCATTTTCACATTGGCCTATTATAGCGCCACCAGGAGGCCACAATAACCTACCTGACCTGGCGGAGACCTGGAGGAGCACTTTTTCTAGTTTCCATTGATTTATGCTTACTATTTCCTTTTCTGGGGCAGTAGACATCCCGACTCCACTGAACCAAAGTCCAGTTGAGACCATCTCTTGTCAGGTTTTCTAGTTGTCTCGTCAGGTTGATGTTCTCTGTCCTCAGCTGCAGGTTTTCTGTGGTCAGGTTAATGCTCTTGTTCTTTAATAGTGGAGCTGCTAAGAGAAAAATCGTTCACTTTGTGATGCAAGCATGAAATTTGGTACATTTACTCTTCAAACCCCACTCTTTTCAAAAATACCGCTGGCCACGCAAAATTCCAAAATGGCGGCCCACATATCCAAGATGTCTGTCCAAAAGTTAGGTTTTTCCTTTATAACTCGAAATGTATTGATTTTAAGCACCATAAATGTATTAAAGTTGAATATAAATGTGGGCATTGCGGATATTTTGGTACTAAGTACATGTCTGTATCTATTACGGTTCTTGAGATACAGCATATAGGTACTTTTACAGACTCAGGAGAGTAAGAAATGTGTAACATTGATTGTTAATAAGTGAATATGGTGATATTTGGTGTTATTTTCATAACCTGTTATTTTCAGTAGGGTTATAACATACAATTCTAAATCCAAGATGGCGTCCAAGATGGCTGCCGTTAACTTGAAGTAATCATATCTTAGCAACTATGATACTTTTTTTTGGCGTGCATATGTTTTTTGGTCTATGAATCCAATGGGGCCATTGCAGTACAGAATTTAGACGTTGATAAAAGTGGATATTTTGGTACCTAGTGCATGTCTATATTATTGCGGTTCTTGAGATACAGCTTGAAGGTTCTTTTACGGAATCGGGAGAGCATAAAAAAGAGGTTTGAGTTACACCTCACAGTTGCAACTGCACAGAGCTGTACACATGAGACCCAGTTTATAGCACTTGCACCTGCCACGACAGCCACATTTACAGCCACATTTGGTAAGCTGTTTGCACGTCTTGGCTATTGGAGAGTTGGCTGTCCAGAAGACCTGCCATTCCTCACCAACCTTCTGCCATCCCCAGTGTGCAGGGTCCTCTGCTCGTGGCTGACACTGGGTTGCCTGGGCCCACACACAACCAGCCTGGTAGGCAGCACGCCTGGTGTGTTGGAGCAAAGCTGCTCTGGTTGGTGGGATTGACTCATAAGGCCTCTGCTTTCTGGCAAACATGTCAAACCTGGCCTCATCCACAGTAGCAGCTGTGCTGGATCTGTCATACATTAGGATGACAAACCTCTCCAGAATCTGTAGGTCACAATCCTCCACTGTGGGAGGGTAAATACCCAGTTTGGAGAATACAGGCGAGACCTCTGGGCATATGTCCCATGTCTGCCAAGCAGTTTTCTTGCCTTTGTTGCGGAAGGCTGACACAGTGTCACATCCTGTAAAGGCATGAAAGAATAGCATGCCTTTGACCTTCTCCTGGCCAACAAAATGAAATAGGTCATGCACACTGATCCAGCGCAGGCTCTGACCTTGTCCAAATGCAACCCACATCTGCTGTAGTCCAGCCTCTTGAAGAGCAGCGAAGACACTTAGTGCTAAGATGAGAACATCTGTGTCATTTGCCTTGATCAGGATGGATTGGCTACCATGTTCTGCAGCATGTTTGGCGTGCACAAAGATGCAGCTATCAGCTTCCTCATGAGAGCATTTATCCAGTCCATCAAGACCAGTTTCATGAGTGCTGAGGACAGCAGGTCACAATCACAATATTTGGAACGAACATTTGTGCAACCTTGTCGGCAAGAAAGTGATACAACTTGTGCCTCAGGAAGTTATGCCAGTTAGATGGCATGTGTCATTGTGTACTTGCTGCTGTACATGTATATCACTGGTAGGAAGTCAAGAGCTGCATAGTCCTCAAATGTCTTGGATATTTTTGGTGGCAGGGCATGGACCAAAGCTGACCCATCTACAATGAGAACATCTGCCTCAGGTTCTTTGTCAACTGGTGGGACATAAGTCTCAAGGATAGAAGTCAGCTGAGACTTCTGGCAAGAGTACAGTCTTCCACCTTTGCTCAACGCAGCAGGAAAGGACTGGTTCTCATGCTGAAAGAACTCATGCAGGTCACACACTCGGCTCTGACAGGAGATGAAAAGCTTTGAGAACAGCTGACAGTCCTCCTTGAGAAGCTTCTGCTTTGAGGGTTCAGCAGAAGAGGAATCCTGTCTGAAGAAGTCAGCTTTGTTTTTCTTGATTGGCTCATAGAAGAAGGATGGATTGTCTTCCAGTGCCTTACAACTAGGTTCAGTTATTATCGGTTAACCTACACCTAGCCCGATCATTCTTCCAATGCCATTTAAGTCCCGTGTGATCTGTACACCATCCGGGTAACTTAAGCCCCGTTACCCTTGGCTCGGCTCTCCCGCGCTGGCACACCCTTTCGATTCAGGTGCGGCTATCTAACTATATCTACTAACTACCAACTATGGTTTACTAGCTAATGGATATGGGGCAGTCAGACAGCATTTGGGACACTAAACTAAACTATACTACAACTACAAGGCTAATAAAACATTAGTATATCTAGATCAGCCGACACTGAACCCCATGCTGAGTTACACAGCAGTGATGTCACCAGTGTGCCCTGGTTGTGTGCTGACATTCACTCTATTGCATTTGTAAGATTTTATCAATGTCTAAATTCTGTACTGCAATGGCCCCATTTGAACACATAGACCAAAAACATGTGCACGCCAAAAAGAAAGTTTCATAGTTGTTAAGAGTTGTTAAGTTTTTTAGTTTTTGATTTAGAATTTTATGTTACAGCCCTACTAAAAACAGGTTATGAAAATAACATTTTCATTTTGCCATATTCACTTAACAACAATCAGTGTTACAAATGTATTGCTCTCCCGAGTCTGTAAAAGTACCTATATGCTGTATCTCAAGAACCGTAATAGATACAGACATGTACTTGGTACCAAAATATCCGCAATGCCCACATTTATATTCACCTTTAATACATTTATGGTACTTAAAATCAATACATTTCGAGTTATAAAGGAAAAACCTAGCTTTTGGACGGACATCTTGGATTTGTGGGCCGCCATTTTGGAATTTTGCGTGGCCAGCGGTATTTTTGAAAAGAGTGGGATTTGAAGAGTAGATGTACCAAATTTCATGCTTGCATCACAAAGTGAACGATTCTTGCTATATTCTGCAGTTAGCCGCTGCACTATAAGGTATCATAGGCTTGGCTCAGGTTTCCAATGAGGTTTGTCAAATTGTTACTATCATTTGACAAATCATCAATGCCTGATTTGAGTTTGTCAACAAGACTTGTCAGGTTGTGATTGCCTGCCAGGAGAGCTGTTTGGTTGTGTCTTAACTGTTTCAGTTCACTCAAATCTTTATCCTTCTCATTTGCTGCCCTGGTAACTGCAAAGAGAACGTATGAAAGAAACACCATTAAAATGAGCTGGTTTGACATAAGAACTTATGGATGCATTGACATGTTTTATACTTACAGTAGACACAGAGGGCTATGATGGCTGACATCAAGATAACACAAATAATCCCCGAACAAAACACCACCAGCGGGAGATGATTGGAACCATTGGCTGATTTCTTATCTGGCAAGAGTAACATTGCTTTTGTTGTTAATAGACCAAAAAAAGCATTTCGTCTTATAAAACAGTATAGTCCTATAGTGGCAGAATATGGGATTTAATTAAAATAGAATTAGAAGATTTATTTCTTCTTAATTCTGTTTCTCTGAAAAGTTTTTGTTAACTGAAGCTAAATTGTGTTCACAAACCAAAAAACAAACAAAAAACTACATGCTAGTCTTAGCAGCAGTAGTCAGACTGGCAGAAGTTAGTGGTTTGCACTTCATTGAACACAGTATTGGATATAGAAATTACATCTCTTGGGCATAATTTGTTGTTTATTTTGTAACTTACCCTTTGTAACAGGAGCAGGACCTGCTTCATTGCCTTGAGTATTTACCTTAGCGGTTGAATATATACATGTAGTATCTTCTCTTGTAGCTGACAAATGAAAATAAAGGATCAAGTTGGAAACTAGTATAAGGTTTATTTGGAAAATTCAGGGTCCATTGCTGAGTATTTCACTGGAATTCATGTTTTAAGTCTATTATCAGTTTTAAGTCAGTTATCATTCACTGAGGGAAAACATTTTGAAAGTAACTTCCCACAGCTGTGGGATACACTCTAACAAAACAATAGCATTTATTGTAATGCAGTCATTTTCTATTAAGACTACATTGTAGATATTGCAATGATGGAGATCATTTGCACAGCATCGCTGAAACTCACCTTTTGGTCGAGACGTTTTAGGATTGTTGAATACGACTGAAGCATAATTCACCTCTTCCTCCTCCATTGCTCATTCTGGACTTCATGGCATGGATGCATTTCTGCTCAGAGAAGAGAGGTTGTAATATTGTGTAATATTTCACCTGGAGAAGTTGTTGCTTCCTCCCGTTCAGTTTGATCTTTTTTGTGTGATGTTGGAATATGTCAATTTTGCTTCTGCTTTTTCCTAAATCCGGTTAACTTCTACATTGCTTATTCAACTGATAATAATGGTATTGTAGATGACATACTGTAAATGTCAACACTTTGTTCAGGTTTAAAAGAGAAAGGCATACATGAGTTGTAAGTTAACATATGAGACTATTTTCATAATAAACACATTTAGGGGTTAAGATAATCAGTGAAGTGAATACTCTTGATACATACATTACAGAGAAGGTATTGTAGATACACTGAAACCCTGTCACAGTGTCACACAGACATGGGAGTGTATCCGGAGTTATTATTTGCAAACTGTTCTCCTGGGGTTGCTAATGGGGAAGCACCCCATATAGTACACTACATACTTTATTTGCATTGTCATGTTTCATATTATGTCAGGTGTGTGCAACCAGGAAATTTCTGCCTACAGTGTCCACGCACAACAACATCTTTTCAGTACGCCTATGGTGTGCACAGTGCATTCTATGATGGGTAGGGTTAGCATAACCCTAACCAAATAATATGATTTTATCAGAAGCTTGATGGCCTATACATGTACTGTAACATTTGATGTTGATATAAGGTTTTGACACTATTGTAATTGATTTAGCACAAAGAATAGGACAAGTAGAAGTTTATAAACACACATTTGGTCGTACAGTAGAAAAATGTGCTCTGTATTTAAACTCCCCAAATATTTTGTAGTGACACTTATTAGCCTTATATATCAGCTAATCACTGTATCTAGTGTGTGTACCACAGATGACAGTTTGGTCCGAATGCAAACAATACATTTGCGGGACTTCCTCAGTCAGGGCGAAAGGAGGTCAGTCTTGAAAGAGCTCCTGGAAGTGGAGGTACGCAAATATCAGAGGTTAAAGATCAAAGTATTTTATTAATCAAATGCACAGTATAACACACAACAGGGTTATTTTGAACAGTTAAATTCTTGTGACATGGCAAGAGTGTGTCTTCAAAGGAAGGGAAGTCACCCTGAGCCACTGGCTCCCCCCTGAAATGTAGCTCTAAGCGCAAATTCAATAAAGAAGATCTCTGAGTTGTCATTCACAGCTACGTGTGTGCACTTCTAGCTAATCTGCAGTCAGCCAATCAGGCAGTTGGACTCCGCCTTTAAATATCACTGCCTCAGACATGTCATTCTCTTTCCAGCATGCAACAAGCAACCCACCTCCATCCCCAAACTCCACCATGCCTCAATCGTCTAGAGTTGAGAAGGAAGGGGGTGTTCTCCCTATTCAGCATATCATGTACGTTGCATATGTACGATAAATGTTAACGGAGTCTAATTGCCAAATATGTTTATTGAATAATAAAATGTTTTATTCAATTCTCATTTACAACAACTCAATCTCTCTCTTATTGAAATAGTCTGATGTTGAAACACTGAATGTGAACTGTATCGTGTGGGTAATGTAGTTCATTTAATGTGAATAATGAGGAGGATCTGTGGTGTAAATTTGCCTTTAGCCTTGAGTCATTCTCACTGTAGGGTAAAGGAATAATGCTCTATTTTTAACCAATTCAAAATGGAGAGAGTTTCTTTTTATAATAGCAGCATGAATGCTTTTCAGACATTTTCTTAACTAGCCTGGCTTCTTAACCACTTAAGCCCTATTTTATATTTCTTCATACAATTGTGTCATGTGAAAATACCCAAAATAGTCGATCTACAAGCTCACAACATATCGCATCGTAACACGTTGTGAGCTTGTTATTGTTGTTATTACTGCTATTTTCACTACTTGAAACATTTTACCTCTCTGATGATGACAAGTCCAAAATAGTGATGCCAGGTTGAAAGTAAATGTGGTAGCAAGGAGGAAGAAATGGTATCTGTAGATAAGATACACTAGATAAATACACTCAATCTTTGGGACCATATTGATTACCATATCACACCAAACAAGGCCACAATACTGACTCTAGGAAATACCAAGTATCGTTATACTTGTTATACAATTGTCATTGTCATACGATTGCATGAATTTGTGTAATACTGTAATAATTTATTAGTAATCAGCCTGGTTAGAGCAGAAATACTATACAGTACAACCAGTCTGTCTGCAAGTGCCAGTAAATAAAGAGAATTAAATACTATGTGTATGAGGAAGTGATTACATAAGATGGTATTTGAATTGAAATATCATCCTTCATCATCCTTTAGTGATCTTGCCTATCTATCTATGAAAAGGTGATTGAGAGTGCATGAGCCTGACCAGCTTGTGGTTGGCTGAGAGGGACAATCTGTAGGGACTGGCTTTGGGAAATTATTATTAATAGCTTGTAAAGACAAGATAAGCATACCAGTTACAGTGCAGTCAGAGTTACAGATTGTCCATACAAAATATATAGTAACTGTCAGTGTTGTATAGTAAGCCAGCCATTGTTTTCAGCTTTAGCAGTGTGTAAAATAGATTTTTAGTATGCTGGATACATGAGATCAGTGGTTCTCAAAGTGCGGTCTGGGTGACCATGGGGTCCTTTAGGAGTTACAGGTCTGTAACTCGGTTGGTTCAAATGGAACCAAATGGACCCGTTAGGATTTTACAGTGTAGATTCAATTGGTGTCCCAGAGATGGAACATTTTATCAAACAGGGGTCCGTGAGGACTAATGCATAGTATCAAACTGAGGGTCCTTGAAATAAAAACGTTTGAGAATCACTGAATTAGATTAATATTGTTATTTGTCATGGCCAAATGATTTAACACTGTTAATTCACACGAGTAAGATAAAGCTGCATGTGTACACATTTTAACTCATTGATGATTATTTCATTGGGGTATGTTGATGTCATCCTCTGAAACCTCCCTCGATACCCTGAAGATCTGCCATGTTGAAACGCTGGTTGCCATACAGTACTTGCATCGAGGCTACCAGTGTGCATCTACCCTCCTTCACTCTTCTTTGCAACCATTTCCTGTCAAGTCCTTCCTACTTTCAGTACCACATCATTTACATCATTACCCAACATTGTTTTTGCAAAAGCCTGCACAATTCACATTTGCACAAGAATTTGCATGCCACAAAACCATTGTTACAGCTGGAGTTGGTGGTCCACTCGGCTTTGTACTTTGTTTTTGTTTAGAGACAGTTAAGAAAGCTGAAAGGGAAATTATTATTGTGGTGAGGCATAAGAGGGATTCAAAGCTTCCTTCATGGAAGGGTGGATCTTAACCCTGCGATTGTCCATCAAAGAGCATATGTAGAGTAACAGTAATAGTGCCCTGGAAGAGCTGGTCATATCTTTTTCATGAACGCTCAGAATTCTCATCCTTCCAATTGTTCTTTCCATACCAATTGTTCTTTCCAGTACTATATTCTCAGTCAGGACACCATTCTATCACCTGTAACGCTATCATCATTGATGTTAAAAGTGATATTTGACTGTTTCATTTTAATGCCATAAGCATCTTAGAAAAGTGTACATTTTACACATCAAATAGGGTGATTCTGGTTATGATTGTGTCTGTGAAGAGTTGGCTGCTGTAATGCTCTAACAAGACCACCAGAGAGAGATATTGAGGTCAATTTGGAACCCTTACATTTGTACTTACTACACTTTCAATTATCATTGCATGTTTGTGTGTGGCCACAGATTCCCCTTTCTTTCCAGATTTGTCCTTGTTTAGAAATGATGCAACTGTGACTGATGATTTGATTTCATTGTTTGGGATAACTTGGAAAGTGTATGGAAGTAGCGTAAACCTGCATTTCGTTTTCACTGAGAAACATAAAGAACTCTGACACAGTTACACAGAATAGCAGGCATCATTAGTACTGCCACAGCCACCTGCTGATGCTGAACCTCAACCGACACTTAGAGTCCTACCTGGGCCGCGTCCAACAGCTGGAGGAGGAGAATGACTTGCTGCGCCGGCAGGTGCTCAAGTAAATCATACTTTTTTTTGTTTACTTGATCTGCTCTTTTTTCCCTCTACACCTATACCTCTTTGCCAAAAATAGCCGATCTACAAGCCCACAACGCCTCGCAGATCTGCTATTTTTGGCTAAAGTTCTCCTCAGAAAAGGGATGCTAGGTTTCGAGTGGTTATGGTAAAAAGAAAAATCATATCACATAAAGATTTGGCGGACCCCCTGTAGTAACTCTGAGGACCCCCTAGGGGTCCCGGACCCCCTGTTGAAGACCCCTGCTGTAAACTAAAAAAAAAAAAAATCCCTTTTTTTCAAAAGGGCACTTCTGGTCAAGAGGGCAAAGGGCAGGTGCTCTAGCACCACCTAGAGTCTATCTGTGCACATCCCTGCAGGAGATCCACGCCCGGAGACAGAGCAACCAGGGGGTCTCAACGCACAGGAAAGGCTTTGAGAAGGAGCTGAGGCTGGCGAGACAGGAGGTGGAGGCAGTGTGGCAGGAGAGGGACAGAGCAGAGCTGGAGGTGGGGAGCCTGGTGGATGAACTTGAGGCTCTGGCTGCACAGAGGCAAAGAGTGCATGGCTGAGGCCCAGACAGAAGCCAAGAAGAAGCTGGATGAGAACAGGAAGGAGATGGAGGTGGAGCAGAGAGCACAGATATGGCCGAGAGAGAAGGTCTGCCAGTTGGAGCGGGACGTTGAACTGCAAAGTCTGCAGTGTTGCTATGAACCTGCTGTGTTGTTGTGCATGTGACAATAAATCACCTTGAACCTGGAACTTTTGAAAAGGCAGTTCCTTTACAAGAGTTATTGAAATTGGTGAACAGTGTCACAGGCAATAGCTTACAACATTCATTGAAGTAGTGTATTTTTTTAAAATGAACGTGTCATTTATTTGAATTATTTGTACCCTCTGTACCCCCCAGGCAAAACCAATGTCTGTTGTATGTTGCTCACAAAATAAGTATTCAGTCACAATGCTCGATGTCTTGGTCACAGCTTCATAATAAAAATAATGACTCAAGCCGAAAGGTTAGGGAACCACATCGGGGTGCAAAATGCCTTCTTTCAGCATGTTTGGCCTGTTTACTGTGAGTCATTCTCATCCGGTCTGCACGCCTTTCCTGTCTCTCTCTCACTGTTGCTAAAAATAAAATTAAAAAAGGAAATGCCAACAGCACTTTGCTGTAGACTTAGCATGTGGTAACTTGGACACTTAATATACATATAAACATAGAATATACATTGTTAAATGTTGTATAGAGCACTTGTGACCTACAGCACCTGTAGCTGTTCTCCTGACGGCCCTGGGACTGGGCCTGAAATCCCTGTGACATGGATGGCCTGGTAACATGGTAACATGCATGGTACCATGGTACCATGGTCACATCATGACAGGGCCTTTGACAGGGCAATGACAGCTCTGTTTTTCAGTGCTGTGAGAGGGCCCTGATGTGACAGGGCCTGACATCCATACAATTCTACTTATAATCGTAACAGGCTCATGGGAAGTAGGCTAATAATTACATAATAATCACATACTAACAGTCCAGTTTAATGTAAAATCTGATATTTGGAAATCGATGAGATGTTTTCTAAATTATATAAGCAACACAATATACAATAGAAATAAAGCTTACATTTTAATTGGTTTGTTGTCTGATAGGACACAGCTACTGTCTCGACCCAATGAAGCTAGCTGGCTGCATCTCTTTTCTTCCACCACTCCACCCCTTCCTCAAAGTACCGACCCCCACCCTTCCAAAAGAAGACACCAAAATGAGCTATGGGAGTCTAGGGTAACAGGACTAGGCAGCAAGCTGGAAACCAGAGGACAAACCTCAATGACACCCCTCCACCTCAGGTTATTGTGATCTGTATCTGTTTTGTATTAAAATGAATTAAAAAAATAGTTTTTATTAAATGTTCTTATGTAATGATATCCAACACCCATTGATATGTAAACATATCAATGGGTGATTAAATGTTTTTATTAAATGATTGACCCATTGATATGTAAACACCCAACATTGAAGAGTTAAAAAAGAAATAAGAGCCACCATTTGAACTGTGATACAAGTGCTGATCATGAGTAGTGGCACATTAAAATAAATTGATATTAATTAGAAAAATAGAAAGTGCTTTATTCAGTTATTGATTAAATAATCAACCACTGAAGGTACTAGCTCAGGAGGTAGCGAAGCCGTTTGGAAATCAGAAAGTTCCTGGTTCCATCATTGGTTCCTTCTGACTTTGTGTTGAAGTGTGGCTGAGCAAGACGCTTAACCCCTAAGCTAAACCAGACGGCGATGACCCTTGCCAGGATGCTCTGAGTTATGGAGTAAAAGGATTTTAGGACCTTCTCTGAGACCTTGAATTCCCTCAGCTGTCTGAGGTGATACAGGCGTTGTCTAACCTTCTTTATGTGTGTGTATTTTCCATGTCAAGTCATCGGTGATGTGCACACTGAGGTATGTGAAACTACTCACCCTCTCAACATGGTGTCCCGTTGACAGGTCTGCCTGCTCCAGGTAGGGCCCCTCATCATTATTTGTGACCAGGCCCACCGGTCAAACCCTTAGACATCGCATTGGTGGAAAGGTACACTACCCCTGCACCACCAAGTGCCAAACATAGAAAGGTACATTACCCCTGCACCACCAAGCGCCTAGGAAGGTACATTACCCCTGCACCACCAAGCACCTCACATAGAACATTTTTGGGGAAAGGGCTTATTTGTTCGTAGCTCAACAAGTTTAATTTAACAAGAACAACATATATGTTATTTTTCATACTTTATTATCATCAAAATATTTCCAAAAACAAAAATAAAAAAGAAGAACTTGTCCTTCTCTTTTTTTGTGGGTGAAAACAAAACTCTCTCACACGCACGCACGCACGCACGCACGCACGCACGCACGCACGCACGCACGCACGCACGCACGCACGCACGCACGCACAACCACACAAACACACAAACATACAAACACACAACCACTCACACAACCACACAACCACACACACAACCACACAACCACACACACACACACACACACACACACACACACACACACACACACACACACACACACACACACACACACACACACACACACACACACACACACACACACACACACACACACACACACGTCAAATATATTGCCAATGTCACTGTTAAAAAGAGAACCAAGTGTGCTGCGTTAACATTTGGATCTATTGCATTGTCATGGGCTGGAGATGGCAGATGTCAATTCAGAGCTTGTAGAAGATAAGAGACGGGTGAAGGTGAAAAAGAACCATGAGAAAGGTAAGAATACTGATCATTAGACACAAAGTTTGCTATAGTACAGGGGTATGACATTATATTCCCCCCATTGTCATTAAGCAGAAACTGCATGTTATCAAATATTTACGAATACATTAATATTTGGACATTGATTAACACTGTGCATGAGATTTCTCTTCAATATTGCAATCTCTGCCAGACTAATGATCATATGGAAATATCAGCTTAATATGTTCGCTTATATGTTTAAAAGTGTTACAGTATATTGCCTTACAATTTCTTGTATTCTCACATGATGTCTTAAAAACAACCATTTCCTCTTTATGGTCATGTGTGAGTGTGTGTGTGTGTGTGTGTGTGTGTGTGTGTGTGTGTGTGTGTGTGTGTGTGTGTGTGTGTGTGTGTGTGTGTGTGTGTGTGTGTGTGTGTGTGTGTGTGTGTGTGTGTGTGTGTGTGTGTGTGTGTGTGTGTGTGTGTGTGTGTGTGTGTGTTTCTAGTTTCTAGCCTTCAGCTTTGGCTTACTGTGCATCCTTCAAGCCACTCTCAACATTTTCCTACGGATGTTTGCCTGTAAGACAATACTCATCTGACTGTAAAAAATTATAAAAACACCTTATTTTGATAAAAAGAGCTTGAGAAATAATTACTCCACCCACAAGGCATCTCCATGAAGTGCTTATGCTTTTACCATATCATTGTTTTAATGTGGCAAGTGATGGTATTTTGCTAAACATTTAAATATATTTGAAGCTGCATTGTGCAATGGTTTTGATTACAGTTTTGTCATATTAACTTAAAATAGTATGACATTGACACATACAGTACAGTAGTGCACATAGCCAACTTCTCAAGCTCAATGTTTTGAGTGGTAAAACCAAACAGCTCTGATTGAGTTGTTAAAAATTCATAATATACATTTATGTTTAAATAGAATAATTATAAGATAAGAAAAATAATTTTCTTGGTAGACAAATGCAAGGTTACGGTTAAATTTCTCTCCACTGAACATTGAACAAAAATTAAGAACCTTCAAACCTGTTCATGTCATTGCCCACTCAGATAAGTTTTGTGGAGAGTCGGCTCTTCTGGCAGCCAATCACAACCTGACAAGCCTGGTTGACAACCTCACCACAGAAAACCTACAGCTGAGGACAGAGAACATCAACCTGGAGAGACAAATGGAAAACCTGACAAGAGCAAGAGATGACCTCAACTGGACTCTTGTTCAATGGAGTCTCGATGCCTTTTGCCCTCCCAAAAGTAGTAATCATAAAACCAACGGGAACATATAACATGCCATATAAATAAATGGGAAAGAAATGGATATAATCCAATACTAATGAAATTGAATTAAAATGTACTCATTTTGTTTATTGGTTTGGTTTGCATCTCTTTTTCTGACCAGGCAGAGTATGTCAACCTTGTCTGGCAGGTTGGCGCTACCATTCATCCAGATGCTATGTGATTATGGATGCTGAATCTGTTGATCAAAAATCCTGGCAAGAAGCTCGAGACAACTGCACAAAACGGAACGCAGATTTGACTGTTATAGACAGTCCAGATGAACAGGTACAGCACAGTTAACTTAGCTTAACTGTATGATAATTGTGTGTGTATGTAAAGATGTATATGAGGAACATACATTAATGTGAGCTCTTCAGTAGCAGACTGAAAGAACAGAGTTGGCAAAACTACAATCAAGTTGGAAATGGGTTTAAAAAGAAAATCATCTAAAATGAAACTGACAAAAAGGTTTAGCAAACTAAAACATAACTGCATATTGTTCTATACTGTATCAGACGTACATCTATGACCACAGTTGGGGTAGCAGAGATGAAACTGATGGCTACTGGGTTGGTTTGACATCTGAAAGTGGAAGATGGCGCTGGGTTGATGGACGTAACCTGACTGAAGAGTAAGAATACATTAAAAAAAAACTCCAAGAATCATGAAGTCTAACTAGCATTATATATCTATTTGTTTATTTATTATATATTCAATCATTCATTTCTTCTCTCAGGTACTGGACAACACCACCAGGTGATGGTCTCTGTGCAACATCTGTCGAAAAGAAATCCACATTCGCTGTGAACTGTACTACACAGAAGCGATGGATCTGTGAAATGAAAGCGTTGAATGTTTAGCCATTGCTTTCAGGCTTTGGACATTAGCAAAATTGTGGTGACATACCAATTTTTTTTTTTTTTTAATCCAGTGGGTTGCTCATATTCACACACATGAATCACTTTCTATATGATTCTGTTACTACATTACTTACTACAGTATTTGTATTTCCGCTTTCCGGTGGTAACCAGACAGTATATGACCTATGGTGAACTTCTCCCCAACACATAGTAGGCTACTCAGTGGACACACACATTTGCAATCAAAGGACCATGATGGATATACGTTCTCAAGCTTTTTTTGTGTTTTATCCTTTTGACAGATATATACTTGTATGTTCATGTATATGCATTTTTGTGAATAAAAATGTCAATCAAACAAACTTAGCAATTTACCATGTTTTTTTTTTTTTTTTTTTTACAAAAACTGTTTTGTCAGGCACAAGTATGTTTGTTAAAGGAGTAGTTCGACCCAAAAAAAATATTTTATTCTATCAATTACACACCCCATGAAGCCTTGAATTCGTAGATATTTTTTTGTTTTTGGCACATTCCTGAACCAATAATTTGATGACTCTGCCTTTAAATGTTTTTTTTTTTTTACATTGGACGACTGAATGTAGAATGGCATTTTTTTTTTATGGCTTTTACATTGGACAACATAGTGTAGTATCGCATTTTCTATGTTTTTACATTATATGACATGGTGTAGCATGGCATTTTTTTACATTGAATTACATACTGTAGTGTACTGTACTTTGTAGTGACTTTTTTTTTCACCATTGTGTCACTACCGAAACGAAAGTTTGTCACTACCGAAACGAAAGTTAAATCCGAAAAAATCACTAAGTGTGGAGGCCAAAATCTTCCCCCCAAAAACCTGTTAGGAGTACGTTTCAGGCAATTTAGAGTTGATTGGTAATTTTCGTTTCGGTAAAATTTATTTTACCGAAACGAAAGTTAAATCCGAAAAAATCACTAAGTGTGGAGGCCAAAATCGTCCCCCCAAAAACCTGTTAGGAGTACGTTTCAGGCAATTTAGAGTTGATTGGTAGTACTTTGTAGTGACTTTTTTTTTTTCACCATTGTGTCACTACCGAAACGAAAGTTTGTCACTACCGAAACGAAAGTTAAATCCGAAAAAATCACTAAGTGTGGAGGCCAAAATCGTCCCCCCAAAAACCTGTTAGGAGTACGTTTCAGGCAATTTAGAGTTGATTGGTAATTTTCGTTTCGGTAAAATTTATTTTACCGAAACGAAAGTTAAATCCAAAAAAATCACTAAGTGTGGAGGCCAAAATCGTCCCCCCAAAAACCTGTTAGGAGTACGTTTCAGGCAATTTAGAGTTGATTGGTAGTACTTTGTAGTGACTTTTTTTTTTTCACCATTGTGTCACTACCGAAACGAAAGTTTGTCACTACCGAAACGAAAGTTAAATCCGAAAAAATCACTAAGTGTGGAGGCCAAAATCGTCCCCCCAAAAACCTGTTAGGAGTACGTTTCAGGCAATTTAGAGTTGATTGGTAATTTTCGTTTCGGTAAAATTTATTTTACCGAAACGAAAGTTAAATCCAAAAAAATCACTAAGTGTGGAGGCCAAAATCGTCCCCCCAAAAACCTGTTAGGAGTACGTTTCAGGCAATTTAGAGTTGATTGGTAGTACTTTGTAGTGACTTTTTTTTCACCATTGTGTCACTACCGAAACGAAAGTTTGTCACTACCGAAACGAAAGTTAAATCCGAAAAAATCACTAAGTGTGGAGGCCAAAATCGTCCCCCCAAAAACCTGTTAGGAGTACGTTTCAGGCAATTTAGAGTTGATTGGTAGTACTTTGTAGTGACTTTTTTTTCACCATTGTGTCACTACCGAAACGAAAGTTTGTCACTACCGAAACGAAAGTTAAATCCGAAAAAATCACTAAGTGTGGAGGCCAAAATCGTCCCCCCAAAAACCTGTTAGGAGTACGTTTCAGGCAATTTAGAGTTGATTGGTAGTACTTTGTAGTGACTTTTTTTTTTCACCATTGTGTCACTACCGAAACGAAAGTTAAATCCGAAAAAATCAGTAAGTGTGGAGGCCAAAATCGTCCCCCCAAAAACCTGTTAGGAGTACGTTTCAGGCAATTTAGAGTTGATTGGTAGTACTTTGTAGTGACTTTTGTTTTTTCACCATTGTGTCACTACCGAAACGAAAGTTTGTCACTACCGAAACGAAAGTTAAATCCGAAAAAATCACTAAGTGTGGAGGCCAAAATCTTCCCCCCAAAAACCTGTTAGGAGTACGTTTCAGGCAATTTAGAGTTGATTGGTAATTTTCGTTTCGGTAAAATGTATTTTACCGAAACGAAAGTTAAATCCGAAAAAATCACTAAGTGTGGAGGCCAAAATTGTCCCCCAAAAACCTGTTAGGAGTACGTTTCAGGCAATTTAGAGTTGATTGGTAGTACTTTGTAGTGACTTTTGTTTTTTCACCATTGTGTCACTACCGAAACGAAAGTTTGTCACTACCGAAACGAAAGTTAAATCCGAAAAAATCACTAAGTGTGGAGGCCAAAATCGTCCCCCCAAAAACCTGTTAGGAGTACGTTTCAGGCAATTTAGAGTTGATTGGTAATTTCCGTTCCGGTAAAATTTATTTTACCGAAACGAAAGTTAAATCCAAAAAAATCACTAAGAGTGGAGGCCAAAATCGTCCCCCCAAAAACCTGTTAGGAGTACGTTTCAGGCAATTTAGAGTTGATTGGTAGTACTGTATCTTCTTCACCCTGAAGAAGCAAACAAGCGAAACGCGTTGTGCAAATAAAGAAAGCAAACTCAGTCCTGGAGTTGTGCGGTCCCTTCTTTTGAAGGTTTTTCCTTTTAGTTATATACATCTCTTGCACTGACCTGCACCTCCAGTCGAGGTCTTACAAAGATGTGCACGAGTCTTATTTAGTTCATATATATATATATATATATATATATACATAAATATATGTTTTTTTTTTGTTTACGTAGAAACTCATGTACATTCTGGGTTAAAATGGTTAATTTAATTATTGAATAAATAGCATTAAAAAATACATAATGTTAAAAGGTTTATATATTACAAAAAATGCTGTGCCTATTGCTGAGAGGATTTACAGTAATTGGGCAAAGAGTCACATGGTCAGAGTGAAGCTGTCAACCAGTCAGAAGCAAGCAGAGTTGACACAGAGAGGACTCTCTCTCTCTACGTCGTCCTCAGGCGAGCCGGTGGCAGTGGCCGGCTAGTCTCACCCTCCTGAGTCATGTTTAAGAGAAACGTCAGAGAGAGAGAGAATAATATTGCTACAGTTCATGGTAAATGTGTGTCTGTTACATATTGGTCTGTGGATATGTAATGTGTTGGGAACAGGAGTAGAAGACTAGTAGCATAGATTAGATTAGATTAGATGTCTTTATTGTCCACAAGGGAAAATTGTTTTGCTCAGGTCAATGCATACATTCAACAAGACAATACATAAATAAACACCACAATTAAAACACCTAGCAAAGTACTTCAATTCTATAATAAAAGATAAAAAGTTCTAAAAATGTAAAAGAGACTTTAAAAGAAAGCAATGTCCTCTCCACACTTGTGGAGCACCCACCCCATAGGTCCAACACACAACGCCTCGCAGCGCAACGCGAGGCGTTGTGTGCTTGTAGATCTGCTATTTTGGCTAATGTCCCCCTCCGAATAGAGATGCTAGAGTTCAAATAGTTAATGCAAAATAAAAGAGTTCCCTATCACACAAATATTTGGAGGCCCCCCTCTAGTAACTCTGAGGACCCACTAGGGGTCCCGGACCCCCCGTTGAAGACCCCTGGTATAGAAGGTAAAGCCGGTCTGTTACCTTGTTGTCTCGTGCGCTCCAGAACCCAAGAAGCTTTGTTGGAGCAAAGAAAGAAACTATTATTCATTCATTTATTTATTCATTAATTCTTATTCTATTTTATTTTATTGTGTACAGCACACAATATCCAGTTGAAACAAAGTCACAGTTATCTAACTTTGACTTGCCTATAATAGTGCGGTGGCTTATTTTGTCTTATTTTACTTACTGAATTGTCTTCGTGTGACGGTGGCCAGGTTGTCACATGTAACTTGCCACTTCTTTTTAGAATGCTGACACTCTTTACTTTGTCTCAACAATAAATAAATAACAATACACATTAAACTCACAACAATAAAATATCAGTTGCACGGTAAAGTGCGGGGTGCGTAATTACTGTGAGAATAATACTGTTTGTTAGGTACTGCAAGACTACGCCACCTTTTTATTTAAGAGGTAGGGTCCTCTGTAACACTCTTTCTTAGGCTATTCACAGGTTCGAGTTTACCCAGGTAAGTACAATACTTTTAAATGAGAACAACACTTCAACACATATCCCTTGGAGAAAGCTGGACGGAAACAGGTTTGTATAAAAAGGTAATCTATTTTATTAAGCTAATACAGTGGCGTCTATAAGCCATAAAATATTGAAAAGCATAAACAAAATATAACACTAATTCTAAAACCTCAACCTCCTAATGCGCCCACTAACTAACTAAAATACAGGAATACAGACAATCACCAAACACTAAAAACAGACAGGGCTTGTGCAAACTATAGCAAATAAATAATGAATTTAGCGTTAAAGTGCCAACTATTACTGAAGCAGTAAAGTGCCAAGTGCCAATTCAATTGCTATATGTCATATACTCATCACGGTTCAATGCAAAAGGTGGGAATGTCCTTATATGGGGTTTAACTGGAGCGGGGGTTTAGGCCAGGAATCACTGTCTCTTCTTGTCTTCGTGCGTATTGCCTGCAATCATAGAAACTAGAACCAGTTCATCTGTTCAGGTATATTTCACATATGAGGTTTAGGACCGTGGGTTTATAAAGGTAACGTTGCATAGAAGGACACTTACTCGCCCGCCAGACTGTACGTCTGGCTTTGAGGGTGTGAAGCGCGCAACGTTATCGCCACTGGACCTCTCCTCCGTTCCTTGGTTCGTCTGTCTGTCCTCCCCGTCTCTGCTGCTACTGCGCCGTCTGCTCACCGTCCGCTGCTGGTGGCTTGGTACGTGCCGCGATCACTGTATTCCCCACCTCTGCTCCGTGGTATGTCTGCTCCTCCTGTGCACAACCGTCCCTTCTGGCTGTCACTTCCACACTGCCCTGTATGCCTGTCTCTCTGCTGTCCAAGTGGCTCGCGCTCACTTTTGAATAAGGTGGGCCACACCCTACTCCGCCCTCATTCGCTCTGCCACCAGCGTGACCTGGGGACATTGGCCGTCCGCTGTCACAAGGCCAATGTCACACAGCCTATAGGGGAGTCCAATGTCAAGTGGCTCGGGGACCGGGGGGAAATACATTGTCAACCATAAAACATGCAGTGCAGAAATATAGTTAAGAGAATGATGTTTTTAAGTGCGTAATACAGGTTTTTCATCATCAATAAAAAATGTTACAATTTGGTTTCACCCCCCTGCTTTGACCCTGTCACATCCCCCCCCACTTTTCCGTTGCCAGTCCCTGCAACTGTCCCTAATCATGTCCATACCTCTGGGGTGGCTGGCCTATATTTGCTCTTCCCGAGCGCCGTGGCTCATCTGGTGCTCTCGGGACGGAGAGAAACCCATAATACTGCGGCGTTGTTGCTTCTACCTGCTCGGGCTGCACTACAGCTGGGGGGTCCTCGTGGGGCGACCTGGGGGCTACACACACTTTCAACGCATTTCTATGTATGGTCTTTTCTCGCCCCCCCTTCTCGGGTCTGACTCGGTACACCAACCCCGTAGCTCCCACCTGTTCCATCACTGCGTAAGGCTCGGGGTCCCACCACGTACTCAATTTCCCCTGGCCATCTCTCTTCCTATTTCGAATCCACACTCTCTCTCCTGGTAATAGGGGTGTAATACCGGCCCTACGGTCATAAACCTGCTTTCTCCTCTTGGCCGTTTCTCCCATCCTCTCCCCTGCGGTCCTATAAGCTGTCGCCATTCTCTGTTGGTGGTCCTGTACCCAGCCACCCACTCCCATGCGCTCTTGCGCTGACTGCACTCCTAACTGGACATCTATAGGGCGCCTCAAATGTCGGCCAAACATTAAGTAGGCGGGGGCATAACCCGTAGCACTATGGATCGTGTTGTTATAAGCATGAACTAACTCGGGTAAGTGCTCATTCCATCTTCCTTGTTTATCAGTGTCTAGTGATCGCAACATGTTCAGTAATGTCTGATTAAATCGTTCCACTCCACCGTTCCCAGCCGGGTGGTACGGAGTGGTGCGACTTTTTGCAATACCATAAGTCTGACATAAATGGTGCATTAACTCGGACTCGAAGTTGGGGCCTCGATCTGAGTGGAACCGGGCCGGACAGCCGAACGGCTGGATAATATGCGTCCATAACGCACGGACAGTGGTGTGCGCAGTCTGGTCTCGGGTGGCAATAGCCCAACTATAACGGGTGAATAAGTCAGTAGCTACCAGAATGTTTTGCCACGCATCAGCAGGCCTACCTAATGTGAGGAAATCAATGGCTATTACTTCTAGTGGATATGAGACTTCAAAGGGTTGTAAGGGGGCCCGAGGCTCTGACCTGTTCCTCTGCAGGCTGCAGGCGACACAACCCTGTTGTAACTGACGCACCGCTCCCTCCATGCCTGGCCAATAGAACCGACGTCGCAGCTGGGCCAAGGTCCTCTCCAACCCAGCATGCGCCGCGGCCGTGTGGATTCCTCTCCATACCTCCTCTCTGCGTGAACCTGGACAAATGATCTGTGAGTATTGTTCTTTGGTATAAGGATCGGTCACCTTCCTATATAACACATGATTTCGTATAATCAGTTTGTTCCACTGGCGTAACAGTTGCCGCGCTCCCCGAGTCCAATTCTTCCTCTCCACCATATTAGGGGCTCTCCCCCGTTCCACGCACCTCTTCACCACCTGCACATCTGGATCCCGATCCTGCGTCTCTCTCCACTCATCCTCCCGGGCTGCTGGCGTCGATTGTACAGCCGCCACATCTACAGGCTGCACTGGGAACCGCGATAGGGCATCAGCGTTGGCGTTGTTTTTGCCCGGTCGATACTTGATGTCGAAAGTAAACGACGCAAGTTGAGCAGCCCACCGTTGTTCCACAGCTCCCAATCTAGCCGTTTGGAGATGCGCAACAGGGTTATTGTCCGTGAATATTGTGAATCGAGCGCCAGTGAGATAATCTTTAAACTTCTCGGTCACGGCCCATTTAAGGGCCAAAAGCTCCAATTTGAACGAGCTATAATTTGCGTCATTCTGCTCGGTCGGGTGGAGACTGCGGCTTGCATAAGCTATTACACGTTCGTGACCGTCTTGGACCTGGGCTAGAACCGCTCCCAACCCACGGCCACTCGCATCAGTGTAAACCACAAAAGGCTGTGTATAATCCGCATACGCTAACACCGGGGCTTGTGTGAGGGCACTCTTTAACGCATCAAACGCCCGCTGGCACTCCGAAGTCCACTCGACTTTACACTGGTGGGATTTTACGTCATTTGGGATTCCTATCAATAAGTTGTTTAAGGGTCGTGCTATAGCAGCAAAAGAGGACACGAAACGCCTATAGTAACCCGCTAGACCTAGAAACGCGCGGACCTCGCGGACCGTTGAGGGTGGTGTCCAGTCCCGCACTGCCACCACTTTCTCCGGATCGGGCCGCACTCCCTCTTTGTCCACGACATGGCCCAGAAATTGCACTTCCCTCCGCAGAAGTTTGCATTTGTCTAACCGCAGCTTCAGTCCATGTCTCCACAGGCGTTGGAAGACGAGCTCGAGGTGCTGTAGATGAGAGGAGAAGTCAGGTGAATATACTATAATGTCATCAAGATATACCAGCAAGGATTCTGTCACCTGACCACTCAGACACTGCTGCATCAGCCTCTGGAACGTCGCGGGCGCATTACAAAGCCCGAACGGCATGCGTTGAAACTCGAACAGGCCCAGCGGGGTCGTAAAGGCGGTCTTCTCCCGGTCCCGGGGATCCATTCCTACTTGCCAATACCCGCTGGCCAGGTCTAACGTGGAGAACCATTGCGCCTTCGTCAGGCTGGTGAGCGTCTCTTCTATCCTGGGTAGGGGGAAGGCGTCCTTGTGCGTCACGGCGTTAAGTTTCCTGTAGTCGACGCAGAACCTCCAGCTGCCATCTTTCTTCTTGACCAGTACGATAGGTGCCGCCCACGGACTGCAACTCTCCTTGATGACTCCCTTCTCCAGCATCTCATTCAGGAGGGTCTTCATCTCCCGGTACATGGAGGGCGGCAACGGCCGGTGTCGCTCTCGTATGGGTGCCGCGTCTCCGGTCGGTATCTGGTGTTGCACGACGTCCGTCCGTCCGAAATCCTCGTCATGGATGGCGAACACCTTCTTCCACCGACACAACATCTCGTGTAACTCTCTCTTCTGCGCCTCCGGCAGGTCATCACGCTCCGTCAACACTTCCATCTCTTCGGGCAGGGTCTTCAGTGGTCCATCATCTTCCACACTGATTACGGCCACTTCCACCTCTCCGTCGGTCCCCAGGGACAGGCTCAGGTCCCTGCCGCCTCGGACATCCGCTTCTTCCACCGGGTACAGCCTCCCCAGCTTCTGGTGGCGGTCCAGGACCAGACTATATGCGTGTGGGTTGCACACTCGTATGGGAACACGTCCGTGGCGCACCGTGACGAGGGCACGGGCCACTCCCAAATCTTTTCCATCCGGCAAGGCTTCCATCAAGGCCTCGTAGTCCGCTCCATTTGGTCCTCTCCAAGCGCGGCCCCAGATCATCACTTCACTCTGCGCGGGGATTCGAATCTTCCGCCGGCCGACCGGCCACACATAACCGATGGACCCATCTTCGTTCGTCACTGCCTCCACCCTCCTACAGGTGGCGAATGCGTCCTTCCACAGCGTCCTTCCCTGCTGACATGGAAACACAGGCCTCCCAGGCCATTTAAAGAGGGCATGCCATACAGCGTTCACGACATTCATCCCAATAATCAGCGGTTGAGTACAATGTTCATCTTTCACGATTACAACTCCTCTCCCTGGGATCTTCATTCCCTCCAGCTCTAGGTCCAATATGGCATAGCCAGTGTACGGTAAGTCAAGACCATTAGCGGCGCGTAATTTAAAAACAAGGGGCCCATTTCCCAACGTTAGGTGTGAGAATTTTTCCTCAAATAAGCTTTGCTGCATTAATGTGACTTGTGACCCAGTATCCAGTAACCCCCTTAAGTGGACTCCTCCCATAGTGATCCCAATAGTCGGACAGTCCCCAATAAACACTTCATTAGCCCTTGATCTGGCGAGTGCGCGCTGCACCCCTGTCTCCCGGACCTCGGCGACAGGGCGTACTAGTTTAAATGATTGGGGTCAGATTTACAAAAGCGAGCAATGTGCCCAGACTGCCTACAGCTCCTACAGATCGGCCTACCTCCCTCATCCCACTCGTTGCGTTGGTACGGCTCCCGGCGTCGTTCAGATGGAGGCGAACCGCGAGGTCGTGTATCGGTGGTGTTGGGTCGAAGGAGCGGTCTGATCTCTTTCATGAGCTCCTGCGTAAACCCCTGCATTTGCGATTTGACGTCTTCCATAATCTCCTGTTTCAGTTTCTCTCTCCATTCAGATTCCTGTGAGGGTGTTGGGATAGAGACAGGTTTAACAGCATGGCACAAGATTTCAGCAGTCCCTTCTCTTCTATGTTCAGTGTCTAGTAGGAAGGCCTCATTTTTTAGGGCGGCGAAGTCTTCTGTGGGGTTTCGACGGGCATATATTCTTAAGGCTTGACCCAGAGGGCCTTCAGACAGTCCTACAAGTAACTGCTCTCGCAGAATGGCATCGGAGGGAGCGGTGTCTGGGTCGAGCCGCCGCAGCCCGCAGAACAACTCTCTAAGCCTCAAAATATAAGCCTGCACACTTTCGCCTGCGCGTTGCGCACAGCCATAGAACAAGGCACGAGCTTGGGAAGCAGAAACAGATGTTTTATACAACGTGTCTAAACATTTAAAGACTTTGGCCACTGTATTGCGATCTTCCTTGTCAATTACACTAATTTGTCGCTTAGCTTCCTCAGTAAGGGTCTGTACTACAAAAGCAACTTTTTTCTCCTCTGTTAAATCCTGAGTGCCCAATAATCCTTTAATCTGTTCTCTCCATTCCCTGTATTTCTCCTCACCTTCTATGCCCGAAAACTTAGGTAGCCACGGTGCCCCTGGATACACTGGCATCATCATCATTACTTTCTTGATTCAACCAAACAAAACAAAACAAAAAGCAGCAAAACAGCAAAATTTCAATACAGTTTCTCTTAGGGATTTTGTGTTGTTCTCTACCCAGTCCTGCCGCGCTACGCCAAATATGTGACGGTGGCCAGGTTGTCACATGTAACTTGCCACTTCTTTTTAGAATGCTGACACTCTTTACTTTGTCTCAACAATAAATAAATAACAATACACATTAAACTCACAACAATAAAATATCAGTTGCACGGTAAAGTGCGGGGTGCGTAATTACTGTGAGAATAATACTGTTTGTTAGGTACTGCAAGACTACGCCACCTTTTTATTTAAGAGGTAGGGTCCTCTGTAACACTCTTTCTTAGGCTATTCACAGGTTCGAGTTTACCCAGGTAAGTACAATACTTTTAAATGAGAACAACACTTCAACACATATCCCTTGGAGAAAGCTGGACGGAAACAGGTTTGTATAAAAAGGTAATCTATTTTATTAAGCTAATACAGTGGCGTCTATAAGCCATAAAATATTGAAAAGCATAAACAAAATATAACACTAATTCTAAAACCTCAACCTCCTAATGCGCCCACTAACTAACTAAAATACAGGAATACAGACAATCACCAAACACTAAAAACAGACAGGGCTTGTGCAAACTATAGCAAATAAATAATGAATTTAGCGTTAAAGTGCCAACTATTACTGAAGCAGTAAAGTGCCAAGTGCCAATTCAATTGCTATATGTCATATACTCATCACGGTTCAATGCAAAAGGTGGGAATGTCCTTATATGGGGTTTAACTGGAGCGGGGGTTTAGGCCAGGAATCACTGTCTCTTCTTGTCTTCGTGCGTATTGCCTGCAATCATAGAAACTAGAACCAGTTCATCTGTTCAGGTATATTTCACATATGAGGTTTAGGACCGTGGGTTTATAAAGGTAACGTTGCATAGAAGGACACTTACTCGCCCGCCAGACTGTACGTCTGGCTTTGAGGGTGTGAAGCGCGCAACGTTATCGCCACTGGACCTCTCCTCCGTTCCTTGGTTCGTCTGTCTGTCCTCCCCGTCTCTGCTGCTACTGCGCCGTCTGCTCACCGTCCGCTGCTGGTGGCTTGGTACGTGCCGCGATCACTGTATTCCCCACCTCTGCTCCGTGGTATGTCTGCTCCTCCTGTGCACAACCGTCCCTTCTGGCTGTCACTTCCACACTGCCCTGTATGCCTGTCTCTCTGCTGTCCAAGTGGCTCGCGCTCACTTTTGAATAAGGTGGGCCACACCCTACTCCGCCCTCATTCGCTCTGCCACCAGCGTGACCTGGGGACATTGGCCGTCCGCTGTCACAAGGCCAATGTCACACAGCCTATAGGGGAGTCCAATGTCAAGTGGCTCGGGGACCGGGGGGAAATACATTGTCAACCATAAAACATGCAGTGCAGAAATATAGTTAAGAGAATGATGTTTTTAAGTGCGTAATACAGGTTTTTCATCATCAATAAAAAATGTTACAATTTGGTTTCACCCCCCTGCTTTGACCCTGTCACATTCGTTTGCTAGAACTGAACTAAACTTTGTTCAATTAAAACAAAAAGTATTTCTCTCGGTCGTTATTTATTACTCAACAGGTGTGCTTGCTTAACGTGTCAGACGGTCCCTAGAAGAAGGTACTGTTTTCATCCAGGCTGTAAATAAGGTACCAGCTGAATGACAGTGTTACTTTAAAGCACCTTACATTTATGTCATATCATATACTCTATACTAAACATACTCTAAACGTCGTTTAACCACTTAGACCCCAGCATTTTCTGGGGGGAACATTAGCCAAAAAATGTACAATCTACAAGCTCACAACGCGTCGCAAGGCGACGCTTGTGAGCTTGTAGATCGGCTATTTTTGTCAAAGAGATTTGCTGTACAGTAGATGGAAAAAGAACGCAGTGAGGTGAAGTGGTGAAACTGAAGTGATATTGATGAATTCCAAGTATTATCAAAGTATTCTGCAGCACCCCTGGCCCGGCACCCTAGGGTGCAACGGGGGGGGGGGGGGGGGGGGACTACTTTAAGGAACCCTGCTCTGGAATTGCTCCATACTCCCTAGGACAGTGGTTCTCAACATTTTCAGGCCGCGACCCCCGGAAATAATCATATTTGGACTGGGGACCCCCTGAAATAATCATATTTGGACTGGGGACCCCCCACAATAATCATATTTAAACTGGGGACCCCCCACCCTGACAAGCACTTGGAATTGTAGGAGTTGAGGCATTACATTTAGTTTGACTCGGTTCCACAGATAAATATTGTGAAAATAGCAGATCTACAAGCTCACAACACCTCACAAAGCGAGGCGTTGTGAGCTTGTAGATCGGCTATTTTGAAAAAGTTTGCCTCTGTCTTTATTCTATATTCTTTGACAATTTGGCCAATAATATGTTTGACTAGTTTATATAGTTTGTTGATTACTTTTGATGTAATAATGGTGTTTTTATTTTCTTTCTTACTTTGTTTGGTATTAACAAGGTCTTTAAAGTCCTTAAATTGTCACTTCACTGACATCTGGGACCCCCCCGCCTAAAAAATAAATAATCATGTGGGGACCCCCCTCGGGGTCCCGACCCACAGGTTGAGAACCACTGCCCTAGGAAGCAGGGAGGGGCGGGGCTATTTAAGTCCTCTAGTTGTCGCCCCTCCCCCTCTCTCACACCCCTACCAGCAAACACAAATGTTTGTGGTCCAGACAGTGTGTTTGTGTGTAAAAACAAACAGTCTTATAGTGAAATAAACAACTTATAATGTAACATTACTCTACATGGGCGTTAAGTTCTCAGTGTTTTAGCAGGCTGGTGAAACAAGCTGCTACTAAAACACACTGTGGAAACATTTCCACCCATCCAGACCAGACAGGTGAGTTTTCTACTGTGTGTTACTGTAGCTACTTAGCTAATTAACTGCTCAGTATTAAGGAATTGATGAAATTGCGTGTAATTTCACTTTTATTTGACTTGGTAAAAAGCAGCAACTGGTCAGGATGAAGCATTGTTGTGTGATGTGAATATGAGCTGTTTGTTTTAGCCCTGAAACATGACCGTCATATCATGATTCATGACCAGTCATGGATGAACTTCAACCTGGTGTTTGCACGTTCTTTATTACGGTCTATACATCTACATAACCATTCAGATTTCGAATATAAAGTGCTTACCTCATGATCACGGATGTTATAATTATGTACGGGTTCTCAGAATTACCTGTATCTTCCGTATTGTTCAATAAAAAGCATTTTAATCCGATCGGTGGCCATTTTCTCCGTCTTTTTGCCATGTGCTTCAAACCTCGCTAACCTATCGGTTGGGAGGTGTATTGCACTCTGCTACAATATAACTCTATGAGGAAAATGGCCACCGATCAGATTAAAATGCTTTTTATTGAACCACACGGAAGATACGGGTACTTATGAGGACCCGTACATTATTATAACATCCGTGGCCATGAGGTCAGTACTTTATATTATAAATATGAACGTTTATGTAGATGTACGGGTTGTAAATAGAGAAAGTGCAAACACCAGGTTGAAGTTACTCCATGACGGTCGTGATGCTGACAGTCCATGTAGGCCTAGTCAGTGGTGTAAAGTAACTAAGTACATGTACTCAAGTCAAGTACTGTACTTGAGTACAATTTTGAGGAACTTTTACTTAACTGGAGTTCCAATTTTCAATGCTTTTACTTCTACTCCACTACAATCATATGAAAACTTTAGTTATATATATATATATATATATATATATATATATATATATATATATATATATATATATATATATATATATCAAAAATAGCAGATCTACAAGCTCACAACGTGAGCACGGTCTGAGCTATTGTCACAATATTTGTATACATTTTGGAAACTTTAAAAGAGACATTTCTGCATAATGAGTACCCTTACTTTGGCACTTTGAGTATATTTTTGATGCCAATACTTTTGTACTTTGACTCAAGTATGTTTTTAATAGCCTACAGTGCTTTTACTTGTATTTCTACATTGTGGTATTGATACATTTACTTAAAACATGCAAGTACTTTTTCCATCACTGGAAGTTGCGTGTCTGTCTGTTTAGTTGTAGATGGAGGTTGAGTGAACAGTAGATGAAATGTCTATTGAATAGTATCCATATGTTCTGAGTGTTTTTAACTACTTTGTTAGTGCTGTGGATTGTCATGTTTAGAGGTAGTGAGGAAGACAGCAGTGCTGGCAGTGATGATGAGTTACATTTTTTTTTTACTTAAAGGGCAAGACCACTTTGGTAGAGGTTTGGGTTGTGTAGTTACCTTGCCATGATGTAACTCCAAAGGTGGGCAAGAAATAAAAAAATAATTGCTCCATTGATTAGAAATTGATAATTCAAAATATGCTCCTCATTGACTTACATGGTACGGTAAAACTGCTCTCAAAGTCACTCTTTTAGCACAAAAACAAACGCAAACAAAGTTGATTCAGACAATATAGAACATCACCAAACCCAGTACTGTTTTTTTTTAAATATAAATGTCAACTTCCTGTTGATTTTGCCATTTTTAGTAGTAGAAAACCCGGACTGGATCGGCGGATCCGGATACAGATCTTCAAATTGTAAAATCAACAGGAAGTTGACATTTTTATTTAAAAAAAAAACAGTACTGGGTTTGGTGATGCTCTATATTGTCTGAATCAGCCACGTTTGGGTTCATTTATGTGCTAAAAGAGTGACTTTGAGAGCTGTTTTACCATACAATGTAAGTCAATGAGGAGCACATTTTGAATTATCAATTTCTAATCAATGGAGCAATTATTTTTTTATTTCTTGCCCACCTTTGGAGTTACATCATGGCAAGGTAACTACACAACCCAAACCTCTACTAAAGTGGTCTTACCCTTTAAGTACAAGTATCAATACTGCAATATAGAACTATTTTAAAAGTCCGGAATTAAAAATGTACAAAAGTATTGGCATTAAAATGTACCAAAAGTAAAGTACTCATTGTGCAGAATGTCCCATTTCAAGTTCTCAAATGTATAACAATCTCTTGAAAGACCTACAAGCTCACAATGCATAGCGATGCGACTCATTGTGAGCTTGTAGATCGGCTATTTTCAAATGGCCGAAATGTATATAGGGCTGAAGTTGGATGTATGTTTTGTAATAATTAAATGAAAGCTAAAGTAAAGTGTTTTTTGTCAATATATCATCTGCTTTTAGAAGCAATTGAAAATACAAATTACAAATAATGTTGAGTACTTTGTTGACGCCCCCTAGTGGCCAAGTTGAATATTTTCCAGCTCTCCATGATGATCAGAAGCCTAAGACTTAATGACACTTTAGTTAATCCACTTGAATCCCCAGTATCCTGGGGGGAACGTTGGCATGAATAGCCGATCTACAAGCTCACAATGCACGCAACGTGTAGTGAGCTTTTTTTGGCGAATCGATTTCTGTAGAGTGAAAGAAGAGCGTACCAAATGTGCAGCCGGGAATGAGAAATCAAGGCAAAAGTTACTAAAGGGCTGAGCCATGTAGAATGAATGGACTGCCTTCACTAGAACGCTCCTGCTCAGGAGCACAGATTTCCGCCAATCTCTGCCAGGCCAGGCTGTCTACCCAGGGCCCACAAACTTTGGAAGTCAGTCAGTCATAGCCACTTGGAATGAGATTTTTTTTTTTACTTTTCAAAGAATGTTAATTAATCTTAAGGAATAATCAGAAAATGACAGTTGATAAAACCCAAAGTTTCTATTGTAACGCTGGGGTACTATTACACATGTGTGTCCTGTTGCTTTGATTGAGGGAGGTGTCACTGATTTGGGGGTTGGCTACACGTGTGCCGGGGAGGTAAAAGAGTTAAAGGAGAATTTTGGACTAAGGTTTTCTTACCTTTTCTATGATGTTATGATATCTTAGGATGAATGGTACAGTAGAAAAATAATTTGTAAACTTTGTTGAGGTGTGAATTTAAAGTAGTTTTAAATCTATGTGTGTGTTCCTGGTCAAATAGGTTCCTGCACGGCGTGCAAGACGCCGCTGGAAGGCTCAACCAGAGGATGCCCGTAGAGATGGAGAATCTCTCTCTATCCATGGATTTGTCTGCATGGGGAGGATTCCTCCGCGCCGATGACCTGGGTCTTCGGTGGTTCTGAGACAGTTTTTAAGTTGCTTGATTCAGTATTTAGATATTTGATATTCATTTAATCAGACACGCCCCCTTCCTATACAAACCCATTGTGACTTCAAACTCCATTTTAACCATGTTAGATTCATCAGAAACACCCGTCCTTGGTTCTGGTGACTGATATTGACCTTCTAGTGTGTGAGTAGACTGGGTTTTTGCAATAAGTTTTTTCATTTATTTCTTTTTTTTAACCGTTTTATTCATTTACTCCAAAAGATTTTGTAAATAAATAAAAAAAGTAATTGAAAAAACACGGTCCCACACATTAGAAGGTTCACATCAGTCACCAGAACCAAGGACGGGTGTTTTCAATGAATGTAACATGGTTACAATGGAGTTTGAAGTTAACGATGGGTTTGTATAGGAAGGGGGCGTGTCTGATACAATGTATATCATCAAATATCTAAATACTGAATCAAGCAATTTAAAGTGTCTGAGGTGAATCACAAAAGCAGAGTGGACGTTAAAATGAACTCAAACAAGTTTGTAAGTGAAATATCCCTTTACGGTTATTTGTCATGTGCAATTTACAAAATACATCATCATTTTGGGGGTCCTTCACATGGAAAAGTTAGGATTTAGAAAACATTTTTAGATATGTATTTGGCCAGGGACCCCCATCTCAGAATGTTTTGTTCCAGACACCCCCAGAAGCAAAGATTTGAGTTACAGATGTTAAAAAACATGTATATATTCAAAGATTTGAACACATTTTCAGGATTTTTCAAAAATAGCAGATCTACAAGCTCATAGCGCTTGTATATCTGCTATTTTTGAATAGCCAAATAAATCTTACAATGACACAGATGCGTTCCCGGTCTTAAAGGGTAATAGTTCACCCCCAAAATAACTTATTTCTAACGATCAGTCACCCCTGAAGACTTGAATTTGTGGATATTTTGTTGTTTTTGTCTCATTCCTAAGCCAATCATTTGATGACCTGAATTTGATGGCAGCGGTTCCGGTAGGATACACAAAGAGTCTCCTTTGTTTCTCCTACCGGAACCGCTGCCTACCAGTCCGCTGGTCATCAAATTATTGTCTTAGGAATGAGACAAAAACTAAAAGATATCCATGAATTCAAGTCTCCATGGGGTGACTAATTGATAGACTATCCCTTTAATGGATTAATGTGCTGCCTGCTATTGCCACTGAGCATGCTGTGTAGGGCAGGCTATAGGGCTGTGTCACCGTTATGTGTCACTGCTATGCTGTGTAGGACAGGCTATAGGGCTGTGTCACCGTTATGTGTCACTGCTATGCTGTGTAGGACAGGCTATAGGGCTGTGTCACCTTCTCCGTTCTCTGCACTGGCTCCCCGTAGCAGCTCGCATTCAGTTTAAAACCCTGGTGCTAGCCTATAGGGCAGTGAAAGGAACAGCTCCTTCTTACCTCCGGGTTTTGGTCAATGCCCACACCCCTGCCCGACCACTCCGGTCTGCCACCTCGGGGCGACTGATTCCCTCGCCACTCAACGGTCCTTCTGGTCGATCGACACGGTCACGACTTTTTTCTGTTCTGGCCCCACAGTGGTGGAATGAACTCCCCACTGATGTCAGGACAGCAGAGTCACTGATGTTAGGACAGCAGAGTCACTGATGTTAGGACAGCAGAGTCACTGATGTCAGGACAGCAGGGTCACTGCCCATCTTTCGCCGCAGGCTGAAAACCCACCTCTTCAGGAAACACTACCCTTCCTCTTTGCCTGGCCTACTTGTTGTTAACTAGTTGTACGAACTCTTGTTTTATTTTTGTATTGTTTTATTGGATCTTGTTTACTCGATACACTTATTTGTTTTAGCTCTTGCTCATTTGATTTTGCCATTTTTGTCTCATCTGTTTAAGAAAGTAGGTAGCTGATATATTGCACTTTTACCTTAGCGCTAGGTATACTCTTGGTTGCTTGTTTTTGCAGGAAATGCACTTAAAACTTCTGGTGATTAGTAGTTTTCGTTCCCTACCTATGTTGAATACACTTATTGTAAGTCGCTTTGGATAAAAGCGTCTGCTAAATGACTGTAATGTAATGTATGTGTCACTGCTATGCTGTGTAGGACAGGCTATAGGGCTGTGTCACCGTTATGTGTCACTGCTATGCTGTGTAGGACAGGCTATAGGGCTTTGTCACCGTTATGTGTCACTGCTATGCTGTGTAGGACAGGCTATAGGGCTGTGTCACCGTTATGTGTCACTGCTATGCTGTGTAGGGCAGGCTATAGGGCTGTGTCACCGTTATGTGTCACTGCTATGCTGTGTAGGACAGGCTATAGGGCTGTGTCACCGTTGCAAAACTTACGTTGACGATTGGTTGTCATACAAGTAATTGTGATTAACCATGAATTGTGTTTTTGACATTGAACATATGAATACAATGCCTTTCAGGCACACTGTGTATGAGGTTACATTATACGTATACTAGGCTGTGTATGAGGATACAGTATACGTATACTAGGCTGTGTATGAGGATACAGTATACGTATACTAGGCTGTGTATGAGGATACAGTATACGTATACTAGGCTGTGTATGAGGATACAGTATACGTATACTAGGCTGTGTATGAGGATACAGTATACGTATACTAGGCTGTGTACGAGGATACAGTATACGTATCCTATATGTGGCTCTCGGTCACTTGAATAAATCTTTGTTTCTTTGTTTCTTTCAGATACTCAAGAATACATCCTGGCAGAGGTTCTTCACCCTCCTGTGAAACTACCCAGCCTGCACCCTCCTGTGACTCGTCTAAGCCTGCCTCCGCCACTGTCTACACAAGTCTTTCAAAGAGCTTCTGTCTACAAAGTCTTTCGAAGAGCCGCTGTCTACAAAGTCTTTTGAAGATCCGCTGTCTACAAAGTCTTTCTAAGAGGAGCCGCTGTCTACAAAGTCTTTCGAAGATCCGCTGTCTACAAAGTCTTTCTAAGAGGAGCCGCTGTCTACAAAGTCTTTCGAAGATCCGCTGTCTACAAAGTCTTTCTAAGAGGAATACAAAGTCTTTCGAAGATCCGCTGTCTACAAAGTCTTTCTAAGAGGAATACAAAGTCTTTCGAAGATCCGCTGTCTACAGAGTGGTGGTCTCCACTGGTGGAATTATTTGTACAAAGACCTTGGCCCGCCGGGGGTTTCCTCTGAAGACGCCTCAGGGTAGGAACCTCTTTAGGGCTGTCACGATTATGATGTTTAACTTGAATGCTTGATTAATTGTCGCTCAAATAATTGCGTCGTAGTAACATTTTGAATAAAACTTTTGTCTGAATTTGTGAACAAAAGCCGAACTACAAGCTCAAAACGCATCACGTCGTGATGCGTTTTGAGCGTGTAGTTTGGCTATTTCGACGATTATAACTATTATCCCCAAAATAGTATTGCGATTATCGCAAATACTTGCGATTATGTTATAATTGTGACGGTCCTAATTACTAACCCTAACCTGCTGCTTTTTTTCCAGGTTTTTAGACATAGGCCTCTGTAAATCCGGGCCCCTACCTGGTCATTTGAAAAGGTCCAAAAGACCTGGTCATTTGAAAGGTCACTTTTTGGTAGGTCCCAAAGGTGACCTTTTTTGGGTGTAAAGTCGGGGTGGGGGGAACTATGTAGTTCACACTAATCACATAATCTAAGTTTTTCATTTAAAAGTTTAATTTCTTGCCCAAAGAAGAACAAGAAAGAAGAACAAGAATCACATGAAGCTGCTACATTTTAATGAAGATGATCTGCGTTTTTCCATTTAAAAGTTTAATTCAATTTTAATTTCTTGCCCGAAGAAGAACAAGAACAAGATCAAGATCAAGAACATCATGTCGATGTGTCCCAACATACCTGAACTGAGTCAACAAGATGTACATTTTTAATGATAAATCTCTAAGCAATGGAGCAAGTATTTTTGATTTCTCACCCACCTTTGGAGTTCCATCATCGCAAGGTAACTATACAATCCAATAGCTATACAAGTGATCAGCAGTCTGCTCAAGCATACTGTGCTGTCTACCAGGACCCACTTCTTCATGTATGTTTTGAAGTGTCTAACCCCAGTACGCAGTCTGTTCAGCTAGGTCAATTTCCGGCATCGCAGATCTCCCTCCTTTGATGCCGTCTCCTGGGTCCCAGATGTAGCGGTGACAACGTCTGGGCCCATGCAGAAGACTCCACACTCCTGCTTCCAAGATGCCTCCAGCCATGCCTTTGTAGACAGGTCCTCAGGGATGGAACTGAGCATCTCTTGTTGAATGGGCGGCGGGACTCGAGTCAGTTTGGAGGCAATGCTGTCATAGTGTTGTCATGGAGGATATGCCAATCATGTTTCTGGGCTTTCCTTGGGGCCAGGATGCGAGGGTAGCAGCCTCTCGTTGGAGGCCGGTTGAGGCAATTCCTGCTAGGATTGGTAAGTAGAACATAGGGGTGGGATTCAGGCAACCAGTTATAATCCGGAGAACATTGTTAATGGCAGCATCAACCTTTTTGGCATGTGGGCTTCTACACCAGGCTGAGGCACAGTGTTTGGCTGCAGCGAAGACCAGGGCTTGCCTGGGGATTCGTAGTACTTTGGCAGAGGAATCCTAGGACGTACCAGCGAGACATCAGATTGGCGAGACCCTTGATGACACTTTGGCCTCTGGGTGTTGCTTAGAAGACAGTGTCCTATCCACGTACCTTGGGGCTTGCTGGAACTCCAGGTGATTGTGGTCCATGAACACGTCTAGTTCCCGTTTTGCTTCGCTGTTGTTGAGGGGATATGCTGCCAACACCGTCTTCCCAATGCTGAGCTGCAATTGCCACCTACGAAGGTAGGCTGCTAAGATGTCCATGTGGACATGATGGAGGTCATTGGGGTAGAGCGGATGAGTTGGATTTGACAGACCAGGAGTGTTGGTATAGGTAGAGGCATGGCCGAAGAGCTTTGCCCATCACTCACTTCTTGCTGATGCCGAAGTAAAAACACAGTATTTACCTCATTGTGATAGCTGTATAAGTCTGCAGTACACCTGACTGGTGGCAATAGCCTGGTCGTGATGCGTAGATGTGATCAATCAGGGTGTGCTCTTTGGTCGTTCACAAATAAATCACCACAAAATGCCTCAAAATTGTTTAAAAAGACCACAAATAAAATAACTCAACTGTCACAATACATTTCAAAGAACGCCATTAAAAAGTCACAAAGAAGCCACAAATAATTCCCCCAAAACATGACAATGACCACAAAATATTTCACGAAACCTCCACAAAATGCCACAAAAGAAAAGTCACCTAAAATAAAAAATATCACCAAAAAATCGCAAATACCAAATATGACACAAAATGTCACAAAAATGCCAAATAACAAATACACACATTAAAAACATGTCACAAAAAATTTCAAATGACACAAAAACTGTCAAATGAATGCCACAAAAATGTCAAATGCCACAAAAACTGTCGAATGCCACAAAAATATCAAATGCCACGCAAAAAAAATGCAGCAACAAATTAGCTTATCTCCACTGCAACGACCAAAGAGCTTACCCTGATTGATCACATCTACGCATCAAAACCAGGCAATTGCCACCAGTCAGGTGTACTGCAGACATACAGCTATCACAATAAGGTATATACTGTGTTTTGACTTCGGCGTCAGCAAGAAGTGAGTGATGGGCAAAGCTCTTCAGCCATGCCTCTACCTATACCAACACTCCTGGTCTGTCAAATCCAACTAAGCCGCTCTACCCCAATGACCTCCATCATGTCCACATGGACATCTTAGCAGCCTACCTTCGTAGGTGGCGCCTGCAGCTCAGCATTGGCAAGACGGTGTTGGCAGCTTATCACCTCAACAACAGCGAAGCAGAAAGGGAACCGGATGTGTTCATGGACAACCACCTGGAGTTCCAGCAAGCCCCAAGGTATCTGGATAGGACACTGTCTTTTAAGCAACACCCAGAGGCCAAAGTGTCATCAAGGGTCTCGCCAATCTGATGTCTCGCTGGTACGTCCTGAGATTCCTCTTCCAAGGTACTACGAATCCCCTAGCAAGCCCTGGTCTTCGCTGCAGCCAAACACTGTGCCTCAGCCTGGTGTAGGAGCCCACATGCCAAAAAGGTTGATGCTGCCATTTAGCAACGTTCTCCGGATCATAACTGGTTGCCTGAATCCCACCTGAATGTTCTAATTCCCAATCTTAGCAGGAATCGCCTCAACCGGCCTCCAACAAGAGGCTGCTTACCCTCACATCCTCGCCCTAAGGAAAGCCCAGAAACATGATTGGCATATCCTGCATGACACCTCTATGACAGCGTGCCTCCAAACTGACTCAAGTCCCGCCGCCCATTCAACAAGAGATGCTCAGTTCTATCCCTGAGGACCTGTCTACAAAGGCATGGATGGAGGCATCCTGGAAGCAGGAGTGGGGAGTCTTCTGCATGGGCCCGCACGTTGTCACCACTACATCTGGGACCCAGGAGACAGCATCAAAGGAGGAAGATCTGCCACACCGGCAATTGACCTAGCTGAACCAACTGCGTGCTGGGGTTCAACACTTCAAAACATGCATGAAGAGTGGGGCCTGGCAGACAGCACAGTATGCTTGAGCAGACAGCTGATCACTTAATCACTCTCTGTGTCCTCTACAGATCACCATCGGAGGCCGGTCTCTTTGATGTGGGACCGTTGCTGCACGTCATTGAGCTGGACATATGATGATGATGATACACGAAAGAAGAAGACGCCCAAGTCTCGTACAATTATGTAATATCCGTTTGCTTATGTTTGTAATAAATGTTTCATGTTGTCTTGTCCCAATTGTTGATCCCCTCCCCCCCACCTTTGTGGGGGGGAGGGGGTGTCCCCACTCTCGGCCTGCACCTTGTCGTGGTGAGTGGGCTTTAAACCAAGACAGGCCATTTAACCACAGTTGTAAGGTAACTAAGTACTTTTACTCAAGTACTGTACTTAAGTAAAATGTAGGTATTTTTTACTGGAGCACAATTTTCACTACCTTTACTTCTACTCCACTACATCTCAAATGTAAATATTATATTTCTACTTCACTGCAATTATTTGAAAACTTTAGATACTTGTTACTTTGTAGATTTTGAGCATTACGAAACATACATTAACCACTTCAGCCCTATATACCACTTCAGCCCTATATACATTTCGGCCATTTGAAAATAGACGATCTACAAGCTCACAATACGCATTGTGAGCTTCGGTGTCATTTTGATTATATATATATATATATATATATATATATATATATATATATATATATATATATATATATATATATATATATATATATATATATATATTCAATATATATATATATATATTCAATATATATATATATATTCAAATTCAAACCACCTCTTTCCACCACCAGAAAACTCACAACGTGTCGAATCGCGCCGCGTTGTGAGTTTGTAGATCTGCTATTTTCAAATAGCCAAAATGTATATAGGGCTGAAGTGGATAATGTATGTTTTGTAATAATAATCAAAATTTACAAAGTAACTAAAGTTTTAAAATGCGTGCAGTGGAGTAAAAGTACAATATTTGCCTCTGAGATGTAGGGAGTAGAAGTAAAAGTATTGAAAATTGGAAATACTCCACAAGTAAAAAATACCTCAACATTGTACTTAAGTAAATGTACTTTACACCACTGCAGCTATGCAACACAAGCAGGTTACCGATGGCTCGTTGAGCCTGTGCATTTGACCCTGATTTGACCGCATAGGCAATCAACAGCAACTAATTAATGGCAGCAGTAACCGCTTGTGTTTTGTCTGTGTCTTGTGTGTATGTGTGTAGGCCAGTGGTTCTCAACCAGTGGTCCGGGGACCACCAGTGGTTCTTGAGGGGGTTCCAGGTGGTCCCCAGCTAAATAATGGAGAGTTGGTAACCAAATGGACCCTTATAGATCTGTAACTCTTGAGAGCGTAAAATGATACCAAATGGTCTATCCAACTGAATTGACTTCTAAGTTCCACTTCTCCTCAAAAGGACAACTTTAGTTTCCATCCTCAATGACAAGCCTAATATTATTATTTCATTTTGGCTATATGCAATAACTGCAAGCTAATGTTCAGAGGCATGTTCAGTATTTGGCTTATTTTCTTGAATTCCTATTTATTTTGTTGCCAATAATTCAACTGTAAGCCAGTGTTTTTGAGACATATTGTCTTTGATTGCTACACAATAAATAGTAAAAAGAAATTCTACATGAATGAATAAAAATACAAAAGAAAATAATAATAAAATCAAATGAATGCAATTATTGTCTCCGCCAGGCCGAAAGGCATGGAGAGAGAGTATGTTTTGCATACACAAAATGACACACGAACGGGCGGACAGACAGGGGGTACAACATACTCTCGCCATACCTTCGGCCTGGTGGAGACAACAAACCAAAACAAAAGGCACTGGTCTGGTTCTCCTGGTTTTACTAAGACAGGGTTCAAATCCCTGTGGTGCCCTGCTCATGGTTTGTGTTGCATTTACATTTCCTTGGTTTATATGCACTCTATAGTTGATTGGTTACATTGTTACAGTTGGTGCCTACTGAGTTTGTCGTTTCTCACGCGACACATTTTTATCCGGCGGTGGGGGGGGGCAGCACTTCTTTGGGCTCTATCATCAGTGGCACGGATCACTGTCGGAGAACCGTCAACTTCTCTGTCTGTCTGTCGGCCGATGACGGATGGAGGGGGGGGGGAGTGGGGTGACGGGAGGGGTCGTTTCAGACTGGGAGGGTTGATGCGGGGGTTCTCACTGAGGGTTGATGCGATATTCTCTTACATAAAAACGCTAATAAACGGCTGACATTTGGGGAAAGCTAAAAACGGGCTTCGGTGTTCCGTGCACATGGTAATGTGTGTGTGTATCTATCTATATATATACAATTTGAATCCTGCGCCATGTCGGTTGTCCGTATGCGACGCCAGTGTGACGGTGTGACGTAATCTGACATCACGCCAGTGTGACGTAATCTGACATCACGATGACATCACGATGAGACGGTCGTCCCAAATATGGACACAAACAGCATGACATCACGCATGACATCACATCCTACCTATAAATTCTAGGATGCCGTCAGATCGCACCAGTTCGACGGCTTCCATAGTGGGTTTTGGTCATTGGAGAGGTGATGCACGTCACCTCTTTCTGAAGTGGGTACTTTCAAAGCCTGCCGTGGATTTAGGAGAGCACAAAACTCTCTCTCACACTGTGAGGTGCCTGTAAGGTGGCACTGCAAAGTGAACGACGCGTCACGCTAGACCGAACTTCTAGTATCTATATATACAATTTGAATCCTGCGCCATGTCGGTTGTCAGTATGTATGTATGTAGCCAGTGTGACGTAATCTGACATCACGCCAGTGTGACGTAATCTGACGACAGCATGACATCACGCATGACATCACATCCTACCTATAAATTCTAGGATGCCGTCAGATCGCACCAGTTCGACGGCTTCCATAGTGGGTTTTGGTCATTGGAGAGGTGATGCACGTCACCTCTTTCTGAAGTGGGTACTTTCAAAGCCTGCCGTGGATTTAGGAGAGAACAAAACTCTCTCTCACACTGTGAGGTGCCTGTAAGGTGGCACTGCAAAGTGAACGACGCGTCACGCTAGACGTTCGGGCCGCGTAGCGGCCCGAACTTCTAGTATATATACAATTTGAATCCTGCGCCATGTCGGTTGTCAGTATGTATGCGACGCCAGTGTGACGTAATGTGACATCACGATGACAACGCCAGTGTGACGTAATCTCACGACAGCATGACATCACATGACATCACATCCTACCTATAAATTCTAGGATGCCGTCAGATCGCACTAGTTCGACGGCTTCCATAGTGGGTTTTGGTCATTGGAGAGGTGATGCACGTCACCTCTTTCTGAAGTGGGTACTTTCAAAGCCTGCCGTGGATTTAGGAGAGCACAAAACTCAATCTCACACTGTGAGGTGCCTGTAAGGTGGCACTGCAAAGTGAACGACGCGTCACGCTAGACGTTCGGGCCGCGTAGCGGCCCGAACTTCTAGTGTGTAACAAATGGTAATGGTCAATGGCTGTGTGCAAATGCAGAGCAATTGCTCCAGCCACTGAACCGGGCAGAAAAGATTTTGGGCTCACCGCACAGAGCTTCGTAGCATTATAGGAGGATATAGGATTTTATCTAAACTATTCTGTTTGTTTTAATTTGTCTTTAGATTAGGGGTTGTAATATTATTCATTTTAACCCATTAAGACCTGGAACGCATCTCTGTCATTTTTTGATTTGAGCTAAAAAGCATTATTTTACACTTTGGCTATTCAAAAATAGCAGATATAAAGCTTGTAGTGCGGCACCGAGTGCCGCGCTACGAGCTTGTATATCTACTACTTTTGAAAAATTGTGTGTGTGAGAAAGCACTATACTGTTTGTTGACAGTGAGAAAGCACTATACTGTTTGTTGACAGTGAGAAAGCACTATATTGTTTGTTGAGTCGGTTAATGTCATTAGATTGGGAGTTAACTGGGCTATTGGGATAGAGCTGTGCTGTCACGGTAAAAAGATAATCATTTTGAATGTTTACACACCATATGAGTGCTATCAAAATGAGGATGAATATCTCAGTAGATTGGCATTCATTGTGTCTTTTATTCAGGACAATCCTTCCACCTGCATATATGTGGTCGGTGACATGAATGCAGATGTAACTGATGCTAAATCGTTATTTGGTAAACATTTAATGGATTTCTGTTCAGACAGTAGATTGATTTTATCTAGCAAGGTTTGTCTACCAGAGAATAGTTATACCTATATCAGCGAGGCTTGGCACACGACGTCCTGGCTTGATCACTGCCTCTGTACAGTGGATGCTCACGACTCGATTGATACAATAGACATTGTTTATGATTTGGCTACCACAGACCACATACCCTTTCGTGTGGTGTTAAAAACAGGCAACTTACCTGTGTTGCCTGTGGATAACAGCATGAGTGCTGGGAAAATAGATTGGTCTAAATTAACCAAAAAAGATCTGGATAAATACTTGAGGCATTCTGATGCCTTACTGGGTAATATTGAAATTTCAAAAGATGTGGTCATGTGTCGGGATATGAACTGCAAGAACCCACAACACTGTGATTTATTACGTTCCCTGTATGAAGCTATTGTGGAGTCTCTGTGTATCTCCAGCAGGACTCTCTATAAGCACAGGGCAAAAGTGTTTAATGCTAAGCCAGGGTGGAATGACCATGTTGAAGAGCTTCATGCAGAGGCTAGAAATGCTTTTAAAATGTGGGCTGAGTCGGGCAAAGGTAGACATGGACCTCTGTTTGAAAAGAAAAAAATGCACTAATGCTGATTTTAAATATGAACTTTATCAAAAGAAATGAAAACACTATGAGGTCAGATTTTCTAGCAAGAAAGTTGCATAAGAATAATGTGAATGACTTCTGGAAGGAGATAAAAAATATGAATAATTGCAAAACATGTCTCCCATAGATGGTGTGAGTGGGTCCGAAGCAAATCTCACAATTATGGCAGAATCAGTATTTTGAACTGTTTAACTGTGTGAAAAGTAACCTGTTTGTAGTGGATCAGGTAGATTTCAATGATGATGTGTTTGTCACTCCTGGTGAGGTCCATGAAGCTATTCTGAAGCTTGGTGATAATAAGGCCTGTGGGCTGGACAATATAACAGCTGAACATGTTACATTTTCCAGTAAGAAACTGTGTCCTGTAATTGCGATGTGTTTTACAGGTTTCTTTGTTAACAGGTTTTTACCTGATTCTATGCTCTCTGTTAGCTAAACAGCTCAGACAACTATAGGCCTATAGCCCTAGCCAGCGTGTTGTCCAAACTTATGGAGACAATTATTCTGAGTAGACTTGAGAAGTACATCAAGTCTATTGACAACCAATTTGGCTTCAAACGTAAGCATGGCACTGATATGTGTATTTTTGCACTTAAAGACATTTTTGATTGATTGAAACCTTTATTTCAGGGAAATCCATTGAGACCAGGGTCTCTTTTTCAATGGTGCCCTGTGTACAAAAATACATTTACAACAGTGGTTTTACAGATGTGACAAGGACAACAATGTACATATAAAAATAAAAAAGGTTGCAAAAGTTGTATATTAAAACGATCTATTACACCAAGCAGGTGCATAGATCTTCTTCCAATATAAGGTCAGCTAAAAATCTTTTAAAAATAGCATAAGAAACAAGGGCCTCTAACTACAGCTTTTCTTGACATTCGTTCCATGTATATGGAGCATATACACTGAAGGCTGTATCTCCCAGTTTAGTACTGGTTGTGGGCACCTTCAGCAAAATGTTATTATCTTGAGATCTGGTACCATGACTTGAGGTATTGAGCTCTAACAGGTTTGTCAAATACAGGGGCAGTTTGCCAAGTAGTGCCTTGTATGTAAACAGGGTGACATGTTGCTTCCTTCTGAGGTGTACAATGTACAGTGATGAGTCCTGAAACCTGCACCTGTAATAAAGCGGAGTGCACTGTGATTGCGTCCAAGGGTTTTAAAGTGCTGTCTGCGGCATGCATAATAGTCAAGTATTGATGTATTGATTGATTGATGTACTTTATTTAGTAAGACATGAGAACAGTACATGACAGTACATAACAGTACATGGAAGTACAAATTCACAATACAAGGTCTACCAAACTGGAAAGCTCAGTAAGCACTAAGCTTGTTTAAGATGAGATCCCCACGCACACAAATCATGATGACATATAAGAGACAGACAGATATACACTCTACTATACAGAATGTCATACAATCAGTTTACAGGTTACTGGTATGAAGAGTGAAAAATATGTACAAGAGAAGGAGAGAGGGGGGGTTAGGGGGGTAGGTTAGGTTAGGACATGGGGTAGGTTAGGACTTGGACAGGGGCCATTTTTGAATTGCAGCCTCCTGAAGGTGTATCTTTAGGGCAGTTTTGAAAGTGAGTAGGGTTTTACACTCCTTTACTCCTTTTGGTAGGGCATTCCACATTTTTGATGAATAGCATGAGAACGAGTTAATTCCCTTTGTTGAGCCAAATCTGGGTTGAACATGATTTGTGGAGCTGCCTCTGGTGTTATGATCATGGACTTGATTAACATTTTGGAAGTATTTTGACAAATACAGGGGGATGCTGTACTCTGTCCTCAACCCTAAGCCATCCAATCCTAGCAAAATGAGCAGGGGTTAGATGGGTTTTGTGATTGAGGCCAAGAAGTAGCCTTACAAGTTTGTTTTGGGATGTTTGGAGCCTTGTTTTTAAGGCCTTGGAGGTGTTGTGATACCATGAAGTGCATGCATAATCATAATGACCTTGTATGAGGGCCCCTGCAAGAATCTTCAGAGTATTCTTACTGACTAGACGATCAATCCTCCACAAATAGCGTGTTGTTTTGTTGACCTTTTTGGTCACTCTTTCTGCGTTTTTGTTACCGGAGAGGTTTGCCTCCATTGGCATGATTGTAGCTTGAATGACCCTATTTCTGTTTTCTTGAGAAAAGCAAGATCTATTTCGGTAGAGGAAGCCAATTTTAGGCTTAATTTTCTTAGCTAGATTTGCTAAATGAGTTTTAAAAGAAAAGTTCTCATCTAGCCAAACCCCTAAATACTTATAAGATGAGACTTGCTCAATCTGTTCCCCGCTCAGGGACAATATAGGGTCACTTGTTTCCACCTCATAAACTTTGTCTTACCTATATTTAAAGACGGTTTAAGACCAGCTAGAGCTTGCTGAATAATATTGAAAGCAGATTGTAACCTTGTTATAGTTTGGCTGCTGGTTGGTGCTGAGGTGCAAAGTATTGTGTCATCAGCATAGAAATGTGTTTTGCAATGTTTTATATTCTTAGAGATATCATTTATGTAGATGGTAAATAAGATGGGTCCAAGTATAGATCCTTGGGGGACTCCTTTTCTGGCTTCTAAGAAGTTGGACTTAGTATCTCCAACCATGATAGCCTGGGTCCTGTTGGACAGGTAGTCCTGGAACCAGGAACAGGCCATGCCATCTAGTCCAATGACCAGGTAGATAAATATAATAGGCAAAATTCTACAATGTTTATGTGTTTTATTGATGCGTCACGAGCGTTTGACCGCATTAATCATGAGAAATTATTTTAAAAATTGTCACAAAGAGGGGTCCCTAGTTTTCTAGTCAGAATCCTGGTCTTCTGGTATACTCTCCAGACGATGCGAGTGAAATGGGGGAGGTCAACCTCTGCTCCCTTTCGTGTGAACAATGGGGTACGCCAGGGGGGGATTTTGTCCCCTTTTCTCTTCAACGTTTATATGGATGATTTATCTTTGATTTTAAACACATGTGATACAGGGTGTAGGGTTGGCAATTTGCTAATTAATCACCTTATGTATGCGGATGACCTGGTCATCTTTAGTCCTTATAGTGCTGGTCTTCAACAGCTTCTGAGTGCATGCTCACAGCATGGTGTTGATTTTGACTTTTGATTAAAGTGCAATGCTAAAAAGAGTAAGATGATGTTTGTCCGAAGCAGAGAAGACAGACAGTCAACTTTTCCTGACTTCTATCTCTCAGGCACTGCTATGGGGGTACTGTATACTGCCCACCTGTGGTGTCGCTACAAGCAAGGCAGCATCAGACGACTCACAGTGGCTTATAATGACTGTATGCGGCTGCTGCTGAGAGCTCCAAGAAGCTCCAGTGCAAGCCAGATGTTTGTCAGTGTTGGGGTACCCACCTGCTCTGCTGTGCTACGCAATCTTATGTATAGATTTATGTGTAGGGCATCTGAGTCAGTAAATGACATAATTTCTGTCATAAGTAACCTGTTACGTAGTTCTGTCAGGTTCTCCTCTACACTGTGGAACCATTGGCGCACTTGTCTGTATGTTTGAAACTGAACATGGTGGAATTCTTTTTATTGTATTTCTTTTTCTATTATTGTTATATTTTGTATGGTGTTTTTATGTGTGATATAGATCGCCCTTGGGTCTGAAATAAAGATAGAATTGAATTGAATTACCATCAAGGACTCCATTCGACCCCTCTGCGACAATTCCAGCCTCTATGCATATGTCCTTTAAACCAGCATCCCAAAATCGCTTTCCTAGTATGGATAAGGCATTACATATGGTATGGAATGCCCCCATCCTGAGAACAATGTTTGAGAATCGCTCTTTGTGCTTCCAGGCAATTTCAGTGGCTTTTGCATAGAGTGCTTGATCCATGACTACCACAACTGCTTCTAGATGCAGTTCCTTCCTAATTAGCTCTGATTGGTTCAGGATTTCAAATACTGTGGTCAACTCTGTGGCTGGTGACTTGATGGTTGGCAGATACCCAACAATATCTTGTAAGATTGGTTCTTGGTCCCTAGTGAGAATATTATAGCCAGTCCAGCTTGGGATTGCCTGATTGTCTGAATCAGTTTGCGTTGCAAGTGTCCACACCAGGTTCTTCTTGCAGGCAAACAGAGAAGCTTCCTTCATTCCCTGGACACAGTGTTCCCTGGTTGGGAGAGGCTGTGGGCCCACACGTGCACCTGCTACATATACTTCCAGTGCTTGGCCCTCAATGGTGACTTACGTTTCTCATATGTGGAAGCTCTGCTCTTGGCAGATGTGGTCCATAGACATCTGCCTGCACCACAGTGCCATTGACTCTATGTGATGTATCCTTTCCAGTGAAAGTTTCCTCTAGTCTATCAATATTGTCCCATGCAAGATTGGTGAAGACATGAGGCTTGATGGAGGCTGGAAGGACAACTCTGGGTGGATACTGCTGCTAGCTTTTGGAGACATAGAGCAGTGTCATTCTCTTCAAATTGGGAGTAAGACACCCCATGCCCAAACCTATTCAGTGTCTGGATTAGCTCAGTGTTACCCGTCAGTGTTTTAACTGCATAAGGAAGTAGAAGGTGCTTTGGTGGCTTATGTTGACCACAGGTCAAAGCATATATTATGTCCTTACTAAATGACTGAACCAGAACAATGACCCTCTGTGTCTGAGCCTTGCTGTCAGGATTTCCAGTAAGCAGTTGCAGTAGATCCTGTATGGAGATATAGTATGATCACTATCTTTCACATCAGATGAATGGAATGGCCAGGGAGTCACAGTCATCTCCTGTCTAATGATTGATCTGATATGTGATGTGATGAAGTCTGATCTATGATCTTGTTAACATTGGTTGACTCAGCCCTCCAAACTTTGACTTCCCTCTGGAGAGTTTGATTTTCCAAGACAACATCCCTTAATGATACACTTTGTGGTACCATCAACAACCTTCTTGTTTCATCTGGAAATATATCAACTACATTGCCCAGCTCAGATTCAGGATTCCTGCGAATATTCTTCCTTGTATAATCTCGCAAGCGTGTAACTCCACCAGAAACATGAAATGTGACCAAATTTGACTGGGAGACAGTCATCTAGCATTTTTTTTCAGTTTCATTTTTTGATGTCATATGAAAGCAGGGAATCATAGCAAAATAATGATATATTGGTTAATAAGATTGAGTGAATAGTTTTGAAACTACAGCTTATAGAACTGAAGTCAAGTTAAAACTCTTCAGAAAAGACCAGTTGAATGGATCTCATTCAAAGATAGTAAACAGGGCTATCAATCCCATCATGCATAGTGGGATTAACATATCCTTTGTTTAATGGTTTAGGGTCAGGCTCTCTTTGTTATGTATGCTCTCTGAGACCAAGTGTTTGCCACTGCCCCCTGCTGGAACCGGCTGGTTCCAGTGACCAGGAGGACCTAACCAAGATATATTTTCACAACAGTTTTAACAAAATATGATTGTTTATACATCTTTATTTGACATTCTCATTAGACACAAGCCAACAAACTAGTGATACCTTTCAAAATGATTGGGTAGAAATAGAGGATTTTACCGCGATTTCGCGATGTTTGGATGGAAATTGAGGATTTTGTTAGCAATGCTAGCACATGCTAGGTCTAACCTTATATTTTAATACATGTTTATGCATTTATTTCATATTTACATGTCGATTTAAGCTCTGAAATGTATGTCAGACATACTCTGGTATGTGAGTCTAACTGGGCCATAAAATCATTTTGTGTAAAAAAAGAAAAAAGTTTTTCTCCTTTCCTGAACAATGGGCACCAGCAAGATGACTGTCCTCCAGTGAAAAATTGTCACAAATGTTCAAGTTTCGCGACCAAAGAAGTGACTTGTACAATGTTCTTATTGTCTCCGCCAGGAGACTATGTTTTCACTTTCCGTCCCCCGTCCCCCTCGGCCAAGCTAACATTGGTCAAGCCTCACGTGACACGTGACAATACATTGAAAGAGTGTGCTCTGATTGGCTAGTGAGACGCATGACGTATAGCGGCCTATAAATAGATGTGTCACTTTGAAAGAGTCTTGGCCTCTTTCAAAGTGAGGTAAGACAGGAATAATCACGAAATGGCTGAGAAATGGCGGAGCAATACATTATGTAGACACACTGGTGTCATCACAATATGTAATATAAATAGCTTAGACAGGATTAATCAAGAACAGTACATTCCAGTACAAACTGAGATCACAGTTGATGACACAGTGCAACTATGGGCTAACAACTTATTACTGGATGCCATACCCCGAGAACTGCAGGATTTGCACCCGTTAGAGGAAAGGTTGATAAGTCAACGTATTGCCTTCATGAAACTTGTTGGCTTGCCAAGAAGTTGCCAACAAGTTCAAGGCAATCCACGGTAATGCAGTCAATGTGCCATCTGACGTACACACTATCATCAAAGTTCCAATCTTGAGCAAATATTGGAATAAATTCCAATATTTGCTGGCGGAGACTTGTGCTCCGAGGAGCACATTTTCTAGTTGGGTATGATATCAGTTCTGATATATTTCAAAAGATCACTATAGGCTTCCCTTTCAATCCTTTTATACAGTTCATCACCATCTGTTTCCTCATCCTTATTTTTGTACACCTGGTCCTTTTTCTTGATTCTTGTATAAGACACATGATAGTGGGCCTCTGCAGCAACTATGTCTCTGCTTGTTACTGCTAGAAGGTTTGGTCAGCTCTGAGTTGTACAGCTTGTGTAAGGTTGACTCAGGCCAGGTGTGACTAGGTAAATCAGTAATACCCCACCCCCCACTGATATTCATGTCTGATAAAATACAATATATTTAGCCTATGCATTAGTTACACTATATTTTATTTATTAAAATATTTAGGTTAAGTACAAAGTGAACCTTTGTGTTACATCTTTCATGAAAACCCAAGTACATCTTATGCCATATACAGTCACTATGTTGTCACTGCCTGTAATAGAAAAAATAAATCTAGATATGCTAATTTTAACAACCTTTCTGAACAGTATATAGTCTGAGCCTTATCCCAACCATTTTTCAAAGAGAGAGGGTCAATAATAAGGGAGAACCATCAGTTTGAAGAAGAATGCTTCATTCGGATTTTGAAAACTGTTTTGGCATGTGGTTAACGGAGTGATAACACACAGAAAGTTACCACCGATGCAAGGCTATCACATTTTTCCTAGCACTAGGGGTGTATACCTACTCAAAAATCACTATGAGAATTATTCCCCCCAGATGATACTGATGACCCCGTATTTGGGGTCCTGGCTCACGGACTCATTTGGGGGTCCTTGTTTCAAGAACATTTTAAAATAGTGAAAATAGCCGATCTACAAGCTCACAACACGTCTCATCGGAGTGTCTCTAGGTAAAAGTTGAAATATAAATGAGTGTGAACGTTAATATGTGATTTATTGAGCCTGTAAATGAGTCAAAGAGGTAAAAGACACTGGTACGGTTCACTCCTGGCTCACTAGGACAGGGTTCAAGTCCCTGCGATGTCCTGCTGATTGCATGTATTTATAGGCGTCACTTGGTGCCGTGCTATGAGCTTGTAGATCTGCTATTTTTGAATAGCCGACGGTAACATCTAAAATGACAGATGTTTTCCCGGTTTTAAATATGTGATTAAATATGTGATAAATATTTGCATAGTAGGCCTTTATACATACAGTAGCATGGGATTCTTTTATATTTTTTACATTGGGTGACATAGCATAGCATTTTTAAATGGCTTTTACATTGGGTGACATAGTGTAGCATGGCTTTTTAGCGGTGCCAACCGCTCTATATCTGACTTTGTCTGTGTGTCCGTGTGTCCGTGTGTCCGGGTGTCCGTGTGTCTGTCTGTCCGTGTGTCCGAAAAACAAATATTGATGACAACATCAATACGGGGCTCATCAAAGGCACCGCTTCCTTCACACAGGGTGTGATTTTTTTTTTACATTGGACGACATACAGTAGGATATATAACTCTAAATAATATACGTATTATAGTCTATTTGTACATGATATCTATGAATATGTTTAGCCTATAAGTAAAAGCTAGTGTTCAGCAGTTGTTTTACTGTTGTTTTACAAGTTTTACAGCACTGCACAAACAACTATTACGTCAATGTTGCTAATAATTTATTTTTCATGCATACTCAGCATGCTAACTGGCAGTGTACATTTGGAATAATCTCCTTCTTTCAATTGTTCTTTCCAGGCTTAACAGTCAACTTATTGTCTATAATATAACCCTTTTATATAAGTTATATTTTACAGTTTCATTTAAGCATTATAATCTCTGTCATTAGAAATGTGTTATACAAATATTTGATTAATATTGTTGTTATTGTACACAGAACATAGGGTGGTTCTGGTTATTCATTGTTGCAATAGTGAAGAGCAGGCTGCTGTAATGCTCTAACAAGACCAACAGAGGGAGATAGTGAGGGCAATTTGGAACCCTATGTCTTTATAATGTCTGACACCACTTTAATTATACTTGTATGTTTTGGAAGTGGCCACTGTTTCCTTGTTCTATCCTGATGTTTTGTGCCTTGATGCAACTGTGACTGATGGAAGGATAGCCTACATTTCATTACAGTGTAAAATTACACATTTCCAGCACTGTTAGAGTTAACCTTGAAAATGACATCATCACTGTGCTTTCCTCCTCAGCCTCTTGTCTCTCTCCCCCCTCCTCTCTCTCTCTCTCTCTCTCTCTCTCTCTCTCTCTCTCTCTCTCTCTCTCTCTCTCTCTCTCTCTCTCTCTCTCTCACTCCCGCCTCTCCATCCTTTCCCTCTCTACTCCTGACACTCCTTCTCCATCCCTCCTCCTCTCCTCCCTGTCTCTCCACCCACTTCATTAAGTCCTGTATGAAAGGGGAGGCGTTTCCTGGCGGTCACACTACAGGAGGCACAGAGCCTCACAGGAGCCGCACTCACTCACATACACACATACCCACACACACACACACATTGGTGTACAGACACCCACTGGGCTCAGGCTTTGAGAGTGATCACATAGGCTCCCCAATCACAGTCAGCGTACATCAGAGTTAGGCCTCTTGCCAAATATCTCTCTATCTCTCTGCCAATCCTGTTGACATGGAGGTCATCAGCAGACATCATCGGCACCACCACAGCCACCTGGGTGAGGAGAAGCACCTGATGCTGAACCTCAACCGACGCTTGGAGTCCTACCTGGGCCGCGTCCAACAGCTGGAGGAGGAGAATGACTTGCTGCGCCAGGAGATCCACACCCGGAGACAGAGCAACCAGGGGGTCTCAACGCACAGGAAAGGCTTGGAGAAGGAGCTGAGGCTGGCGAGACAGGAGGTGGAGGCAGTGTGGCAGGAGAGGGACAGAGCAGAGCTGGAGGTGGGGAGCCTGGTGGAGGAACTTGAAGCTCTGGCTGCACAGAGGCAAAGAGTGGCTGAGGCCCAGGCAGAAGCCAAGAAGAAGCTGGATGAGAGCAGGAAGGAGATGGAGGTGGAGCAGAGAGCACAGATATGGCTGAGGGAGAAGGTCTGCCAGTTGGAGCAAGACATTGAGCTGCAGATTCAAGCCCATGAAGACGAAGTAGCCCACGTTGAGGCCACGCTGATTCGCTCTCGACCCATCATGGCACCCCCATCTGCCCTGATGAGCAACCAGATGCCCAGCCTCCTCCAGTTGGGACAAGAGTACTCCCAAAGGGCCGCAACCGCATGGCATGAGGCAACAGAGGCCTATCAGATCCAACTGGGACAGCTGGAGGATTCTCTCAGCCAGGCCCGGCATCGCTTGGTCCAAGTTGACCAGGAGAAGAGTGAGAGCCAGCTGAAGCTCCAGACCCTTCAGAAGGAACTAGCTTCAGCCCAGGATGTCAGACAGTACCTGGAGAAGAGAGTAATCCATCAGAGAGACAGACACAGCCAGGAACTCCAACAACTCCAGGTAATTGGTTCCATATCTGAGTTTTGTGTTTTTGTACTCCACACAGTTGAGGTACAGTACTGTAAGCTCAGAGTACAAGACTTTAACTGCCTGTAATGTTGCTACAAACCTGCTGTGTTGTGACATTTAATGTGACATTAAATCACCTTGAATCTTTAACTTTTAACAGCCAGTTCTCTTAAAACAATTAATGGAATTTGCTCCATATTTTAACATTCATACTTTAGTTTTGACTAATTGATGTTGGGTCTTTTTTCATTTTCTATGAATGTGTTGTAGTTTATTTGAATTATTAACATGTATTTGTCCAATGTCTAATTCATGTAATAGGTAGAATCCATTGTAAACCAATGCCATTGTATGTTGCACCCAAAATAAGTAATCAGTCACAATGCTGGATTTCTTGAGCACAGCTTCATGATACTCAAATAGATACGTCAATCAAAATAGCCACACTTAGATCCAGCATGTCGTAACTTGGACACTTGATAAACATAAAATAGGCTAACAAGAAACAACACAAGAATGTTGTTACAAATGACCATGTCTTGTCTTGTCTGTTGTCATCAGTCTGTATATTATTTGAGCTGTTTTCCCATGATATTTGAAAGATATGAATTGCTACCAATGCTACTCCACACATGATGATAAACTGTTGAATGTTGCAGAGTGATGGAGCACTTGTGACCTACAGCACCTGTAGCTGGCGCATGCCTCCATGGTTAACTTTTAATGACTCATTGTGATTACATTTAAAAAAACATATAGGTCGGTCATAGCCGAGTCTAAGAAGTCAAATAACGAGATATTTTATGCTTTTTATGCTGGTCATTCCACTTGTTCAGGGTTACTCTATGTATGTCTATGTAATCAACATATTATGTTATTTGCATAGACATACACTGTTTGCTTGAAGTATTTAGATGTATTTAGCATGTTGTTTAGAGAGAGACTAGGTTTGCAATTTACCTAGTATCCCACTCACATTGTAGTACTCAAAGAAATGCCCCTCTCTATTTCCTAGATGGTTTATGAAAGCAGGTTCTTGCTGATTATACTGTAGATGCATATGTTACATAGCATTTTTAAGCATGAACAAACTATTACAATAATAGGCTATAAACATGACCAAACTGTACTTTTCACACTGTACATGACTGTGCAGTCAGAATGTTTGAGGAACATTTTCATCACTTCTTCTTCCCGTTTGGCAGGACCACCTGGAAAGCTTGGAGGCAGAAAAAGAAGAGCTGAGCCAACAAATTGATGGCCTCCTTGTGGACAGCCGAGGGTTACTACAGCTGAAGATGTCCCTGGATCTGGAGGTAGCCACATACAGGTACAGTATGCTTTACAGTGAAATAAATACACATGTAAACTTCAGCATACAATTAAGCACCTTGCATCACCATCTCAGCCATCTCCAAATCTAGACTGACCTACAGTAATGGCTAATCCATTATGTGATGGCTGGATTTTTACAACTGATTGATCATTGATTGGCTGCAGATACCCATTTGAAATATGAGAGGGAGGAGGGAGGGAGAGGGAGAATGAAAGAGAGATGGAGAGAGAGGGATAGGGCCGAGGATATTTCACCCAGGCAATAAACCAGCCAATGCTGCTTACCGAAATCTGAACATGCTGATCAAGCTTGTATAATAATAATAATAATAATAAATCTATACTATATGAACTACAACTCATAATCATAAAGAGATACCTGCGGTCATAGTAGGGACATCTTATCACTTATCATCATACATGACTTTGACATCATAGACTGGCCTCCATGTGCTTTATGTCCATTTCACCCACCCAATAACCTGGGCACATCTTTTGTATTAGGTAAAGCTGGATGAAACACATAGGCAATCAGCTCAGTTATGGCTATGTCAACACTGACCAGTTTAACCATTCAAACATGGCTTCTCACTTTAAGACAGATATCCCCATCCCCCACTGATCAATACAATGAAGTTATCCATGGTTTGTTGTCTGTGAGGACACAGCTGCTGTCTGGACTAAAAGGGTTAATTTCACTGCAAGACCAGCCTCACTTTCGTGAGGTATGAGCTATGGGAGTCTAGAGTAACAGGACTAGACAGCAAGCAGAAAATGATAGGACAAACCTCAATGACATCCCTCCACCCCAGGTTATTGTGTATCCTATCTGAATCTGTTTCTTGTTGCTCAAATTTATGAAAATGTATTAAAATATTTGTTTTTATTCAATGAAGTACAGACGTAAAATCACAACACACAGAACACTGATGACTTTAAAAAAAGAAGAGCCATCATTTGAACTAAATGATATCTACGCCCAGTAGATCACTTCATAAAATGAGTAGTAGCAAAATTATCTTAAGTGGTTGATGAAATTAATCATAATCATTTTAACCAGCGTGCGTGCGTGCGTGCATGCGTGCGTGTGCAAGCCTCTGCGTGTGTGAGAAAGGAAATGATGGCAGAGGCGCTGCAGATGGCGACTCAAAGGCAATGCCTTTCCCCTATTTCCATAACAAGAGCATCAAGCCTCCTCTTGCTCTGGTTGAGAGCAACAAATGTTACTCTCCATTCCTCCGCCCACACATTACTCATGTTCTGCATCATCTCAGCATATTGTCGGGTCGAAACCTCACATGTCCAAAACTGTTACTTTCAGAAAATAGAAATAAATTACCTGTGTTCCAATGTAGTTATTATTTTGTCACAAGCTCTTTTAATACTTTACATTGGTTCAATATTTATAAAACCCACGGACAGACTTAAGCACTTTCACATGCAGATAGCAAAAAAGGCAGATCTACAAGCTCATAGTGTGAAAAAAATGAATTTTTGCACGACACTCATGTACGACGCTGTAGTGCATTAATTAACAACAAAAAAAGAAAAACATAAAAAGTTGAAATATGGAGATGCAAGGTCTCTGCCCGACAATAATAGTAATAACTCTTTGCATATAAAGATATGAAAATGACCTGTATCTCTTGCCATCTCTCTCTACAGAGCTTTATTGGACAATGAAAGCCTCAGGGGAGACATCTCTTCTGTAAGCCAGATGAGACACCTCTACATTCCTGGTAATTAAAGCATACAACATACAATCGAAGCATGGCATAGTGTAGTATTAATGCAGTATGTCATATCTAATGCAATATATCAAATCTTCACTAATGTAGGCCTACTCTTCATTTATACCATCAACCATCATTAACTGTATCATTTTGGTCGTGACTAGAACCTCCTTAAGGTAGAAGTCTTGGTACAGTTCATAATCCCATTTGACATGTGGAGGGTGGTCTTTGGCAAAGGGGCTGAGCTAGGCACTTTGGACCATTTGGTAATGCAAGCCACCTAAGAGGGTCCCCAAAGGTTATCGAGCCATATGGCTGTGCTTTCCGGTAACTTAGACCACAGGGAAAGGAAGTGATGATCAATATCTCCCCATTAGTGTCTAACCTACATGTATTCTAATAATGCCATGGGGAGATGGTTTGCAGTATCTTTGTCATGTTAAGATCACTGGAGAAGCATTTGAAATAGTATCCACAATCAGTAGCCATTTTTGCATTGCAAAGATATTGCCTTGAAATAATTAATTGTATTAATTTCTTACAATATTGCTGCAACTGTAGTCCCCTCAATGTCTATTACAGCAGCTCAATTGATTATATATTCATGAACTCATGCACCCATTTCATTCACAGATGCACTTTCCAGTCCTCAAAGGGTTAAAAGAAATGATCAGGGCCAGATGTCTACCACTCACATGTCCTTTCCCCTCTCTTCTATTCGTGGTGTAAATGGTCGGTCCAAGCCAACTAGCATAACCACAGCATCCATCTGGCCTGCAACTCTCAATGAAACTCTTGCAACTTCCCAGAAAACAACCAGGAATCCAACTGATGCTCCAACTGCAGAAACTCCAAGAAAGTTAGAAAATATGTCAACACCTTACCCCAAAATACTGCCGAGTGGCAGTGTTGAAAACTTCAGACCTCAGGAAATCCATGAGGAGGTCAGCTATGCTGAACCTCTCTCCCTGCCTGATGAACAAGAAGTGGTTGCTGAATCTCTGGTTGCACCTTCCCATGGTGAAGCTATTGCAGCTGTTGCCACTGGTTACCAGGTTGAGTTCAGCCTCAGCAGTGAACCACTGTTCAACAAGGAACCTGAGCATCATCAATATAATACAGGAAATCTGGCACGTTTCTCTGCCCCACTGATGCAGGTATCCTCAGGTTTCTCTGAAGAACATATTAAGGATGTGCCTTTTGAAGTCTCTTCAGGAAAAACAGGAGTGTATGAGCGACATACTCCCACTGATGCAGGGGTCGAGACATTTGAGAAAACGGAAGAGATTCAAGATGAATCCTCAGAGTCTGAAACCGAAGCTTTGATAGAACCCGCATTTGACTCCAGCACGACCAGTCCACCTTCTGAATGTGAGCCTGAGGATGGTGTTTTTAACCAGTCAACAGAGACCGATTCCATCTCAAATGAAGTGGCAGGAATGGTAAGCCAACAAGAAGACAATTCCATAGTGAGAACAAACTTTGACGACAAGTTGTACCCTGATGGAGAAGAAATGGATTCGTGGGACAGCGTCATAGAAAGAAAAAAATATCTCAAGAAAGTTGATGAGAGTGACACTCAACATGCAGAACCAGACCAAGATATTTTAACAAGAGAATTAGAGCATGATGAGCAAGTGATGAAGGCAGAAGTTGCTTCAGTTATACAGAATGAGCCCTCCCACATGACCTTTACACTGATGCACACAGAGTCACATGACTATGGGCAGCAGGAGGACACAAAGCAACACCATGTGGATCAAGCTGAAGAAGAAAATGATGAGGAAGATGATTCTCAAAATGTCTCAGTGTCATGGAAGACGGAACTGGAAAGTGATAGTTACGCTCAGGATAACACGGTTGCCGACACTCGACCTCTGATTCGATACAAGAGTGATGAGACTGACACCACTCAAGCGTCACATGTGGATGAAACGGAATCCAGTGAGGGCGAGGAGGACAGGAAGGTCGGAGAAGCAGGTATTGCTAAATGGAATGAAAGCAAGTCGAACAGATTTGGAACCATGGAGGACCTGTGTGAAGATGCAGAAGGAGAACCCTTGGGTGAGGATTATGATCTGGGATACACCACCTTGAGCAACTATGAGAAAGCTGACATGATTGCTCAAGTCAACAAGGAGCTTTCTGATGAAGAAACGGAAGAACTAACTGAACCAGTGGAAACGACAGTCATATCTAATGTAGATTGCGATGAAGAACTAGAAAGAGTGGACAAACTTGTGGAACAAGAGCTGGAACATTTATCCACTGCTACATATAGCATGCACTTTGCAGAACAACAGGCCACTGAGAATAAATCAGATAATCGGTCGGTCTGTAGTGATCACAACAGCAGACCTGAGAGTCAGGTCCACACTGTGGAAGAATCCAATGATGAGTCATCTAACATTTGCCAACATTCTCAGCCCGTCTCCACCACCCATGTGCTATCAGATGAGGAAGACTTGTTGGATGCAGCTGTCCCAAACCCAATAAAAGAGACTGTATCCTTTGAGGTATCTAGTGATTCTCTAGAACATTCTGTGGGCAAGAGAGCAGACTGTCTTCCATTCCCAGAAGTTCCACAAACAGCTGAATGGGAAGTCCTAGAGAGGCCAAGCCAAGAAATAGAAACCAGAGGCCAGTTTGCCGATGACTACATGTACGATGATGTGCATGAATCAACTCAGAGCTATTTCCACAACTCAGACAGCATTTACCAGGGCACAGTGACTCAGAATGAAGAGTCCTCTGAGGCCTCTCCAGAGAGAATACCAGTAAATACAGACATCTTCCCGGTGAAGGACTCAAACAAATATTTGAAAACAAATGAGGGCCTCCATGATTTCATCAGCAGTGGCATGAAAGATGACTTCTGGGGTTCTAACCTGGAGACCGGTGCCTCATATCAACCAGATGATTTCAGCAACCACACAGCTGAGCAGTCCAATCATAACCTAGGCTTTAGTAACACCTCGGCTTGGGGCAATTTGGAAAAGCATAGAGAAGAAAACCCAGAAAACCCAAGTGTGGCCAATGGAAACGGTAGGATGGAGACAGACTCACCTAAACCACTGGGCGACAAGGAAGAACATAGGCCTGCACAAGCGAAGCAGCTGTGTAGAGATGTTGCAGAGGGTGAGAAGGGCCATTCTATGTACTCTGAAGATGAGGGTGAATCTTGGTCCTCTGGGGAAGAATAGGTGGAGTAAGCCATCAAATAAGAATCTAAGAGCATTTCAAATTCAAGATAAGACATTATTAAACATTATTGTGAGAGTAAAATCCAGTTTGCTGCTAAGTATCTATCACTATGAAGACCAAAGTTCTTCCTTCGTGCATACGGTAACCACTAATGTGCCATTTCTGTCTAGACTAGAGGCACCAATCACTCTTCTTTTCCTTAAAGGCCAAGACCACTTTGGTAGAGTTTTGGGTTGTGTAGTTACCTTGCCATGATGTAACTCCAAAAGTGGACAAGAAATCCAAAATAATTGCTCCATTGATTAGAAATTGATCATTCAAAATATGCTCCTCATTGACTTACATTGTACGGTAAAACAGCTCTCAAAGTCACTCTTTTAGCACATAAATGAACACGAACAAAGTTGATTCAGACAATATAGAGCATCACCAAACCCAGTACTGTTTTTTTTTAAATAAAAATGTTAACTTCCTGTTGATTTTGCAATTTTATTAAGAAGAAAACCTGGACTGGATTCGCGGATCCGGATCTGGATCTTCAAATAGTAAAATCAGCAGGACATTAATATTTTTATTAAAAAATAAAACAGTACTGGGTTTGGTGATGTTCTATATTGTCTGAATCATTTTGTTCGTGTTCGTTTACGTGCTTAAAGAGTGACTTTGAGAGCTGTTTTACCGTACAATGTAAGTCAATGAGGAGCAAATTTTGAATTATCAATTTCTAATCAATGGAGCAATCATTTTTGATTTCTTGTCCACCTTTGGAGTTACATCATGGCAAGGTAAATACACAACCCAAACCTCTACCAAAGTGGTCTTGCCCTTTAAGGCATATTTAACTAACCAATCCATGCTCTGCATGTTTCTTGTTTCCAATTGTTATAACCCTGTGTAGGCTACTCTGCACATGTTATGGAAGGAAGTTACAAAATTGGCACACATGGGAACAGCAAATGTGAGTTGAGTTACCTTGTGCTGTGGAATCATGAATTTCACAGTTTCCCATAGAGACAGCAAGATACTGTATCCTTAGTCATTTTCAGTTAACTACAACTGATGTTTGTGTCCATGTTTGACACGTACAAAACAAAAAGGCAAATGAATATATCATGTCATTTGGATTTGCAAGCCACGTTTATTTTGATAATTTGTGTGTGGTCTGTAATTTTAGATCTTGTTATTAAATTTCCATTGATAATGTTACCTTCTGCCTTGGTACAGTTTTATTTCAAATAAATTGTGTGTTCATGATAGTGCAACTTTCTGCTTGCATTTGTTGTCTTTGAGCGTAACTAAATTGAACTGGGGTATGTCTTCTAAATCCTAACAGTTTTCTGAAAACGCATGTTACTATTAGTGGTTCTCAAACTTTTTCATTTTTCTTATTTGGCTGCGGCCCCATCTCAAAATATATGGATTAGTTTGTTTGTTTAGTGACAGCGGTCTCCCCATCTTTCCAGCTCTTTATTAATCAGAAAATAAATGTTCAGGTGGGTCACCAATTTCATAGAATCAGGGGAGAACACATTTATCACTTTCATTTGATAGTTCCAATTTTGTCTGTTCATTTATTTGCTTCATCACTTCCAATTTCCTGTTTTCCCTGTTTCTGTAGGCGTTCCCTCTACTGATTGGATGAAATTGGTATCTCCTCCTGAAAATGTATTTTCTGTTCATTAAATATCTCGAGAGACGGGGAGACCCCTGTTACTGAACAAACACTCTATCAGAATACATAGCTATTTAACACTTATTGTAACAAAAATATCACTTACAGCATCATTAATTAGTCATCAGTAAGATATTCTGTACCGTGCCTCTTAACAAACAAAACAAAAGACAAGCTCAGTACACAGCTGCGTCCTTAGGCAAGGTCAAGAAAACAGTAGCAACATCCATGTTTTCAAGTGAGGGAGGAAGGCTGTGTGTGTGTGTGTGTGTGTGTGTGTGCATGGGTGCTTGAGTGCGTGTGTGTGTGTATGTACGTGCAAGCACATGCATGTGTGTGTTTGTGTGTTTGTGTGTGTGTGTGTGTGTGTGTGTGTGTGTGTGTGTGTGTGTGTGTGTGTGTGTGTGTGTGTGTGCGCGCGCGTGTGCGTGTGCGTGCGTGCGTGATCGCAACTCCGCCTGTGTGCGTGTCGGGAGCGGGGGAGGGGAGGTGGGGGGGTTGGTCTTTGGCAGCATCCCAGATCTGCGGGGCTCAAAGCAGGCTAGCTAACAAAAGAGTTCCAGGGCCCTTCACAGCAAATGGCCATCCCATGGGAAGGCCCCGGCAGAAGTATGAAACAATGGGTGACCTCACCTCCTCTGCCTCCCCCCAACCCTGCCGACCCCCCCCCCCCACGCCCACCCCCTTCTGTCATTCATTAGTCAGTTTGCAGAACAATGACAGCTATTTTGGTGGCCAGTGCTCCCAGTACAAATTCACCCACAGAGATATTCAATAAGGAAGCTAACCGCAGTGCAGCCGGTCACATTTCTGTTCAGAATGACTGTGGTATTACAGAAGCTATCTGGCATGCACATTCTCTGCACTCCGTCTGACTCACTAGAAACACGACAGATCAGAAGTCAGATTAATTTTACAACTGGTGCTCTATTCATAACCAATGGTCCTTCTTGGAATTACTTGTAGGAATAATCAATCGGATACACGGAAGTATAGGTAATGCATGTAACACATTTATGTAAAACTCAGTTTGTGGTTTCTGAGTTGGGATGTTAACTTCTCTATGCTTTGAAAGTTGCGTCACATTTTCGTGTCACAATTGCGTGAGAAGTTGCAGACACCTAACACCTAAACAACATTTAATACAAGACACCATAGTTTCAACATCTGTTGCCGAAAGTAAAAAAGAAAACTCTCAAGATGCAAGGTTTTGTATGTATGTTGCTACTGGAGACAGTTCAGAATTAGAACAGTGGTGAAGAACTGCGAACAGACATACACAGCTCTAAAATGTCAAAAAAGGGCTGTATGGATTTCTTACTGTAATGGTGTGTGTGTGTGTGTGTGTGTGTGTGTGTGTGTGTGTGTGTGTGTGTGTGTGTGTGTGTGTGTGTGTGTGTGTGTGTGTGTGTGTGTGTGTGTGTGTGTGTGTGTGTGTGTGTGTGTGTGTGTGTGTGTGTGTGTGTGTGTGTGTGTGTGTGTGTGTGTGTGTGTGTGTGTGTGGACTCCCCACCCAAAAAAGACGAAAATCATTGAGTTGCAGTAAACCTGTCCTGGCACTATATGGGAATGTAAGCTCTCTGATGACCATCTGCCATCCATTATACATTCTCTATTGATTTACTTCACTTGTCATGGCTGTGAATAATGGACAATTCGTAGAATTAGGCAGAGGAGGAGGAGGTGCCTTAACTCGCCCTGTTTCTCTCATTCTCTCCAAATGTAGAAAGAGATAAAGATTCATACGGCCGTGAGAGAAAGACACAAGCAATCATGTGGTCTTTCTGAGTAAAGACCCCCCACACACACATACATAAATATGAAGGTATACCGGTATATAAAATACACAATGACTTACAAAAGAAAGAAAACAGAACGCTCACAGTTGGGCTCCATTTGAAAAGTGCCTGCATGGCGTTTGGAGCTACATGCTCTTCTTCATCAGACATGTACACTTGACATGACTTATTTTTTTCGTTCTTGTTTCTACTCTGCACCTGCCTTATTTGGGTTTGGATGTGTGTGTTTCTCCTCATCAGACGTAAATACACACATATTCACTCATGGACACAGCAAAGTGGAGAATTACAAGTGATCAGACACTGCTGTAATGATATCGTCTGACAGCAACATCAGATCTGCTTGTCCACATTTGATTGTGAATCATTCTCACATTGTAGCCTACACCTTTTTTTTTCTTGGTCACATTTGAACACTCTCAAAATTATACTTTTTTGATCTCTCCGAGTTAACACTCAATATCAAATATTGTTTATAGCTCCAACAGACATAATCATCAGTGACAAGCCTATGACCTATACTGAAATAGAACAGAGGTTGCACTGAGATGTGCAACCAGGACTCATGCCGACGGCTGGCTTGTAAAGTGATCTGGGGTGAGCGGTGTTAGAGGAATGACCTCTAATAAAACAACAATAAAACAACTAATCAGAAATATTTAAAACAGGGCTAAAACATTTGAACAGGGCTTCTTGCTGCCTTATCTATGAATAATGAAGAACGTACAGAATCCATGTGTAAATATTTGGTAAACAGAGGATAGGTGGAGTATGTATTTGCTGTGCTATAGGGCTGTCTGGCACCAGATGCCCACACAGTAATCTAATCAGCTGCAGGGATGCATTGGAAATTGAATTATACATGAACTGGCTGACTGGCTACAGAATGGCCACACCCATGCCCATCGTTTCCTCTGGCAAGTGAATAACACACATAATATGCATTATGCACACACACACACACACACACGCACACGCACACGCACACGCACACGCACACGCGCACACACACACACACACACACACACACACACACACACACACACACACACACACACACACACACACACACACACACACACACACACACACTGTACCTCAAAATATAACAACATAGATGGATGAATAAAATGACATGAACGTGTATATTTCTCATTGCACATACAGTACTGTATATCAGTCTGGAATATCATCTATTATTATTATTTTTATAACTGGAAGATTGTCAAAATAACACACAAACACACGCATGTACACACACACACACACACACACACACACACACACACACACACACACACACACACACACACACACACACACACACACACACACACACACACACACACACACACACACACACACACACACACACACACTTAGTGGCTTTCCTTTAATTACAGGACACACAGTAACCGTCTGACACACATAATGCCTACATTGTCCATCACTGCCACTGACTGAGCCATCTATTATTAGCTGGATCATCATCATTTGAGCTACAAGTGTGTGGGTCTGTCTGAGACATGTGCTCAATGGCTGCTGTCTACCAAGCAGCTGACCCACCCAGCTGGCAGCCTGCGGACGGTCAGTCAGTGGCCCAGACTAAAGCACTGGTTCTCAAAGTGTGGTCCGGGGATCCTCAGGGGCCAACCAAACGGAGCCTTAAAGGCAAGGCGTCAATTATGAAAATAGGGGGTGGCAAAAATAAAAGCTGCGTGTGAGCTTATCACCAGATAGTGTGGATTAAGATGCACTCACCGCTGATCTTGAATCCGATTAATCTGCCAACAACATTTCAGAGGTGGAGAAAATATGCATAAAAGAAATACATTTGAATGGTTTCAGGTCTGTAACTCAGTGAGTGTACAAATGGAAGCACATGGACCCGTAACTCAGAGTTATGGGGGTCCGTGGCCTAATGCATACCAAACTGGGGGTCCTTGAAATGCTCTTGTGTGACAGTTCCTGTGGCCTGGGGAGGAATGAAGAGACAGAGATCAATCATTGATCAATCAATAAATCAAATAATCAATCAAATAATCAATCAAATAATCTATCTATCTATCTATCTATCTATCTATCTCTCTCTCTCTCTCTCTCTCTCTCTCTCTCTCTCTCTCTCTCTCTCTCTCTCTCTCTATCTCTATCTCTATCTCTCTCTCTATCTACAGTATCTATCTATCTATCTTTTGATGATGTTTCATTCACTTTTGTAAATGAACAACCTTTATAACAATAGAAATATAATTTCACAATCCTCTTTCTATGCATGCAGTTGTCATTCATAAATACACCAAAAATGTTGCTTTTTATGGTAGTGTGAAATGAGAAAGATGTCCCCTTTGTCTTTACTGGGTTCACTTAACCATTAACCAGACAGATAATTTAGCCAAAATATTAAATGGTTGATGCATTGTATGCCTGTTGTATGTTCACTGGTGTGTAAAGTGTATAAGCCAGTATCTCAAACGTTTTAATTTAAAGGACCCCCAAGTACAAAGGGTCCACATTTGGTTCCAATTGTACACTCTCTTACAGACCTGATGGTTCTTACAGGTCTGTAAGAGAGTGTACAATTGGAACCAAATGTGGACCCTTTGCCGAAAATAGCTTATACTATAAGCTATTTTCGGCACATGAAAATGTTGATATTTGTGTTCAAGCTAATACCAACCTTAGAGTGACATCTAGAGGTAACTAGATGGCACTACACTACACACTAGATGGCACTACACATCCCATTCCATTTCACAACTAGAAAAAGTGCTCCTCGGAGCACAGGTCAGGTAGGTTATTGTGGCCTCCTGGTGGCGCTATAATAGGCCAATGTGAAAAGGGTGGCATTTCTTCTTAGGCCTTTCAATCGGACAAATTATCTAATTTTATAATTTAGAGTTTTCCCCCGTGAATGACAGAAGACAATTTTGCCAATGTTTGACCATTTTAATGTGTGGTCTGTCACTTTAGAAATGTGGGTGTCGAACTCATTTTGGGGGTGCGGGCCACATTGGTCAAAAGGTGACTTGATGTGGGCCGCAACCAGTTGCGGATGCGCATGCACGCTCACACGCATTCAGTTATACCCCATTGTTTTTCAGTCTGTTGTCTCAGTCACTGCGGTAACAGCCCCCAGAGACGTGCAGAGAGATTTGGAGAGGCAGGGGCTGGAATTTCAAAAGGGCACATGCACGGACAACACATGCACGCGCGCAAAGCGCGCGCGAAATTTTGCGGATATTCGTCGGATTCGGGTACTTTTTTACCCGTTTTTTGTTACTTTATTTCGGTTTTAGGGTTAGGGGTAGGGTTAGGTTAGGGTTATAGATATATAATAAAAAATTAAAAAAAAAAAATTGTAATAATGTTTTTTGGTGGCTTTGGATAAAACATTGGTGGCTATAGCCACCGAAGCCCCCGCCTAACGACGCCACTTATTCTTCTGTATAATGAGTACTTTTACTTAAGTAAAGAAATTGAGTACTTTTCCCACCACTGCTGCTGTCTGACACAGAGAGAGAGAGAGAGCGAGAGAGAGAGAGAGAGAGAGAGGTAGAGAGAGATATATATAGGCTCCTGCTTGACAAGTAATTTCAAATTAACAGCTATATATATATATATTTTTTGTCCATACATACCTAATCTGTCTCAAACAATTGGTCCGTGTTCTGCGTGCATTCACTGCATTCAGTTGTGCACTCATTCAGGTTTCGATTGTGTATAATAGACTTCGTTTGCCGGGCGGTATCGCGCGCCCAAAAAATAGCCGATCTACAAGCTCACAATGCCTGGCGTTGCGACGCGTTGTGAGCTTGTAAATCAACTATAATTCTGCGCGAGCACTGCATGGCACGGGGCTCAATTAAGTAAGCTTTACTGCAGGTGCGAGGCCAACGGGCGCAGGGGTTTCTACAGTTTACAGTCAGAGGAGACAAGGGCACTTTTTTACCGACAGACAAAAGGGCAGGGGCTCAAGCCCCCTTTGATGTCTATGTGTGCACGTGCATGAGCCCAACTCACTCCAAAACCAACTCACTCCAAATCGAGCCCAACTCACTCCAGACATCTCACTCCACAGCAGAGCCCAACTCACTCCACACACTTGGCCAACTCCCTCCACACACTTGGCCAACTCCTTCCACAGCAGAGGACAACTCACTCCACAAATTTAAATTGCACAACTCACTCCACAAATTATTATTGAGGAAGACATTTGTGCTTAAGTACAATATTGAGGAATTAAGTACAATATTGAGTTATTTGTTACTTTTGTACTCACTCTAACTCTATTCTGTTTTAGGTGCTTAAGTACAATATTGAGGAATTAAGTACAATATTGAGGAATTTGTTACTTTTGTACTCACTCTAACTCTATTCTGTTTTAGGCTTCACTCTAACTCTATTCTGTTTTAGGCTTGGTTAAAGTTTTAAATACTGTCTCTACAAAACAGTCTCTACAAAACAACTTAATGGTTCTGGGGGGGGGGCTCGCTGGCCCCCGTCTTGTTAGGCTATTATATTGAGAGCCTGAAGAAGACAGGACTCCAAGGTGTTCTAATTTAGAGTTGATTGGTAGTACTTTGTAGTGACTTTTTTTGGTCCCTAACATTAATCGAGCTCTGGACTTAGTACATTTATTTTTTCACCATTGTGTCACTACCGAAACGAAAGTTTGTCACTACCGAAACGAAAGTTAAATCCAAAAAAATCACTAAGTGTGGAGGCCAAAATCGTTTGTAGACTATTAACAAATCATTAACAACCTGTTTGTTGACATTCGTAAATGATTACTAAAACCTTTATAACTACAGTTACAAATCATTTGTAAAGCATGCACGTGCACACATAGACATCAAAGGGGGCTTGAGCCCCTGCCCTTTTGTCTGTCGGTAAAAAAGTGCCCTTGTCTCCTCTGACTGTAAACTGTAGAAACCCCTGCGCCCGTTGGCCTCGCACCTGCAGTAAAGCTTACTTAATTGAGCCCCGTGCCATGCAGTGCTCGCGCAGAATTATAGTTGATTTACAAGCTCACAACGCGTCGCAACGCCAGGCATTGTGAGCTTGTAGATCGGCTATTTTTTGGGCGCGCGATACCGCCCGGCAAACGAAGTCTATTATACACAATCGAAACCTGAATGAGTGCACAACTGAATGCAGTGAATGCACGCAGAACACGGACCAATTGTTTGAGACAGATTAGGTATGTATGGACAAAAAAAATATATATATATAGCTGTTAATTTGAAATTACTTGTCAAGCAGGAGCCTATATATATCTCTCTCTACCTCTCTCTCTCTCTCTCTCTCTCGCTCTCTCTCTCTCTCTGTGTCAGACAGCAGCAGTGGTGGGAAAAGTACTCAATTTCTTTACTTAAGTAAAAGTACTCATTATACAGAAGAATAAGTGGCGTCGTTAGGCGGGGGCTTCGGTGGCTATAGCCACCAATGTTTTATCCAAAGCCACCAAAAAACATTATTACAATTTTTTTTTTTTAATTTTTTATTATATATCTATAACCCTAACCTAACCCTACCCCTAACCCTAAAACCGAAATAAAGTAACAAAAAACGGGTAAAAAAGTACCCGAATCCGACGAATATCCGCAAAATTTCGCGCGCGCTTTGCGCGCGCAGGGGAACACATGCACGCGCGCTGCGCGCGCGTGCATGTGTTGTCCGTGCATGTGCCCTTTTGAAATTCCAGCCCCTGCCTCTCCAAATCTCTCTGCACGTCTCTGTTGTAAAGTATTAGTAAGTAGTGAACTATTCATGAATAAGCCATTTATATACATCTGTAAAAGATTATTAAATCATTTGTAACGACCCATTCTAAAGCATTTATAAACGTTTATAAGCAGTTTGTAAACTATTAACAAATCATTAACAACCTGTTTATTGACATTCGTAAATGATTACTAAAACCTTTATAACTACGGTTACAAATCATCTATAAAGGTATTAGTAACTATTCATGAATAAGCCATGTATAATACATCTGTATTATTAAATCATTTGTAACTGATGTTACATAATATATACAAGCTATTGGTAGCTTGTTCATGTTTAACATATGCTTTGTTAAACATTCCTAAAGTATCTATAAATCCTTAGTACATGTTATTATGTGCCTAGTAAAGTGAAGACAGTTCATCATTTACAACTGTCTGTTAATGTGTTTGTTCATGTTTAACATGCTTTGTAAAACATTCCTAAAATATCTATAAATCCTTTGTACATGTTATTATGTGCCCTACAGTAAAGTGAAGACAGTTCATCATTTATGACTGTCTGTTAATGTGGACTTTCTCCTTACCTGTTGCAAACTACCTGGCTTTCATGAATGCAGACATTAAACAATTACTAGAATTATCATTCATGTTAAGCAAATGATGCGTAAGACATTCGTAAAGAGTATGTAAACCATTTGCAGACGTTATCATGAGCCTGAGCCTAGTTGCTTCTATTGGGCTTGTTTTCATAGACCTGTCCGCTTGTTTCTTTTGCAAAATCTGGCAACACACTGATTACCTGCATTACACCTGCAGTAGCCTACTAGGGAGGAAGTGAACAGTGATGCAGTTGCAGACTGGACAGAAATATGTCTAATTCATGTTTTATGTGTTTTAACTGTCTTGTTGCAGGTGATCGAGGTAACATAAAATGGCTAATCTTACACACATGAAGTAGCATTATGACTAGGGGGTATTTTGATGGTGGCTGTTTGTATCCACAATGTTTGTTTTGATGTGTAGGCTAGTAATGTCCTCCATGCTTAGCAGTTTAGCTTAGCAGCTAAAGCTAACTTGCACTGGGAGGTGGTGACTGCAGAGGCTCCAAGCTGCTACTCTGTGATTCTGTTGTGATTAATTTCTTTGTTTAAATGTCAGTGTGTGTGCGCTGTGGCTAAGAGTTGCTACATTTTATATCTTAATAAAGTGTTGTATACTTGTATACTATATAACGTTACTTTTGCCACTTTTTGATGTCACATGTTTTACTAATCACTGTCTTCACTTTACAACAAGGCCCATGATAACGTTAGCAAATGGTCAACACACTCTTTACGAATGTCTTACGAATCATATATTAAACATGAAAGATAATTCTAGTAATTGTTTGGCATCTGCATTCATGAAAGCCAGGTAGTTTGCAACAGGTAAGGAGAAAGTCACATTAACAGACAGTTGTAAATGATGAACTGTCTTCACTTTACTATAGGGCACATAATAACATGTACTAAGGATTTATAGATATTTTAGGAATGTTTTACAAAGCATATGTTAAACATGAACAAACACATTAACAGACAGTTGTAAATGATGAACTGTCTTCACTTTACTATAGGGCACATAATAACATGTATTAAGGATTTATAGATACTTTAGGAATGTTTAACAAAGCATATGTTAAACATGAACAAGCTACCAATAGCTTGTATATATTATGTAACATCAGTTACAAATGATGTAATAATCATTTACAGATGTATTATACGTGTCTTATTCATGAATAGTCATAAAATACCTTTATAGATGATTTGTAACCGTAGTTATAAAGGTTTTAGTTTCTTCGGATTTTTTCTGATTTAACTTTCGTTTCGGTGGTGACCAACTTTCGTTTCGGTAGTTTGATTACAAAATGTAAGTTGTGTAAAAAATAATCTGACTATACTAAGTTGTTATTTGTTTGTTTAAGTCAGGCTATACTCTACTCAGAGTCATAAGTTTACAAAATGTAATAAAGTACAGTGAACGTCTGTGCGGTTTGTCTTCATCACTGAAAATAACGTACATGTAAACTGATATAAAACTGCTGTCATGTGCAGTGAAGAAACACAACCATTTCACTCCTAATAATACCTATAGGCTATATTTGTCATCCAACTGTTAGCTCAATGGGTTGAGACGCAGTATACATGATCCAGAGGCCATGAGTTCAAATCCCATTGATGTCTTTCCTATGATTCTTTCCTTTGCAGACTGGCTTCCAGAAGATCAACTGAAAGCTACCAGGAAGGCTGTACTTGTCAGCCATCTGTTAGCTCAATGGGTTGAGACGCAGTATTCATGATCCAGAAGCCATGAGTTCAAATCCCATTGATGCCTTTCCTATGATTCTTTCCTTTGCAGACTGGCTTCCAGAAGATCAACTGAAAACTACCAGGAAGGCTATATTTGTCATCCGACTGTTAGCTCAATGGGTTGAGACGCAGTATACATGATCCAGAGGCCATGAGTTCAAATCCCATTGATGTCTTTCCTATGATTCTTTCCTTTGCAGACTGGCTTCCAGAAGATCAACTGAAAACTACCAGGAAGGCTGTACTTGTCAGCCATCTGTTAGCTCAATGGGTTGAGACGCAGTATTCATGATCCAGAGGCCATGAGTTCAAATCCCATTGATGTCTTTCCTATGATTCTTTCCTTTGCAGACTGGCTTCCAGAAGATCAACTGAAAATTACCAGGAAGGCTGTACTTGTCAGCCATCTGTTAGCTCAATGGGTTGAGACGCAGTATACATGATCCAGAGGTCATGAGTTCAAATCCCACTGGTGTCTTTACTGTGATGCTTTCCTTTGCAGACTAACTTCTAGAAAAACAAGTTAAAACCACCAGGAAACCTGTAACTCTCAGCCAACAGCATAGCTCGACTGTTAGAGCGTCTGTCCAATAACATGACTTGACTTGAGTGGGTTCGATTCCCACTTGAGTCAAGTGTCCCAGGTAATTTGGGGCAACGGATAAATTGACTGATTTATCCGTTTGAACCAGCACACTCCTACAAGTTATTCTACGGATATCAGTCAATTTATCCGCTGCCCCAATTTACCGGGGACTTGACGTTAGTGGGAACCGAACCCACTCAAGTCAAGTCATGTTATTGGACAGACGCTCTACCAGTCGAGCTATGCTGTTGGCTGAGAGTTACAGGTTTCCTGGTGGTTTTAACTTGTTTTCTAGAAGTTAGTCTGCAAAGGGAAGCATCACTAAGGATATCAGTCAATTTATCCGTTGCCCCAAGATACCGGGGACACTTGACTCGAGTGGGAATCGAACCCACTCAAGTCAAGTCAAGTCAGGTTATTGGACAGATGCTCTACCAGTTGAGCTATGCTGTAGGCTGAGAGTTACAGGTTTCCTGGTGGTTTTAACTTGTTGTTCTAGAAGTTAGTCTGCAAAAGGAAGCATCACTAAGGATATCAGTCAATTTATCCGTTGCCCCAAGTTACCGGGGACACTTGACTCGAGTGGGAATCGAACCCACTCAAGTCAAGTCAAGTCATGTTATTGGACAGACGCTCTACCAGTTGAGCTATGCTGTTGGCTGAGAGTTACAGGTTTCCTGGTGGTTATAACTTGTTTTTCTAGAAGTTAGTCTGCAAAGGAAAGCATCACAGTAAAGACACCAGTGGGATTTGAACTCATGGCCTCTGGATCATGTATACTGCGTCTCAACCCATTGAGCTAACAGATGGCTGACAAGTACAGCCTTCCTGGTACTTTTCAGTCGATCTTCTGGAAGCCAGTCTGCAAAGGAAAGACATCAATGGGATTTGAACTCATGGCCTCTGGATCATGAATACTGCGTCTCAACCCATTGAGCTAACAGATGGCTGACAAGTACAGCCTTCCTGGTAGTTTTCAGTTGATCTTCTGGAAGCCAGTCTGCAAAGGAAATAATCATAGGAAAGACATCAATGGGATTTGAACTCATGGCCTCTGGATCATGTATACTGCGTCTCAACCCATTGAGCTAACAGTTGGATGACAAATATAGCCTTCCTGGTAGTTTTCAGTTGATCTTCTGGAAGCCAGTCTGCAAAGGAAAGAATCATAGGAAAGGCATCAATGGGATTTGAACTCATGGCTTCTGGATCATGAATACTGCGTCTCAACCCATTGAGCTAACAGATGGCTGACAAGTACAGCCTTCCTGGTAGTTTTCAGTTGATCTTCTGGAAGCCAGTCTGCAAAGGAAAGAATCATAGGAAAGACATCAATGGGACTTGAACTCATGGCCTCTGGATCATGTATACTGCGTCTCAACCCATTGAGCTAACAGTTGGATGACAAATATAGCCTTCCTGGTAGTTTTCAGTTGATCTTCTGGAAGCCAGTCTGCAAAGGAAAGAATCATAGGAAAGACATCAATGGGATTTGAACTCATGGCCTCTGGATCATGAATACTGCGTCTCAACCCATTGAGCTAACAGATGGCTGGTAAGTACAGCCTTCCTGGTGCTTTGACTTGAACAACAAACAAGACAAATAACTTTAAAAAAATTTGTTACAGCATAAATATAAATCTTTTTCATGGGGGGCCCTGACGCTACATCTTTTCACATTGGGGTCCACTGCCCAAATACATGTCAATTTGGGGGGTTGACAACAAAAGGTTTCAGAACCACAGATTCCAAGGAAACAGCTGTAGGTGAATGGATAGAGTCACTGACTAGTGAGCCGCAGGTAACAGGTTCAAGCCTCAGCTACAGCAGCAAGTCAGGATGTCAAATCAAATAGGTATTATTAGGAGTGAAATGGTTGTGTTTCTTCACCCCAACTGCACATGACAGCAGTTTTATATCAGTTTACATGTACGTTATTTTCAGTGATGAAGACAAACCGCACAGACGTTCACTGTACTTTAGTACATTTTGTAAACTTATGACTCTGAGTAGAGTATAGCCTGACTTAAACAAACAAATAACAACTTAGTATAGTCAGATTATTTTTTACACAACTTACATTTTGTAATCAAACTACCGAAACGAAAGTTGGTCACCACCGAAACGAAAGTTAAATCCGAAAAAATCCGAAGAAACTAAAACCTTTATAACTACGGTTACAAATCATCTATAAAGGTATTTTATGACTATTCATGAATAAGACATGTATAATACATCTGTAAATGATTATTACATCATTTGTAACTGATGTTACATAATATATACAAGCTATTGGTAGCTTGTTCATGTTTAACATATGCTTTGTTAAACATTCCTAAAGTATCTATAAATCCTTAATACATGTTATTATGTGCCCTATAGTAAAGTGAAGACAGTTCATCATTTACAACTGTCTGTTAATGTGTTTGTTCATGTTTAATATATGCTTTGTAAAACATTCCTAAAATATCTATAAATCCTTAGTACATGTTATTATGTGCCCTATAGTAAAGTGAAGACAGTTCATCATTTACAACTGTCTGTTAATGTGACTTTCTCCTTACCTGTTGCAAACTACCTGGCTTTCATGAATGCAGATGCCAAACAATTACTAGAATTATCTTTCATGTTTAATATATGATTCGTATGACATTCGTAAAGAGTGTGTTGACCATTTGCTAACGTTATCATGGGCCTTGTTGTAAAGTGAAGACTATGCATTATTATTTCATGTTTAACAGTGATTAGTAAAACATGTGACATCAAAAAGTGGCAAAAGTAACGTTATATAGTATACAAGTATACAACAATTTATTAAGATATAAAATGTAGCAACTCTTGGCCACAGCACACACACTGACATTTAAACAAAGAAATTAATCACAGAGTAGCAGCTTGGAGCCTCTGCAGTCACCACCTCCCAGTGCAAGTTAGCTTTAGCTGCTAAGCTAAACTGCTAAGCATGGAGGACATTACTAGCCTACACATCAAAACAAACATTGTGGATACAAACAGCCACCATCAAAATACCCCCTAGTCATAATGCTACTTCATGTGTGTAAGATTAGCCATTTTATGTTACCTCGATCACCTGCAACAAGACAGTTAAAACACATAAAACATGAATTAGACATATTTCTGTCCAGTCTGCAACTGCATCACTGTTCACTTCCTCCCTAGTAGGCTACTGCAGGTGTAATGCAGGTAATCAGTGTGTTGCCAGATTTTGCAAAAGAAACAAGCGGACAGGTCTATGAAAACAAGCCCAAAAGAAGCAACTAGGCTCAGGCTCATGATAACGTCTGCAAATGGTTTACATACTCTTTACGAATGTCTTACGCATCATTTGCTTAACATGAATGATAATTCTAGTAATTGTTTGGTGTCTGCATTCATGAAAGCCAGGTAGTTTGCAACAGGTAAGGAGAAAGTCCACATTAACAGACAGTCATAAATGATGAACTGTCTTCACTTTACTGTAGGGCACATAATAACATGTACAAAGGATTTATAGATATTTTAGGAATGTTTTACAAAGCATGTTAAACATGAACAAACACATTAACAGACAGTTGTAAATGATGAACTGTCTTCAATTTACTATAGGGCACATAATAACATGTACTAAGGATTTATAGATACTTTAGGAATGTTTAACAAAGCATACCAATAGCATACCAATAGCTTGTAGATATTATGTAACATCAGTTACAAATGATTTAATAATCATTTACAGATGTATTATACATGGCTTATTCATTAATAGTTACTAATACCTTTATAGATGATTTGTAACCGTAGTTTTAAAGGTTTTAGTAATCATTTACGAATGTCAATAAACAGGTTGTTAATGATTTGTTAATAGTCTACAAACTGCTTATAAACGTTTATAAATGCTTTAGAATGGGTCGTTACAAATGATTTAATAATCTTTTACAGATGTATATAAATGGCTTATTCATGAATAGTTCACTACTTACTAATACTTTACAAATGATTTGTAACTGTAGTTATAAAGGTTTTAGTAATCATTTACGAATGTCAACAAACAGGTTGTTAATGATTTGTTAATAGTCTACAAACTACTTACAAACGTTTATAAATGCTTTATAACGGGTCATTATTGTAAAGTGCTACCGGAGTACGTTTCAGGCAATTTAAAGTTGATTAGTAGTGACTTTTTTTTTGGTCCCTAACATTCATCGAGCTCTGGACTTAGTAATTTTTTTTTCGTTTCGGTAGTGACACAATGGTGTCACTACCGAAACGAAAAAAAAATTGTTCCCCCAAAAACCTGTTAGGAGTACGTTTCAGGCAATTTAAAGTTGATTGGTAGTGACTTTTTTTTTGGTCCCTAACATTCATCGAGCTCTGGACTTAGTAAATTGTTTTCCGTTTCGGTAGTGACACAATGGTGTCACTACCGAAACGAAAAAAAAAAATGTTCCCCCAAGAACCTGTTAGGAGTACGTTTCAGGCAATTTAAAGTTGATTGGTAGTGACTTTTTTTTTGGTCCCTAACATTCATCGAGCTCTGGACTTAGTAATTTTTTTTCCGTTTCGGTAGTGACACTACCGAAACGAAAAAAAAATTGTTCCCCCAAAAACCTGTTAGGAGTACGTTTCAGGCAATTTAAAGTTGATTGGTAGTGACCTTTTTTTTGGTCCCTAACATTCATCGAGCTCTGGACTTAGTCATTTTTTTTCCACCGAAACGAAAAAAAAAAAGTTCCCTCAAAAACCTGTTAGGAGTACGTTTCAGGCAATTTAAAGTTGATTGGTAGTGACTTTTTTTTTGGTCCCTAACATTCATCGAGCTCTGGACTTAGTAATTTTTTTTCCGTTTCGGTAGTGACACTACCGAAACGAAAAAAAAATTGTTCCCCCAAAAACCTGTTAGGAGTACGTTTCAGGCAATTTAAAGTTGATTGGTAGTGACTATTTTTTTGGTCCCTAACATTCATCGAGCTCTGGACTTAGTAATTTTTTTTCCGTTTCGGTAGTGACACTAGGGACATCAGGGATCTCCATGTATGGGAATACAAGGGACAAGGACTGACAGATGCAGAGATCTCCATATATGGGCATATCAGCATGCCCATATATGGGAATATAATGATGACATCAGAGATCTCCATATATGGGCATAAAAAGTTCAAAGACTGACAAATACAGAGATTTCCATATATGGGCATATCAGTCAGATCGGCGGTGCGACGTAGGTGTGAAGGCCGCGTAGCAGCCCAAACCTTTAGTCATGTATAATCATGTATAATGGCTGAGCGTACCGAGGACCTGTACTCAGCACCAGCGTTACTGAGCAGTCACGGGCGTGGCCGCTGACCTGAGGAACATTTATATAGCGGTCCACACAGGAGAAGGTGGCTGTCCTCTGTAGAAAATCCAAGCTCAAGAACAGTAACAACTTCCAAAAGGTGTATGAGTCATGGCACACGTAACGGCTAGTGGACCTAAACGTCAGGGCCTTGCTGCATGAAATACCGGCTGGGAAGGACTTTTATATATGGCTGCTAACAGGCGGCTGGTGAAACGGATTCCCTCGGGACCCGGTGATGTGTGTTAAAGGCAAGACCACTTTGGTAGAGGTTTAGGTTGTGTAGTTACCTTGGGTGAAACAGCGCCCCCTGCGACGTCGTATGGACGTCCAAAACGGACGTCCATACGACGTCCCGAGTCCTCCCGAGACCTCCCTCAGTCAGCTACTTACTGAGATCCTGACTCAGACGTCGACTCAGAATCACATGACTATGGAGATACTGTGTACCAATGTGCGTGTTTTTTGGACAGAATCTGAAGGAATAATCTCGAAAAATGTATTTCACATAAGTCGGCCTCCTGGTGGCGCTGTAAAAAGCAGATGTGAGAAATGCAGTGTAGATGTTTTTCCTTGGCCTCAAGGGTGTGCGTGCAAAGTTACACGCAGATCGGTGCAGTTATAGTTAAAAATGCAAATCGGCCTGTTATAGTGCCACCATGAGGCTGATTTTAAAATTTTCAAGTGGCATTTCTTCCTCGGCCTAGTGGGAATGTGTGTGTGCAATTGTATGGAAATGGCAAGCGGCGTTCATGATTTGAGGCAGTTTGTTCAAAACGGACCAATCCTGCGAACTTTGGAAGCCAACCTTAGCCAATGAGGATGCAATATGGGAAATCGGACAGATCCGGGTTGATCACATGACTATAGAGATACTGTGTACCGATTTGCACGTTTGGTTAAAAGCTGTAGGTGTAATGGGAAAAAATGGGTTTTGCACAAATCGGCCTCCTGGTGGCGCTATGACAGGCCCATGTGAAAATGTGGGGCAGAGGTTCTGAATTGGCATCCAGGGAGTGGGTGTACACAGTTTCGCAGCGACCGGGCCAACGGTGCCGGAGATTAGCTGGTAACACACAGACAGGACACACGGACACACGGACGGACGGACGGACGGACAGGGGGAAAAACATACTCTCTCGCCATGCCTTTCGGCCTGACGGAGACAATAATAATATACAGTAGGCCTACATTCCTAAAAAAAAACACACACACAAAACCAAGCCTTGTTGTAGGTCAACTTGTCTATTTAATATATAAAATACGGGTAAAACATACGCAAAAAGGGGAGGATAAGAAGGGACAAATGGATACTTTGGTACAATAACAAACACTTCTTTTGTAAAAGCAGTATAGAATTTATAATAACATATCAGTGCATACTTTATTTATGAAAATATACACAAATTGTATATCATTCTCCAAAAACAAAACAAAAAAAACAAAAAAAATCTTTACAACAAAAAGCAGACTAGTCAAACACAATATATTAGCTATAATTTATTTAAAACTTTTTTTCTTCATTTTCTTTTAAATATTTATTTCTGTGTGATGTATATTTGTGTTGACATTACATTTCAATATTTTATTCCCTATAACAAGAATCATTCTTTGCTTGTTTTAACGCCCATGCATCGACATACATCATCGTGTCAGAAATAAATTACATGTGTCACTCCCCCCCACCCCTCACACCCCCACCCCATGTAACCACGTGTGTAGACTAGTAGGGGTTTGTACATAGGACTAAAAATTGCAGCATTGAACTGGTCACTGTACTCAACCCGCTTACGGGTGATTTATACTCAGTTTGGAGCTGGTGTTGCGCATCGAAAATAGCCAATCTACAAGCTCACAACGTGTCACACTGCGACATGTTGTGAGCTTGTAGATCGGCTATTTTCGGTGCACGACACGGCACGGGACCAAGTACAGATCAGGCATTAGCGCTCGTGTGTCTGTAACCTCACTTGTACTAATATCACTATATGGTTTGGGATTTTTTTTTGTTGTTTTTTTTTGTTTGTTTGTTTCATGTCATAAAATCGTGCAATATTAGTAACACCCTTTTTGAAGAAAAACTAAAGAGAAACAAGAAAAAAATGAAAACAAATGAAAACAAAATATATTTATATATATAATAATAATATTAATAATAATAATAATAATATTAACCATAATAATAATAATAATAACAAAATAAAATTCCAAATAAAACAAGATCCCTAAACTACACACACAAAAAAATAAACGCTGAATAAAAGGTCAAAGTTGTCATCTCTATATCATCCATACAGTTACCATAAGCAATGGTTGTGATAGTGATGATAGTAATCATAATAGTAATATCAATTATCATAGAACAATTATAATGAAAACATACGATAGAACTGTCACCAGCACAAATTAACACTGGAAAGTGATTGAGATTTTCTAAACATCATTATACATGAGGAAATATGGAGGGCGGTGGGGTTATCATGGGGGTGTAGATTCTCAACACTTTCTCAAGAGGATTGTCTTTCCGTTTTTGATTACAGCGACCCCTATCAGGGCTTTGTACAACACCTCGCTTGGCCATACAGCTAACACCCCTGAGTGCCAAATAAAACTACATCCCCCAGAAGTTCATTCTCAATAAACGCCATTATACTTTGTTTTATGACAGCATGGCTTGTGGCTCTACTCAAGATTATGGCTACCTAACAAAAGCCTTCGGAGAAGGATCAACATTTTTGTTCAAAGCTCAGGGCACAACAGTCTTACAGTCTAAATGTGTTTGTATACACTCAGCGATATAGGTTTACTCTTTCACTCTCTCAGGCAAACCGCTCATATAAACTTTGACTGGCTGCTCAGTCCCTACGTCAACAACTACACAGATAAAACAAACAAACAAAAAGCAACAATTTAGAGCCAATGTCAAGTCGCTTAAACCTGCTATTCTGGACGGAGTTTACAGAAAAAGAATGTGTACAGTATGTGATGTCTGAAAGTGTGTGCGGCTGCCATATTAAGGTTAGGCTTGTAGGGGGTCGAAGTAAGGAAAATGAACTTTCCATGACAGATATTGCTGTTATATGTGATAATTACAAAGTCAACTAGTCTAAGTTGGATTTTGGTTGGATTATGAGTACCTCCGTTTTTTTATATCCAATAACCAAATTCTGCTTCCAAAGCTTTTAATGAGCAAATGGATTATCAGCACTGTGACTGAGCACTTTCAGAAAAAGTTAAATGAATTTGCACTTTTGACCTTTTTTTGTCTCTCTACCTCCAATTCACATTAATCGCACATTTATAGAATACAAAAATGACATCCTTCATAGTTCACAAAATGCACAAATGCACTATAACCATTTTAAGAGTTTAACCTTTTCATGATAAAAAACTACAGCTGACCTGTGACAAGTAAACAAGAGATCTTTTAAATATACATACATGGCTTAAGCCTGAGTTATACTTGGTTGCGCATCATGTCTTGCACTGAAAACAGCTAACATGTAGATCAGCTGTTATCGGTGCGAGACACTGACGCACAATTTAGTATAAATCAGGAGTTAGTGTCTAAAGAGTACACTGTAAATTGCTCGCTGCCCCTGGACAACTTGAACAAAAGAAGGGACCGGGGAGTCCTTGGCTCACTGAGTGTGTGTGGTGTGTGTTTGCTGTGTGAATCTGTCTGTCAGTGGGTCTAAGGAGTCATCTGGGTTTTTGTTTTGCTTCTTTTTTTGCAACAGGAAAGAGGGTGGATGGGGTGTTAAAGTGCGCTCAATTAGTACTAACCATTGCTTATTCAAACAGTCACCACAGCTATTGTAGCCTACTAAAGTTCTTCCCTTTCTGCCTCTAAAGCACCCTCTCTTGGCTTGTCAGCATATTACACCTTAAGTATACGCATAAAGACATCCACTGAGTATCAGCACTTCAGCTTGTTTTTTTTTTTTTCTTTCTTTCTTTTTAAGGGATATCCTGCCGAATATAAAATTATCTTATGTACAGTCCCTGTTATCTGTTGTAATCCCCTGCTTTGGATGCAGAGCTCTGCGCTCGCTTGCTACTGTCTCAAGCTGCTAAATATATATTTGTATAAGTTCTACATTTATTTACCTTCAAAACACCCTTCACCATGTCATACAAAAGCCACGAAGAAGGAGAACAGATTGCTTATATACACGGTACCTGTGTCTTTTCTTTGAACAACAACAACGGTGGGCTATTCAAACTGTATAGAATCCTTCAGCAAAAATAAAAATGCCATCATGCATGTTGCAGGTGTGTTCAAGGATCAACGTGAGAATGAGTATTTGTCAAATTCAAGTTGGAAAAAAGGAGCATTTGAGTTCATGAACACACACGCACACGCGCACGCACACACACACACACACACACACACACACACACACACACACACACACACACACACACACACACACACACACACACACACACACACACACACACACTCTCTCTCTCTCTCTTTCTCTCGCCTGCTCAGCATCTGTAGTTGACATGATGTGTCAACTACAGAAAAAGAAAAAAAGAACTCAGTAACAAATGATGTTCCTGGTTTTACATTGAGTTAAACAGAAGACAGGGGCCCCTACTAGTTAACAGGGTATACTGCCTGTCTACAGAAATTAATCAGAATCAGAATGTCGCCTTGGATAGATTAGTGTCTTTCACCATTCTTAAAATTCAAAATCTAAAAATAAATCCAATCTCTAATGATGATCAACAGTCAGACAGGAGAACAAAACATCAGTGAACACGTTAAAAAGAGCAAAATGGCCCAGTCTCTTAAAAAGTAACAGTAAAAGTAACATCTAGGTCTACTATACAATTACAGTCCTGCCATTGTATACAAAAATGTGATCTCATTTGGTTGTATATGTTTACAACAGAGCAGTGCAGCCACTTTAGGGACCTAACGTGGATAGTCAGTGGATGATCAACAGGGCATCGAATGAGAGTGTACTTTATAAATCGTTGCTGTCCGGTGGAAACCTTGTATGTCCAAAACTGTTCCTTTTTGATTATCATTTTAAAAACATTTTTATATAGTGAAACTAGACGATCTACAATCTCAAAACGCGTTGCATTACGACATGCTGTGAGCTCGTAGATCTGCTATATTCACTACTTTTGTGTGACACACTTTTGTACGATGAAGTAGGGCACTAATTTACTTAAACATTTGAAACATAGAGGTACGAGGTTTCTTTCCGACAGCAACATGTTTATGAATTTTGTATGGAGGGTGAACCAAGCACCCAGTCAAGCTGTCAAGCTTGCCTCACTCTATATTAAGGACAGGCTTACAACCGGCCCATTCTCAAGTCCAATTCATCAATCATAATAATTCCATATAATAAAACATATAATCCCTGGTTTGGTGGCTCAACCCCTTCAGGGTTTTGTGACTGTGTCTGTGGGAGTGAAAGAGTACACGAGTACAAATGTGTATACGCATTGTCATAAACATTGTCATTGGTGGCCACGCATACACACGTGAGAGACAGAATATGTGTGAGCATGCTTGAGTGTGTGTGTGTGTGTGTGTGTGTGTGTGTGTGTGTGTGTGTGTGTGTGTGTGTGTGTGTGTGTGTGTGTGTGTGTGTGTGTGTGTGTGTGTGTGTGTGTGTGTGTGTGTGTGTGTGTGTGTGTGTGTGTGTTTGTGTGGTGTGTGCTTGGTACATGAGAGTGTGAGGTCAGCATTTCCTGTGTGGTGGATAACTAGGTAGATGGCAGGCATTTCTGTATGTAGAAGGAAGGAGAAAGGGGGGCAAGGGATGGGGGACATGTACAACAAGCCACAAATACACATCTCCATCCACCATCCAACCATTCATCCATCCGTCCGTCCGTCCGTCCGTCCGTCCGTCCATCCATCAGTCTCTAGCCATCTCTCTATGTGACCCAGGCGTCCAGTCTCATTCTCTTGACATTGGCCCCATCCTGGTCCTGGGGGTCGGCCGAAGAGGGCCGCAGGAGGACCATGGTCGGTTGCTGCACCCCGGATGTTGCCTGATGGTGGAAGTCGGGGGGCCCCCCTCGTCCCTGGGCCCCGTCGTCCCGGTCGCTCCCATCGTATGAGCTGCCATTGCTGCTGAGGCTGTCAACGGGTGAGCGCCCCTGGGTTCCAGGGTCCAGGCGGAGGCTGCCAGGGTAAGCGGCGGAGCCCAGGCCTTGGCAGCCCCCGCCTCCGCCGCCAACGGAGCTGGGGGTGCTGCGGTCGCGGTTGGGCGAGATGGGTTCTGACTTGATGTTGATGTTGGGGTTTGTGTTGACTGTCAGCGTGGCGCCCTGAGGTATGTGACCCATCGGCCTGCAAGGATGGACAGAGAAAGGAAACGAAAGTGTGACGGAGAGATATTTGAACATGAGCTCTGTTAACCCATTAAGACCTGAGGCCGATTCTACAAATGTCTTCTAAATTCTCAAACTTTTTCGTGTCAATGTATTTGGCCGCGAACCCCCATCTGCGAATGTTTTGTGCCAGGGACCCCCAGAAGAGAAGATTTGTGTTTAAAAATTCAAAATTGCCAGGGACCCCCAGAAGAGAAGATTTGTGTTTAAAAATTCAAAATGATTCAGAATTAAATTATTCAAACATTTTTTTCAAGAAAGAATTATTCAAGATTTTTCAAAAATGTTCAAAAATAACAAAAGTGATGCACTGTGAGCTTGTATATCTGCTGTTTTTGAGAAATACTGTTCTAAACCACTGTTCCAAATTCTAAGAGTTTTCTGAAAAACGTATGTTGCTATAATATATATATATATATATATATATATATATATATATATATATATATATATATAGCAAAAATCTATAATCACACAGATGCTTTTCCGGTTTTAATGGGTTAAAAATCCATACAAATCACACCACACATCTCTTCAGAAGTTTAGAAAACAACATGTGTACAGTACACCATAAGCAGCGATGACAGCTAGTATTGCAAAAAGACATGATAGCAACCGGCAGATTAATGAACTGTACAGTTGACTCAATAGGCGGATAAGCATATTGAGTCAACTGTACATGATGAATATTCTATTATACACTCTGGGTTTTTCTTAAAGACATATAAACACAGAACCAAGCCACCGAGACTGGGCCATATTCTAGAACAGCAGGTGAGGCTATTGTCATAAACCAGCACAGCAGGGCTGATGGTGATGGACATGGATTCAAAACACAGACAAGAGACACAACAAAGACAAACAGGGCGAGGTGGGTCTTTGAACAGGTGAGGGCCGAGGGCCACATGAAGCTGTCTTAACCGATTAAGGCCTGAGGTTCCGATTCTACAAATGTCTTCTAAATCCTATAACAGTTTTCTGAAAAAACATATGTTGTTATATCAGTGGTACCTTTTCATGCAACGACCCCCAAAATTAGGCCTATATTGTATTTGGCCGTCGACCCCCATCTCACAATATTTTGTAATAGGGACCCCCAGAAGCAATGTTTTTGCGTCTTGGAGTCAAATATTTGCACCATTTTTTTTTTCAAAAATAGCAGATCTACAAGTATTAATAGTAGTAGTATATTGTATATCTACTATTTTTGAATAGCCAAAGTATAAAATAATGGTTTAAGTGGTTACAACAGATATGTTCCCGGTTTTAATGGGTTAAAGAGGAATGTCCCCGACAACTGCACATAATTGGCGTGACTCTGACATAGGCTAGGGACGAGGGACTTCAACGTCATGGTTTCCAAAAGTATAGATAGACTTATGTAAATATGTTGGTTTATAAGCAGTGCAAGAGGGTGCAACGGGGGTGAACGTTTCAACCTGTAGATGGCAGCACTTGCAACAATTAATGGCTATATTTTTGGTTTGACATCTTCTTGGAAATGTTAGTTGAACCCATGACTAGTAATAATGACGCATATGACAAGGTACAAAAACATTATTTCTCTCTCTCTCTCTCTCTCTCTCTCTCTCTCTCTCTCTCTCTCTCTCTCTCTCATATCCATTCAAGAGAGAGAATTAAGGATACAGGATATAAGTGAAATTGGAAGAGATGACACACAACATTGGAACTGGAACACTATACAATTAAAGATGATACATTTTTTTTCTTTGATGGGGGGTTCTCTCTCCTGATTGGATAAAATTGACATCTTGACCTAAAAAAAATGTTCTGTTTACTAAAGAGTTGGAGACCCCTGTACTAGAGCTATAGAGCTTTAGTACTATATGTTTTACTTACTATATTTCTAAATAATTAATAAAGAGCTTTAACTTTTAAAAGATTTTAAAGTGCATGCCTTTTTGATCAAGCACTGCACAGAAAGATCTAGTGTCCAAACCCCATGTGTTTTCATTTGAGTTGAGCAGAGTGGGGCCTATCACTGTGGTTGACTCTTGCCTTTGACTATGCACTCTGACTGGCTGCTTGGCGCCGTCGACAAGATTTTACAGCAAGTGCTCTCCCCCCTCAGCTTGACACGCTGAGTGTGGTCTATTCGATTTGAAACTCCCAATTACTGCATTTTCCCTTTGGGTATGTCCTAATATGGGACATCATGAGCCATCCATAACATCTCTAATATTCCCTCAATTACTGCTAGATTGAGAGGGGGAAAGGAGACGACTGGATTTAAGATAGGAAACCTCTAGGCAATTTGAGTGCCTAGCATGCATATTCACTCACTGGCTCCCATTCCAGCTAACCTCATACACAATCACATGTGCGCACGCACGCACGCACGCACGCACGCACGCACGCACGCACTCTCAGACACCTAACACACACACACACGCACGTGTGCGTGTGCGCGCACGCACACACACACACTGTCAAATCCCCTTGACGGTGAAACTCACTCTGTCTCTTGGTGTGCCACTTTATCAAACCCTGAGCTTTGCATTATGGACCGGTACAGGTAGATGGATTATGGTGCCACAGGGGTGCTGTTGCTATGGTGAGTAAAAATGGCAGAGTCAGCGGGCCGGTGACAGTGATGAAGGCGAGAGCGCGGGCTAGCCCCAAGCGCTAACACAGCCAGTACAGCCAGAAGCGGAATACTTGGTTACAGTACGGTGCAGATGAGTACAGCCGCATTTCCCCAAAACACTGTGATTTCTGAGGACTTCTACTGCACTGGTTGGCATCGCATATGGTGTTTTGCGGTAAATGAAATGTCAACGAATAGTAGTTGAAAAACACCATATACTCTGTGTTGGGGAAAATAAATAATCCAACCTAAATCACAGAGGAGTCTGTCAGCAAAAGTGTTATTTTTTGCTAGCAAAGGATTTAAGTGAAGTCCAATCTTTTATATACCATAATCTGTTAATGTTCTGCTATCAACCAATGGAATAGGTATGACATTGTTCAAATCATTGGCATCTTGTTCAAAGGAAAGTGAGGATGAGAGAAATGTGAGAGTCAGTAGAACAGTGTTTTTTGGGAAAGCGTGTTGTAGATGTGCTAAAGTAAAGGGAGTACAATACCAGCAGAGGCCATCCTCCCTGCCAAAGAGCAAGTTGGATTGAGAGGCCATGCTGTAGAGGGATTAGAGAAAGAAACAAGCATGTTTAAAAACCTATCACTGGATGGGAAAGAGTGGGTGGGTAGACAGTGATGTGCTCTCCAGAAGATGGTTACCATAGAAATGGAAAAACTAGATCAATCGCACACTGTAGTTAAATGTGTTTGCAGTCTGGCCACTGTGCAGAAACTAAAACTAACTGAAGTCTTGTAGCTTTGTACTGTGCAGGTGTTGCATACTGTACTGAAATGTTGTTATAGTCCTTCCAGGGAGTAAAGTTAAATACTGCATAGCCAAAGGAAAGTTTTCAATGTGTTTTACACTGTGATTCCCTACTCTGTAGTTTGGACAAACACACCAATCCTTCTAGGAGTTAATAGATTTGCCTGGACCAGCTCTGATAGCATATGTGCATTGTGCCCAGCAGACAAATAGTGTGCCCTGTAAGCAATTTAACCATGCTTGCAGTGTCTGTAAATGGTTTTCCTCAACGACAACAGAGAGTTCAGAGAGAGGGAGAAAAAGAGAGAGAGGGTGTTGGGGTGGAGACAGGGAGACATAAACAGAGGGTGAGGGAGGGAGTGAAGGGGAATAACAGACAGACCGATAGGCATAATACTAAGTGCGAGAATCACGTGTGCAAAAAACTGTGTAACACACAAAACAAAGTAAGACTCAAATCTCATCACACAATCTACCTAATCCACTATGTTGCATCGATAGTGCATCATATTTGCAAAAACAAATACGCACACACATGTGGTGTAATCAAATACAAAAGAAGACAACAAGGACACGAGACAGTTGCAGACAGACAACTTCCCTAAAGATGTTCCCTATCTGTGTCTAAACATTTTCTCTACTGGAGGCCCCGATGCTCCACCTCAGTAATAAAACACACACACACAGCTTCTGTATCACATCATGCTCAACCCGCCATGAGAGCAACAGCCAACCGGAAAGCGATTCTGTAAGCAAGCAAACAAGTCAAAAAAGCGAGGCAGGGAGGCCTCCGTTTGACATTAACATTTAGATTGGGGGGTCAACAGATGTGCGGCGAGCGCTATAGCGGGCCTTGACATGGCAAAGGCAAGTGATTGGCCCCTCGGCAGAGGGAAGAAGTGAGGGACGGAGAGGAGAGGAGGAGACGGGGGAGAACGAGGGGACCGACAGAAATAATTTCCTCTCGCCTCCTGTGGTGAGGTAAACCGTGGATGACAGCGAATGTGAGGCTCGCAGCCAAGCCGTCAATCACTCTCTGATTGGAAGTGTTTGCTTGCTGCGAGGCCGCTGTGTGATGAAATAAAAAACAAACCACTGGTATCTGCTCTAGGTTATTCTTCCACCACATTAGCGTGGTGTTAGCCATACTGGCACAATGTGCTACAGTATGTCTGCTCTAGGTTATTCCTCCACCACATTACCGTGGTGTGACCCATACTGGCACAATGTGGTACAGTATGTCTTCTCTAGGTTATCCTTTCACCACATTAGCGTGGTGTTACCCATACTGGCACAATGTGGTAGGGTATGTCTTCCCATTAGGTGTTAAGGGCCTCCCTATCGTCCCTATTCCGGGCATGTCATAATAAGCGACACATTTTGAGCTTGTAGATCAGCTACTTGAAATTGGTGGAGGGGGAAAAAAAGGAGGGACTCAAGTAAAGACCCCTGGGGGACACTGGTCAACAAATTATATAGGGTTTAAGACTTTAAGTGGCTAAGCACCATTTGGTTTAGCAATGGTAGAAGTACGCTGTAATGACGATCTGCTCTGCTAGTTCCCCACCTGCTATAAAGCAGGTGGTGAGTTCTAACTGCAGTGATGCATCTGCAAAATGATGCTTAAAATGATTCTCACCTCACATTCAAAAGGATCTTTTTTTAAAAAGCGCTCATAAACTTTGAATGATGTACAGGTATATGTCAATGAATTAGGAGCCTACTTCAGAGAGGCATCTTAAAAACCGATGCCATGCCTTTACATTAAAGGTCATACAGGTCATACAGGCATCAAAGCAACAACAAAATAATCAGTAATATCTGTATACTGGTTTAGTGTGAATGTGTGAACACTTTCATTTGGAATTTCTTTGATATGATCACATCCAGGGAGCTGCTTCTGACATACTCTTTGTTCATGAAAATGACGAAGAACATCACCTGCTGTGACATAAGACCTTTATACCACACGTGAACCCTTCTTCTTTGTATACATTTAAGGCCTACAGTATGTATATTGATAAAGGGAGAGCAGACAGCCTTGCAACGACAGGCATGAAACCAACATTGTAAATATTGATTTATTGTGATATAAAGATTTGTTTAAAAATGTGACTACCATATGCTTGAATTTGTTTAGGCTTTTTTTTTAAATGCCATGGGCACATAACTGAGCCTAGCAGCTACAGTATGGGCCACATAACTTGACAGAAACAATCATGCACTAAATGCTCAATTCTAAGTCATTCACCTGAGGTTAGCAGCAAAACTGGAGATGCAGTTAGCCATATCCCCATTCTGTTTGTCTGCACCCCACATGCTGTGGATAAAAGGGAGGAAACAACAAAGAAGCAGTTAGAAACTGCTCGCCCATGGCTGGTTTAGTTTAGCAGCAAGCCGTACCCAGGGTCAGGGTAGACAATTAACATAACACACTATAGACTAATCAAAATACATTACATTTAGACTATTGCTGGTTCATCTACACAATTAAGTAATCAGTAATCGTTTGCATTTATTAAGTAAAGATTCTAAATCTTTAGGTTGGCTGGCAAAATTGCGTAAAATACTGTAGCTTTAATCATGGCTTGTAGACAAATCAGTTAGCTTACGTACATGCCGTGTTGTAGAATACAATTACAGTGTCTACAGTACATGTCTACTAAGCATCACTAGCTAGTAGTAGCATAACGCGAAAGACTAGCAGCCTAGCCTAGCTACAGTACATCAGAGATCTGGGATTCCAGTGGGACCTGGAGCTGTGAGTTATCTAGGTCACCAGATAGATGAATCAACCGCAGTGAGGATGATATTGCGGCTTTGTACATGAGAAATGCCTCAAGTAGGTTATGTGCATGTGTTGCATCTAGCATAGAAAGATATCACACGCATGCCTGAGAGGACATTGTTTGCCTATATGCATATTAAGTCACTAATAGTCACTATTGGTCACAGACTTCTGAGGGAAGGTCTGGAGTCAGCCTTGTTAGACCTCAATCAATGCAGCTGACAAGAAATCGGGGAATCAGTCTCAATGATGTTTGGTTGAAGCAATGTTAAACTTTGGTAGAACTTTGGTTCCAAATACTGTCAATCTGTTGATTCTCTGCTCCATGAGCAAGAAACTGGTAGTAGTGATTCCATTCACTCTCATTGCATGGTGAGACAGATCTCAAAATCACACCTTTAGGACATAAACTAAATAATCTGATTCTGCCAAAGTATAAAAAATACAGTCCTGGTATGTAATTTGGGGAAAGTGAAATGGCTGTCTTCATGTTACCCTTCCTGGAAGTTGTCTAGCTTAAAAAATAAAAATAAATTAATTAATTACCACTATCAGTTTAACGCTAGTGATGTGTTGAAATGTTTGCCTATAGGTGAAATAGGTGGGAAAATGTACATACCAGGACTCATTTTCTAAATATGTACATAATCTTTTTTTTTTTTTAAATTGGCTTTCATTTATTTGCTATCATTTTTTTAGACCTTTTTCACCAGACAGTGTATGAATCGCCCATGATATAATTCCAAATATTATTATATACTATTATAAAGATAATAGTATATAATAATATTTGGAATTATATCATGGGCAGGTAGCCAACACCAAGGTTGTACAACCAAAGTTCAACATGGATTTAACAACTTAAATCCTCTAGTCTTAGTGAAACAGACTTGAGTTACAACTGTACTTGGACTGCTTTGTTCCGTCTACACAAAATCTCTTTGCCCAAAATAGCCGATCTAGACGCTTATGCTGCGTTCACACTGACATATACAAAGGATACAAAGATACAAAGCTACGCAGCATATTTGTAGCTTAGTATCTTTGTAGCTGAAGTTGAAGCCAGCTCAACTTTTTTGTAGCTTTGTAGCTGTTGTAGATCTTTTGTAGCAGCTACAAACGTCGGACGCATCTTTGCATCTTCATGTCGCTGGCTTACAGTGAAAAAGAACAGTAGCCTCTATCTTTGTGTCTGCCAGTGTGAACGCAGCATTATAGATGCTGCTATTTTTGGCAAATGTTCCCCGAAGAAAAATGCTGGGGTTCTCACTTCCTCTGAAGTGGTTAAGTTGGTTGACCAAAGAAAGGGAACTTACACCAAGTTACTGAGGGACGCCAAGCTGAGCTGCTGGGGCTGTTGCTGTTGTTGCTGCTGCTGGGATAGTGCTGGTTGCTGCTGCTGCCAGGCAGCCATGTTGCCGGGCAGCAGTCCTGATGGTGTAAAGGTCTGGAGCGCTGTTAGGTCTGCACTGGTCAACTGATACTCTGAGGGGCGAGGGCGAGAGAGAGAGAGAGAGAGAGAGAGAGAGATAGGGGGTGAAATGAGAGAGTGGAATGTTTCACATCATGCAACTTTCTGGTGTATCAATATTAATTACGTCTAATCCATATTAATGTAGACCTTTGAAGTGGAATCACTCCAGAACTGCTCACTCTACAGTGAACAAAGTGAATATTCATGGCAGCTTGGTGGTGTCACACTCTTAAGTGTCTATAGCTTGTGATCTGCTTTCCACAGAGAACGTAACACAGAATTTTACCAGTGTTACTTGTTATTACATGACTCATTTGCCCTCACAACGCACTGTACATAGGTCAGTTGATGATTAATTGTCATACAAGTAATTGTGACTTACAATTTAATTGTGTTTTTGCCATCGGAACATATAAATAAACATTACATTTCTGTTGGTCTTTTAAGGCTTTTTAAATAAAAAGTGCACAGGGCAGATAATGTCAAATAATTCAATGTACAAAGAAATGACTGACAATGACTGGTACCAATAATCAAAAATAAATCATGTACTTTGGCCAAAATAAGCCATATTTAATAATTGCAGAATTTCAAATGTGCTTAAAAATAGCATACATAGCCGACCTACAAGCTTAGCTCACAACGTGTGAGCAAAAGATTCATTTATACAGATGAATGTAAACGATTCTGACGACTATGCAAAATAATTGCGATTATCTCAAATAATTGTGATCAGGCGACAATGATGTGCTAATTGTGACAGAAGCTGTACATAGAGCTAGTGTATCACGGCCTGCCATGCTGCTAGGCTCACCGGTGGTGTTGTAGCCCGTCTGCATGCTGGAGAAGGGTGCTAGGAGACTGGGGGTTGCCACGGAGACCACTGGCGTGGTGAGCGCCTGCGCCACCTGAGAACCGCCTAGCCGCTGAGCATTCTGGGAACACAATCAAAAAATGGAGTTGAATAGTGTGACAAAAAGAGCGGAAGAGGGGGACAAAGCGGTTACTCACACACTGATACAGTGGAATGTTGTGATAGTTACAGTATACCATAGAAAAGTTGTCATTCATCCAGACCTAGTGGATTGGATTCATTATTATGGTTCAGTAGATTAATTGTGAATAGCTTTTTGTTTGACATTTACCAGCAAACCAAATCTTGTATTTGTTCACTTCAGTGTTATGGCTCTTTGTCGTGAGAAAAGTAGTTCCAGCACCAACGTCTTTTGTGTTTTGTTACCCTTATAAGGCCTGGGTGCAGAAGTTCATAACAAGTTCTCAATGGCAGTAATGATAATGGGTAGCATGTGGAGCTACAGTATACTGTATTACATGCTTTCCAAGACTGCAGAGTGAATCCAGAGACATTGTTATTGGGGTAAGAAAACAATCCCATTATAGGCCTAATCAATGTGCTCTGCTTTGAGTAGGGCTTCAAGTGAAGTAAGTTTCATTGTAGAGAAGGCTTAGAACAATGCAAGCACTGACACTTCAAATGTTACAAATGTGTTTATACTACGTTATGAAAGACACCGGAGAGTGTACTACCAATGACTGGTGATAGAGAAAAATATTTTTACTTCAATTCTTTGCATTTGTTGCAAAGTTTGGGTTTGTGGAAAATAGAGTGAATACAGATTACAAATTAAATAACAAAATTGATACAGAGGCAATAAGTCATTCAAATAAAATTGCCATTTGCTGGACTGCCCTTTGCCTTCACAGGGCAGTATAGAAATGTCATTCAGCGTAACAGACAATTCAGTGTTTCCTATACATTTGCCATCACAAATGTTTGGTGCGTTTGATGTTCACACGTTTCTGCAACGTAAACGTGTGACATGAAAAGTGCGTCACATCTCCTGGTGATGCTGGCTACACTGTCGCCAGGGGTGGGCAATCGTGTAATATTGGGGCATCATGGAGGATGGTGTGCATTAACTGATGGAGGATCATGCTGACAAAACTGCATGCATATACTACACGGTGTGTCAGCAAATGAAGTGCACATGCTGAAGGGGTGTGTGTGTGTGTGTGGACAGAATGGCGTGGGTGTGATTGAATATGTTTGAGTCTTGGGAATAGTGTATCAGAAATGTGTGCATGACTTTAGATCACTGGACATGTACGGAATGTACTGTACAGTGTGGATGAGAATATTTGGAGGTGTGAATGCCTTTATTATTAGAAGTATGTGTGTACTGACAGGTATGAGAGGTGTGTGTGTGTGTGTGTGTGTGTGTGTGTGTGTGTGTGTGTGTGTGTGTGTGTGTGTGTGTGTGCGCGCGCGCGTGTGTGCGTGTGTGAGTGTGTGGTGGAAAGTGCATAATTCATATTATATCATAACGCTCACTGAAAATGTTTTCAAGTAAAAAGCAAGATAAAGTTTACATTTGGCTCTATGGTGTCTTTCACGCCATGAGGCACACCATCCTGAACTCTATTCTGTTACTACAGTAATAGCAGTCAGTCAAATGAAACCCATCCATGCACATGCTGAGGGCTACCCACAGTGGATCTGCAGCAGAGCCAAGGAGTCACTTGTCTGGTCAGGTGCCATAGGTGTTTTGTTTTTTTCCCAATACTTTTTTCAACTATCAATGATGAAAAGAGATGGGGAAAATGTACTCTTCTCTCCATGTAAATGGGAACAGTGATTTGATTCACCAGTGTATAAAGTTCCTTTTCCAAATCTGAATGTTGATATTTGCATTTGCATTTTTGTTCTTCCAACACATTTTTATGCTGAGCTCTATGTAGTTTCATGCATTCAGTTGACCCTGAAATTCAGCAATTGATAGAAATAGTAAAATGGTTTCTCAACTAGCTATTTTAACATGTTTTTATGTGCGAATGCATGACATTTGCACATCTCATAACTTGGTCAATATCGGTTTTACTGTGTCAACACGTGAACCTACATTAGAACCCAGCATTGGAAAACATGTTTACACGCTCACAACACCTTTCCACACCCAGGACAGCCAGATGACTCCTCTGCTGTATGCATTCACCAATCAGAAACCCTTTCGCTAGGCCGCGCTAAGTTTACTGTGTGCTCCGATGCTCGCGGTGCTACCAACATTCTAATCATAGCACTAGTGCAAATGACTCAGCCCAGGAGGGATGCATTTGCCAACGGTGTCACAGTCATGCCTGGTGAGATCACACAGTGCTTGACACCACATCCAGAAGGCTAGGAGGAGAAATCTATTCACCTCACTCACCAACTGCAGCTCCTCCTCTGTCTGCGTGGGGGACCCGAGGGACAAGGGGGGGGGGAGGGGGTAGAGAAGTGGAGGGTTATGTTCCTGTACCAAGTTGCTGAAGTAAGGTATATCGAAAGAGTGCAATGTTTTTGACGCCAACTTGGTCAAGAAAGATTCATACTTAACCACATGAACCCTTGCGTCCCTATTCTGGGCATGTCATATTAGACTAACATTCTGCAAAACATAACAGACCTACAAGCTCACCGCGCGCTACAACGCAATGTTTTGTAAGCTTGAACAATCAGCTATGTTTGGCGGAGAGATTTGGTGTAGAGGGAAAAAGTAGATGCCTGGGTAGTACCCTGGTCAACTGAGTATATACGGTTTAAGAATGAGTTTATTTGCAATGCATTTTGATGTTTAAGTGGATGGGGACACTGTTATAGTATGTTTGTAATGTATTGCATTATCAGGTGCAGTTTATTGTTAAAAACTGTGTTCTACACATAAGTTGCCTAGCCAAAATCCAAGGTTTTTGACACCTAAGTAACAATGAGGCTATACACATCTAAAATTTGGAGACAGACAATTATTGGTGAAATATTTATCCTTCATAAATTGAATACATTTTTATTGGCCTTTTAATTAAAACTCCAATATGCCAGATTTCACGTGCACATCATGTGACATGTTGCATCAACCAAAACAACAAACATTATGTTGCATACCTAATGTGTGACTTCTTTTGCTGATGTCATGCAATGTGTTCAGCATCTAAAATAGGCACAAACATATCCTGACCCGGGGCTATATCTTAGAGCATTGGTTCTCAAAAACTTAAATGATCCCATTCAATCCGGGAACGCATCTGTGTCATTTTAGATTTATTTGGCTATTAAAACATAGTAGATACAAGGCAAGCTCATAGTGCCGCGCTATGAGCTTGTAGATCTGCTATTTTTTTAATCGTGAAAATGTGTACAAATCTTTGAATATATATACATTTTCAACTCAAATCTTTGCTTCTGGGGGTCCCTGGAACAAAACATTTTGAGATGGGGAGATCTGTGTGAGTGTAAAGTTGTATTTTTATGTTGATGCTGTAATACTACTAGTACTACTGTAATACAAATTGTGTGTGGTGGGGGGGGATATGTTCTGAGACACAGGAAAGGAAAGGGGGGGTGTGTTTGTCACAGTACATTGGCACATACGTGAAATTTCTCCTCTGCTTTAATCCATTAAGACCGGGAACGCATCTGTGTCATTTTAAGATTTCTTTGGATATTCAAAAATTGCAGATACTGTATCCAAGCTCAGATCTGCTATTTTTGAAAAATCTTAAAGATTTGTGCAAATCTTTGAATATATATCTTTTTTAAAGCGTTCAACATTCTTAACTCCAATATTTGCTTCTGGGGGTCCCTGGAACTAAATATTTTGGGATGGGGGCCCGCGGCCAAATACAAATACAATACAAATATAATATAATTTTGGGGGGGTCCCTGACATGAAAAAGTTTGAGCACCACTGATATAACATCATAGTTTTTTTCAAGGATTTAGAAGACATTTGTAGAATCCCCAGAAGCAAAGATTTGAGTCAAAATGTTTAGCTTTAAAATATATATATATATATTCAAAGTTTTGCACACATTTTCACGATTTAAAAAAATAGCCAAAGTATAAAATAATGGTTATAGCTAAAATCTAAAATGACACAGATGCGTTCCCGGATTTAATGGGTTAACAAATCCTAACTGCTAGGAGCAGCTACACAAGTAAACGTTTAGTGAATGTTTACTAATGCAAAGTGAAATATTGCGGGCCATTGGAAAGTCATAATCTGTACGCTCCCACTCTATGTAAGCTAGATGTTCATTGGCCAATCTCTGTGAGATTCAACCATTAATGTCCCAGTGGGACTGCCATAGTTGTAGTTCTCACCAGCTGCATGAGGCTCTTTCCGCTCTGCGAGGTGATGACCCTCAGGTCTGGCTTGCGGCTGTTGACCATCTGAGGGCTGGGCGGAGGGGGAGACTTGGCCGGAACTACTTTCCCAAGGCTGTTGCCGTTGGAGACGGAGAGGAGGCCAGGAGAAGCCCTGGCACTGATGTAGCCGTTGGCTGGGGAGAGAGAGAGAGAGACAGAGAGAGAATGAGCTTAGATAAGGAGGGCGTGTGTCTACCTTGTGTTCTTTTGTGTGTAAGTGTGCGCCAGTGTCTGTGTGTGTGTCTGTGTGTCTGTGTGTGTGTGTGTGTGTGTGTGTGTGTGTGTGTGTGTGTGTGTGTGTGTGTGTGTGTGTGTGTGTGTGTGTGTGTGTGTGTGTTTGCGCATATACTGTACAAATTTCCCATGGGCCTTCCTAGAAAAAATATGTGTGTATGTATTCTCTTTCTCAAAGCATTTTTACATTAAATCGACGTCCCATTCTCATAACTACTTCCTCTCAGCAGTGACTGAACCACTGAACAGCCTGCTCCATATCTCTTCCATCAATTCATATGACACAGTGCTTGAACTGGTTCGGCACTAAGCAAAAACAAATAGACTCACTCGCTAGCTTCTCACCACCAAGAACTTGAGTTTTTCTCATGACTGTTTTCCAACAATGTGACAGGGCACTTTGGGTTGCGTCCTCTGAACGCGCCCTCTTTTCAAACAACATTTGTCATGGCTAAACACATTCCAACCTCTGATGGTACAACACAAGTGGCACTGTGAGAAACAATAACACAATACGGCTCATGTTTTGTTTCCTTCACAAAACAAAAAGATATGTGTGCGTGCATGTGTATGCGTCCATGTATGTTTTGGTGTGTGTGTGTGTGTGTGTGTGTGTGTGTGTGTGTGTGTGTGTGTGTGTGTGCGCGCGAGCACGTGCACGTGCGTGGGTGGGTACAAGGTGTCAAGACAACATTCCAGGCTCTGCTGCATACAAGGAGGCACATGAACAGGTTAAATCTAAAGAAAAAAAAAAAGAAAGGGAAGTAGAGACAGTTCCTTAACAGACGGCGTGACAGAGACTTGGCCCCGCAGAGGTTAAAAAGAGCATTTGATTCAAACACAACTCACTCTGTCTTTGGAAAAAAGGGACTTTCCCAGCCTTGGCACATGTGTGCACACAGACGCACAAAAACACACAGAGCACTGCAGTCTCTTGGGTATGTGCGTGCGTGGGTGGGTGTGTGTGTGTGGTTGTGTGTGGTAGTGTGTGTGTGTGTGTGTGTGTGTGTGTGTGTGTGTGTGTGTGTGTGTGTGTGTGTGTGTGTGTGTGTGTGTGTGTGTGTGTGTGTGTGTGTGTGTGTGTGTGTGTGTGTGTGTGTGGGTGGTTGTGTGTGGTTGTGTGTGTGTGTGTGTGTGTGTGTGTGTGTGTGTGTGTGTGTGTGTGTGTGAGAGGGGGGTTGGGGTCTGTTGTGCGATAGCAGATAGCAGTGCTCCATGACGCGGCCTCCAGACGATAGTGGCATGTGACGCTGCTTCATCTCACTCACACACACTACATGGAAAGATGTGACATCCTCACCCTCCCAGCCCCCACCCACACACTCCACTGGTAAACACCGCACACTTTTGCGCAAATTACCAATAATTCCTCCCCTCGCCGCAACTCCACACACACCAGCTAACAGAAAACAACAAAGACAACAACAATGACACACTTCCCTCAGAGACCAGCTTAGCAGAGGGGGGGGGGGGGGGTAGTTGAGGAAAAGGAGGGGAGAGGAATGAGAGAGGGGGGTGAGAGAGGAATCTGGAGGAGGTAGGGAGAGAAAAGGAGGAAACTGAGGCAGGAAGAGAATAACTACAGAAAAGGTAGGGTACTAAAGGGAAGGAGGCAAGGGAGAAGACAGAGGAAGAAGCTAGGGGAAAACGGAGGACATTGTTTCCATTATACTGAAGCTTTTGCTAGGACTCAGCTCCCTTAGCACCACACAGTAAAATCCTCAGTGTTAATGGAACCATGTGTAACTCAGAGAGTGTGCACATGTGGATTTGCAGTACACTCTCGGACACTGAGGATGTTACTGTGCAGAGTCAAGTTCATCTCCATTGGTGTCCAATGGAAGCGAGTCGATGACCACTGGCCAAAGTGTAAGGTTCTTCTGGGAACCCCACACGCACTGAGAACAAGTGTGTCACCGGCTCTGATGGGAATTTGTGAACGGTTGTGTGTATGTGTGTGTGTGTGTGTGTGTGTGTGTGTGTGTGTGTGTGTGTGTGTGTGTGTGTGTGTGTGTGTGTGTGTGTGTGTGTGTGTGTGTGTGTGTGTGTGTGTGTGTGTGTGTGTGTGTGTGTGTGTGGGTGAGTGAGTGAGTGTGGAAGGGGTGTCATTAAAAAAGACGATGATGCAAAGGGTACAAGTCTATGGAAACACACACAAACGCGTACTGTGTGTGTGTGTGTGTGTGTGTGTGTGTGTGTGCGCGTGCGTGTGTGCCTACGTGCATGAGTCCGCGTGTGTGTTTGAACAAACAAACAAATTGAGCCCTCATTTTTACCGGCTAGGTGATGAAAGAGAGAGGAAAGAAAAGGAGGGTGGGAGAACAGGAGAGAGAACAGGAGTGAAGGAAGGAGTGAGAAAGGAAGATGGTAGAGTGAGGTAAGCAGAGACAGAACGGTGAGTGAGTGAATTGGTCAAAATTAAGACAGTGAGTTCAGAGAGCGAGTCAGTGAGAGTAGAAAGTGAGAGTGAGTGAGTGAGTGAGTGAGTGAGTGAGTGAGTGAGTGAGTGAGTGAGTGAGTGAGTGAGTGAGTGAGTGAGTGAGTGAGTGAGAGAGTGAGTGAGTGAGTGAGTGAGTGAGAGAGTGAGTGAGTGAGTGAGTGAGTGAGTGAGAGAGTGAGTGAGTGAGTGAGTGAGTGAGTGAGTGAGTGAGTGAGTGAGTGAGTGAGTGAGTGAGTGAGTGAGTGAGTGAGTGAGTGAGTGAGTGAGTGAGTGAGTGAGTGAGAGAGTGAGAGAGTGAAAGAGTGAGAGAGTGAGAGAGTGAGAGAGTGAGTGAGAGAGTGGGCCAGGGATTGAAAACTCCATGTGTCAGTGTGTTGTTGGCCATGTGCACTGCAACACCTAATCCCTGACTAGACCCAGAGAAGGCCTGCATTTACCAATGTGTGTGTGTGTGTGTGTGTGTGTGTGTGTGTGTGTGTGTGTGTGTGTGTGTGTGTGTGTGTGTGTGTGTGTGTGTGTGTGTGTGTGAGAGAGAGTGAGAGAGCGCGCGAGTGAACGCCTGTGGGTTTGTGTATGTGGGAACACACATAGGTGTGTATATACATGTACAGCCTTGAAGCACTTTCCTTTGTCGTCCAAATGAAAACAGTCTGGCTGTACGCTTTTTGCAGCGTAAAAAGCATGGAGACTGAGAGTGCATACTTTTGTCAGTGTATCCACTGTGTTTGGATGTGTGTCTGTGTCTGTGTGTGTATCTGCTGTCTCCCATTACGCCGGGCTGGGCGTGGGAATGTGTGGAATGCCGTGTGACGTCAATGGTGACATTCCCTGCGCCCGGAGCCCCAAGCCCTGGACACAACAGCTGAGAACGACAGCTCCAGGAGAGGAGAGGAGAGGAGAGGAGAGGAGAGGAGAGGAGAGGAGAGGAGAGGAGAGGAGAGGAAAGGAAAGGAAAGGAAAGGAAAGGAAAGGAAAGGAAAGGAAAGGAAAGGAAAGGAAAGGAAAGGAAAGGAAAGGAAAGGAAAGGAAAGGAAAGGAAAGGAAAGGGAAGGGAAGGGAAGGGAAGGGAAGGGAAAGGAAGGATTATGGGGTTTGTTGTTTCTGGCAAGAAAGGAGCCATGACATCAGCACGCTGTACAGCATGGATCATGATAGTAATGTCTATACTGGGACTCAAACACAGCCTAGTACAGTGGATCCCATATGGTGTGCCGAGGCACACTGGTGTGCTGTGGGACATGTCCAGGTGTGTCTTCTGATTTTGACTTAAGCTTTTGTGGTTCCTTGGGCACAAAAACATCGATAACCGCTGTCTAGAAGTACACGGCACCTATTTGTGTATACCTATCGGAGAATGTTTAATACATTGTAAAGCGCTGATGGGTTGGAAAGACTAAGGTACTATATACATATGCAGTCCATTTACCATTTACATGAATCAACTTTAAATCCCATTCATTATCAGCAAATTCCTGAAATGTCAACCAATACATGAAATACAATTTCATGTTGGTACATAGTGGTTGTACTGTACGTGGTGAAGCAAAACACTAAATGGACTACAGAACGTCACAGATTTCCCAAAGACGTTCTGCCAAAAGGACCACAGAAAATGAATGAAATGTCCACAGATTCTTCTAAGCCTTGGCCATAACACATTTTTCAAGTCTAATCTACTTCCAGTCTATGAGTAATCTCTGGAAATGTGTCACCGGGAAAGAATTAAAAAGGGAAATAAAACTAAATAGAATTATTCCACCATCCCTTAGAGCAAAAACGTAGCGAGTGAAACGAATGAAACAAATTACACAAATTATTTACGGCTTTTCAGACTCGCAAGCATGTCTTCAAAGACAAGCAACGCTTTTCAATTCGATTTCAAACCAACCAAACCTTGGAGCACTCTGTCAAAAATTATCCTCAAAACCATCGTTTGATTGCCTGGAAATGGCTGGGAAGAAACATATTGATACTTAACCCATTCAATCCTGGCTATGAAACATTTTTGCGTGGCACTCGGTGCCGCGCTATGAGCTTGTATATCTGCTATTTTTGATTAGCCAAAGTATAAAATAATGGTTATAGCTCAAATCTAAAATGACACAGATGCGTTCCCGGTCTTAATGTGTTAATCAGCATATTACTACAAAGATATATTGGCTGCTTTCATACCACTCTCTCCACCACAAAAACACCCAATGTTATTTGTATCAGAAGTCCTCTCACAATATGAACTTCTGTGGCCTTCCTAACGGTATCTGCACTGAGCTGTGGGCGTTTCAGAGAAGAGCTCTGGCTGGTGTCAAAGTCACCTTTGAGGAGAGCCCTGTGCCAAGACAAGGGGACAGTTGGAAGAGGGGAAGGGGGGCGAGAGAGCGACAGGAGTGGTGCTACATTACTCTACAGAGAAGACATGGAGGAACAGCTGAAAAGGAGAGGGGGCTGGAAAAGGAGAAAGAGAGAGAGACACTGAGATAGAGAGAGAGAGAGCGAGAGAGAGAGAGAGAGAGAGAGAGAGAGAGAGAGAGAGAGAGAGAGAGAGAGAGAGAGAGGGGGGGGGGGGAGAGTGAAAGAAAATATATAGACAGAGATAGTTTAGGGGGCATTGCGGCTGAGGCGGTACAGAGTTTCTATTATTTCGCAATTTTTCTGTCCTTCCTTTTGACAATCTTTCAGGCTCTCACCCCCCCCCCTCTCTCTCTCTTTCTCTCTCAACCCAACAACTCTTTGGTCTGTTTACAAGCAGACTGTCCTGTGACCCTCAGCTGTCGCCAGCCAACAGGTGTGTGTGTGTGTGTGTGTGTGTGTGTGTGTGTGTGTGTGTGTGTGTGTGTGTGTGTGTGTGTGTGTGTGTGTGTGTGTGTGTGTGTGTGTGTGTGTGTGTGTGTGTGTGTGTGTGTGTGTGTGTGTCCACATGCCAGTGGGTTTCTGTGCCCATATACGCATGTCCATGTGACAGCCTGTTGCCACACATGAGGCATTCTGCCTCCTACCAAACAGAATACCGTCCATTGAGCTAGACTCCAAGTGGCAACCATTACACATCCAGTTTAAGCATGGAGGGCCCAAACTAACCGGCAAAACATCTTTATTCACAGACTAAATGGACCATGTGCTGCTGTGTGCAAGCAATCCTAACAATTAACACAGCCAAACCAGCTAACAACAGACTGAGTTTACTCACCAACTGGACTTGGGCACGCTCCGTTTGAGTTTCCCATATCTCCTAGAAGAGCGCCTGAGAGAGGGCGAGAAAGACAGACAGGATGGTGAAAAACGAAATCACCATGTTTCTTCTTTTATTTTGTCCTTAATGATAATTGTAGGTGTACGACACGTCTGTGAAAGTAGTATTATATTTATGGTCAACTAAGAAGTTAAAAACTTTCAACCTGGAGTTCCTGTTTTGGACATGTCATTGTACATGAAAAGTTTGGAAAACAAATTGCGAAAAGGCCAGATCTACAACCTCAGAACGCGTTGTGTCATGACGTCTTGTGAGCTTGAAGATCGGCTATTTTCACTGTGACACCATCGTAAGATTACGTATAAAATAGGGATTAAGTGTAAATCACCTAAGTGATTTCACACTTTTCAAATGCTGGATGTTTAATGTTTTAAACCAAATTGTATGAACCCACTCCCACAATGAGCAAATCTCAAATGTATTTGTTTGTTTGTTTGGTCAGCCACAGAACAGCATCTCTGCATCTGATAGGAATTCAGTGTTTTGCACAAGGACACTTTTTACAGGGAAGATAATAGTGGACATTGGGGAATGGTTAAAAGTGCAATTTAAACATGGAAAACAAGGAAACCTTTTGACTTGGAGGTTGGTGTGTTATGACAAACACTGTAATGCGTTTGTTGTATGACCATGTGTTACATCATCTAATTCTGGCTTACAATGAGATTACGTTTGTCGGGACAAAGCTTGATAAGTAACCTTGTGTGAGACAAAAAAAATGGGGCACAAATCCCTTTAGTCAGAGAGTTGATGATTGGTTTTCCATGCAGGAGGCAGCAGAAGCTTATAAAGGTGTGCTGCATCAGGCAAATCAATTATATATATATAATATATAATTATATATATATCATTTATATATATCATTATTTGCATAGGGTGTGTGTATTATAGTCTTATACTATGAATTACGTTTCTGGTTTTGTCTAAATACAAATATAATAATTGTCCTGCTTGAACAATTAACAGATACTGATAATGCCACCTCCGCACAACCCTCATATTACATACACATAAACAGAGCACACACACGTCATCATAATAACTATATAATATAAACAGAACACACAAAAGGGAAACCCCAGTCTTAAAATCAAGGCTCTATTCAGCCACAATAACTAAGTGAACTGTGCTTTGCCATCTAACTTATTTCACAGGTTCTGGATTTGTTTCCAATGCTACAGCTCGGTTTCAAATAGGGATCTCAGAACCTAATTTGGGCTCTGCTTAGGAGGTTCTAGGAACCCAGAATTTGTACTTTCAAACATTATTTATATTTTTAACAAAAATATCTCATCTACGAGGCTATATTGGCTCTCGTAATTCGTTTTTAATGAAGTACCTCCCTACCACTGGTTGTAACGGTTACACTTCATAAGAAAACAAGCCTTGCTGTTCCAGCAGCGTCTCACCTGCGCTGGCCGGCCTCTGCGGTAACCCTGGCGACACGCTGTTCCTCTGCAGTGTCGGTTGCTGGGGCGATAGGAGGCGAGGATCTGTGAGGGTGGAGGTGACAAAGGAGGCGGTGGTGACCAGGGCACCGCCGGGGTTGTTGCTGAACTGGAGGTTGTGATTGGACACTGGCACCGTGACTGGCATGGAAAAGGTGGGCTGTGGGACGGCAGACTGGCGGAGAGAGGAGACAGGAAGACGGCGGGGCTTAGATCTAGTGACACTCCCACATCAATTGCCATGTGCTTGGATGTCGATTTGACCAACAGCCGTGCAAACACATTAAGATGTTCACCCAGGCAAGCTTGCTCATCAAATAACACATTCAGTCATTGATTGAAAAGTGTCACTCCAAAATGAAATATCCAAAATGTGAAAATATGCTTGTATGGTATAATTGATAGCACAAGATTGTATGGTATAATTGACAGCACAAAATTAACTTGCTTAATTGTTGAAGGATGATGGTAAATGTAACCCCATGGTTGACAAAATCATGATTTTTTCATTGATTGACCGGAGTCTTTTCCCCAACAGGGATATACTACTGTATGACATTTTGGAGCATAACTCTTCAAATACATTCTTACACACAAGCTCACAGCAACACCCTCTCACACATACATTATATAGCTGTATATACTGTATACATATAATCAAACACGCAATTGTTGCCGTCTTAGTGTTAGCATGCAAAGTGACTTGGTGGCGAGTTCAAGAAGCTATGGTGGCTTCACATCCCATGCCAGGTTAAAACCCAATCACAGCAGCAGTGCAACAGGGCTGGTTATTGCATTTGGTTACTGATGATATTTCTCACTGTGTATTTTATGTTACAGCTACGGTACATTACACCAACCCCTACCGACACCCCTACCATCATGACAGAGTTCATCATAGCAAGAGTTAAAAAAAATAAAAAATCTTATGCAGTAAAATCCTCAATGATAATTTAAATTTGAGAACGTAAATATTGACCCAAATGGACTCGTCCATTTTGGTAAATCTTTTGGCTCTCACAGAGGATATTTCAGCGCATATCTCGACTTTGTGCGAGTAAACAAGATGTTACCTTCAAACTAGGATAGAGTGTATGCCCAGTGAAACGGAACCCCAACATCTAATGCAACCCCTGGCCTACTGCATCTATTCATCCAACTCTAGAGAATTGCCCAAAGGTCGAATGAAAGTTTTCTCAAAGTGTGATTACTTCTCACAGGTTCTGAATCAATGCCTCTAGCAGCTGACTGCACATCCCAGGGTAGTGGGATGTGCGGAAGAGGAAAGGACCCCGGGGTTGTCCGGTGTTCTGCCCGCCTCTGACCCATTTCACCCTGTTCCGGTTCAGGCAGAAAGAAGGACTTCTATATATAGAATGTGGGCCAGTACCACTCTGTACTGCGCCGTACTGTACTGCCTAGAACCCAGTTTAAATGAGAAGAAGACAGACTATTCTGCCCTTGATTGTTGCCTCCTTCCTTCTGTGTTATAACTTTTTTTTAACAAAAAAAGGGGGGGGGGGGGGGGCAAAGGAAAAGTGAGGGACAAAGGGAGGGGAAAGAGAGAGACTGAGCGGAATAGAAAGGAGTAACATTCTGCTTTGTACTGTATCCTTCTTTTGCCAGTATCATGTCATTGTTGTCTGTAAAAGGGAGAGGTATATGGACAGACAACATTAAGACTTTCCATAACTTTGTTGTCTTTTTGTTGGGTCTGAGAAAATAAACAGGAGAGAGGTAGAGAGCGCAGAAGAAAGAAAGAGAGAAAGAAAGAAAGATATCATAAGGGTCTATTTGGTTCCATTTCTATACTCTCAGAGTTAAATTAACACTGAGGATTTTTATTGCGTAGTGACCTGGGCAGGTGAATAGAATAGGTTAAAGCACTGCACCACTGCACACTGGCCAAGCAGAGAATAGGGGCAGAGAATGGGTGGATAAATGGATGGATGATCATGATGGAGGGAGCGAGGGTGCGTGTTAGTGCAGGGTGGACAGAGATGTTTTAATGTGGACCATACAGTGCTAGGACAGCACTATGTTGACAGGATTGTGGGTAAATGAACAGCCCACTACATTTACAATTGAGATACTAATCTTAAAGGACACTTTGACTGGGAATGCAGAAATCAAACCTATGACCTTTCGGTTAACTGATCGTCTCAAATCATCCGTGCCATCTTAGCTGTTTATCATCAAAATCATCATCTTTTTTATTTTGTCCACCTTTCTGCTCTGCTTGTACCATTAGCATTGAACATTGTTGCAATTTCTAACACATTACACACGGACTGGTCGTGGTTCACTCAAAGTGCATTTAACAAAGATGCTCCCGATAGCAGATGCAAGGTTAATTGCGTGCTGACAGTCAAATTAACACAGAGGACGAGAACCTTAAGGAGAAGGTAAATAATTGACTAGGAGCTGTTCCTGTATTGAGGAGCAGAACAAAAAGAGGGGAGACAATGCTAACCTATTTTCCCTTGATGGAGTTCTTTCTACATGGGCGTGTTTCCTAGATGCGAGGGTATATCAGAATGAATTAAACTCATGGCCTAGTTTCCCTCCTCTTCCTCTTGTCCTGAAAACCTTTGAAAGTTTTTCTTTTTTTCCTTTTCAACTTTAGGAATGTCTCATCATATTCTGCTAGGAAAACAGGGTGAAATCAGGGTGATCTTTACAGGTCCTTGATATTTGATTATGAAATGAGTTTTAGGCTTTATAGTGAGCACTAGTTTCAAATGTAACTCCTGGTTTTGTTGTTAAACATAAATCATACATTTGTGGAGAGTAGTTTCCCCCCCTTTTGTTTCCCTACAGAAATTAAAAAAGATGTCTGTATATTGTCGTCAGAGATATATTTCTGGCATTTTATACAATGATATTTGAAGAGGTCTCAAGGGTCTCCAGGGGACATAGTCCCAAATATAATAAGTTGGTATTCAAGTAAGAAAAGTAAAACAAAAAATGCTATGTAAAAGAACGCAGAGAGCCTCAACAGACAGAAAAGTTTCATCCCATTTGTCTTCCAGCATAAAATTTAAGTTTGAAAAAAAAAAAAAAGAATGAAAGTAATGAAAGGGTGCCAGGGTGCACAAGACATTTGCTATCGGTCTAGCGGTTTGCGAGATTAGCCGCTGACATACAGACAGACACCCAGACAGACACACACTAGTAACTAGCTTTGGTTAGCCGAGCCAACCATTCTTGCCATCCTTTCCAGCTACTCCCTCTGTCTGTCTGTCTGTCTGTCTGTCTGTCTGTCTGTCTGTCTGTCTGTAGTCTCGCGAGCCAGACTGTTTCACTTCCACAATTTTCACTTCCGTCATACAGTCTGGAGCACGGATCCGGAAATGATCAAGCGATAAAGCGGATGTGAAGCCTCCCCCCCACTTCCGTTTCGTCTTTATAGTCACGCAAATGTATCCTAAAATAAAAATCATCGAAGCATAAATAGCTGAAATGGAAATTAAAAAATAAAAGGTAAAGATATTTTTTAAAGATATTTTCGTGAACGGAAATGACGAACAGATGACAGCTTCCTGCCTTGGATTTCGGGATGTGTAGTTCCACTCTATATATAGCATTCGGAGATTGTGGAATAGTTGTCTGGCTACGCAAGACTAGTCTGTGTGTGTGTATCTCTTTCTCTCTCTTTCTTTCTGTCTATCTGTCTACCTCAAGAGATATTTGAGTACAAGTGGGATTAAGCGTGTATATCCCAGCCCCTAGCTGTCATGCTGGGGATTATGATGCTGAGTGAAGGGGAGCGTGGGCATGGGGGTGGGTAGGGGGTGTTGCTAGTGTTCTATGAAAGGTGTGCCGGGCAAAGGCTGTCTGGGGGGACGGCACAGCTAACCACTGGCAGAGCTAAACTACCTTCCAATTGACTAGCGATAGGGGCCGCGGGTCTCCAGGGGTGGCAGATTGAATTCTATTCTCCTTCTGCTGTGCCTTTCTTCTCATAAATGCTTTTAAGAGCTATTTCAGCTCACCACACAAGCAGCACAGAGGGCTGATAAAGCCTAGGTCAAACACAGGATAAGCAGTATCCACTGAAGTGATTGAATTTAGATGCAGCGCCTTTTCTCTGAGAGGGTTACTTTGATGTGGGTGAGTGGTTCTACGTTCACTAATCATATTGGATAATAAAAGCTTCTGAGGCCTTTGTGAAATACTATGTGCATGTTACAATTCATGTTTCGTGTTACCGTGCCGGATACCTATGAGCGAGTTCGGGAACTTTCTAAAATCACATAGGCCAGTGGTTTTCAAAGTGGTGGCTCCATGGAAAGGAGAGTAAAATGAAAAATAAATAAATTCATTTAAAACTAGAAAAGTGGGCTCCTCAGAGCGCAACTCTCCGCCAGGCCGGGTTGCCTGGGTTGTCATAGCCAATTGGAATGGAATCTGAAAAAGCTGACATCTTGATCGCGTGAGTTAATATACCACTTTGTGTGAGTATTCGGCTAAATCTGTAGGAGTAGTAGAAAAAGTGTGTTTTGAAGAAAACGCAAAATGGCCTTCAGCCGTATGACCTTACATTCACCCATTAACACACACAATCACACACCAAAGGCAGAGGAAACCACGAAAGGTACCAACCTGCCTGTCGGGAGCTATTCTTTTTATTTTATTAATATTATTATTATTATTATCATTTTAAAGCCATTTCGCAATAGAGGGGCTTCAGCCAGTAGCTATGGCTATTTGGGGTCTTTGGCATGGGAAGGTTCGGGATCCCCTGACATAGGTTACATGTAGTGGGCTCAGCAGGATGGTTCTTTGCCAACTGACCCATCACAGGAGCAGAGAAACAGGAAGTAGGGTTGTAAATTGATGCAACTCATTAAAGTGACATTAATGGCATGGTTGAGCACTGATGAAAAAATGAATCGCAGAGTTATTGGCACAGGAGAAGAGAAGTAAAAGGAGCTTGGCCTCGTGCCAGCCAGAAGACAGACCTGGATAATGTCAGAAGTACAGTACACCGATTGTGGGTAGCAGCACTGACACTTGGGAGTAGAATGCCCTCCCTAACGGCACAATTAATAAATGGCTAGCTGGCAAATGCACATTCTTTTCCATTTCCTAAATAATGTCAGAAATATATAAAGCACAATCTTGGGTGTTAATCAAACTCTCAGTGTGTAAAAATGGATCTGTGAGGTGTTAAAAGCGTTTAATTTAATGGCGTAAGTGCTATCAAAAGCACATTTGATGGCCAGCCACCAGTTTGCATTTGATTGTCTGTTTCTCCAGTGTTAAGGACACACCGCGGGCATGACAAATAAACAATATTAGGATCGCCGGCAAGTATTTTATATCAAAACGACGTATTCACATAGTTGATGTCTCATTCATACAGGTCGATGCCTTTTTTTGCCATGAAAAATCAATCTCGTTTCGGAAAGAAATTCTGTCACAAATACCTGAATACCTGCCCCCGATGTGTAACGATCTTTACTAAGTACGTCTGTTTTGGCTGCAAACCGAGTAATGTAATGTAACCGCCCTCCTGCCAATTACAGTAAGTCTCAAGGCTCTCTGCCCCGCAGCGCCGTCCTTGGGGTGAGACACACAGGGCGATGGAACAGGGTGGATGGTTGAGGGTGAGAGGTGAAGCGAGGGGGGTGAGGGTGAGCAGTGGTGAAGGCAGGTGCTCTGTGAGTAGTCAGTGCCACCGTCAGCAGTCACTAATGCCTGATTCATACTTGGTTGCGCGCCGTGACGAGCGCTGAAAACAGCAGATCTACAAGCTCACTACCCATCGGGATGCGTTTGTGGGCTCATGGATCTGCAATTTTCGGTGCGCAACTAAAAATAAATCAGGCTCAAACCCATGGCGGGCCAGCACGTGCCATGGCCTGGGTTGACCGTTCAACAGCAAAGTATCAAAAGGGGGGGATGGGGATGGGTGGGGGTTACACAGTGGACAGTACTCACTGACAGCCTATAGTTCTGCATCATTTTATCAAACTCCTCGTCAATTTTTTTGTATTTCTCCTCAGTGCGGGGGGTGAGGGAGAAGGGCTCCTCTGGGTCTGGGCTCTCAGAGTCCCGGTGCTCTTTCTTGTTCAGAGCCTTCGTTCCCCAAAGACAGAGGACAGGGGGGAGAGAGAGAGAGAGAGAGAGAGAGAGAGAGAGAGAGACACGAGACAGAGAGAGAGGCACGAGAGAGAGAGAGAGAGAGTGAGTAGAGAGAATGAGTAGAGAGAGAGAGGGGAGGGGGGGATAGGGGGGAGAGAAAGATAGAGAGAAGAGAAAGGGTGGGTTAGATAAAAGTGATAAAAGTGTGGTGGTACTCACGCCATAGCGTTTGAAGAGGATGTCCAGGTCATCATTCTTGCGGTACTTGTCGTCGTTAAGCGGGCTTTGGTCAATGGAGTCATCGCCGTCCGGCTCGGGGCTGTTGCAGCCGTTAAAGCCTTTCTTTCGCAACGTCTAAAGTGGTTAGGAAGGGTAGAGGAGGGAAAGACGCAGTGTTTACATTTCATTTTTAAATTCTTCCATGGAAAGCATCTTCTTTGTCAGGCACCTTTTTGGGGAAAAAAGGTGTGTGTAACTTGGTCATTTCTCAAACACCTTTTGTGACACATGGATGACCAATTTCAACTCTCTGCTAATACCACCGCCATTCACTGAATGAGAACTGAAGAAGTTGCCCCTAATGGTGAGACACTAACTGCCCCCGAGAACTGTTTTTAGCAGCTCATTCAAGCAAGACAAGGAAAGGCCGAAGGGATACAAAACATGAACTCTCAATCCTGCATCGATCTGTGAGTTCACTCTCGATAACATCTACAACCAAACATCAAAGCATGTTCTTCCCACAGAATCTGCTCCGGTTGCACAGCAGGCACTCTCAGGAAGTAGACTATTAAAAGGGTGAAGTAACCTATTGATTCCAATTCCAGCCAGGAAAAGTATTTTCTTTTCTTTTTTCATGTTCAAGAAAAGAATGAAGTCTGGGAAAGTGCATTTCGCTGTGATACATGGATTCATCACATCTTGCCACACATCAACTAATCAACGGTGCTGGTAATTGGTGTGAAGCTTCACGCGAGGAGAGTGGTTGAGCGAAGTATAAAGGGTAAAGGGTGAGACAGAGGCGGGTGGAGGTGTTAGCACCTCAGCTAACAGCAGCCAGGTTCTTTC
>NC_139940.1:24528031-24553031 GCF_963454915.1 Gymnoscopelus microlampas
TGCTTCTGTCATGCAAGGAGGGAGCAAGACACAATCGTTTAATACCAAACTTAATAAGCCACCTGAAGATCCGACATGCCAAAATATAGCGCTCCTCTGCACATCCATAGTGCTGAGGTGTGGAAGGCTGTTATATTTAGGAGAGAATGATCACAAAAGCATATTGTAATCTGAGTCTACTTTCTTTTTTTTATGAATCAGTTCATAACAAAGCAGTGTTTTGTTTTTGTTTTTGCATCTGCACCCAGCATCACAGTATAATAACAGGTGTATGGTAATAAATTGGTATAATCGGTATCGGTATTCATATTGGTTGGATTGGATTGGATAATATGACCATGGAAATACTCGGTTAGCACTAGCCAAAATTTCAATATTGTGCACCCCTAAATTCAAAATCTTCTTGCCGTGGTTGTGGTACTACAACTGCCAAGTGAATACGGAGGAGATGTTGCATGGCAGATCGTCTATTGGGGTCTTTCTCCAGCCATTACACCACCAGCACTTGGCTGGATTATTTATCCATGAGGTTAATGGAGTTCTGCTAGTGTCTTGCTCTCTGGAGGCTGGGAATGGCTTACTTAGTTGCAGAGCACAGCCAACTGTACAGGCCGCTCCTCCATGGTTATGGGGTGGTTTGGAAACCTGTCAGTGCGTTATGGTGTTGCGAAATTGTTTTCATTGGAGGGCACATCTTGCTTTAGTTATTTATTTTGATGTACTAGGAAAGATATCCAGAGCTTGTATCCTGTTTAGTAATCCAATATGAATCATTAACGCAGCTGACACTCAAAATAAACCCGAATGAATCAAGTGACGGATGTAGCGATTGTTTTAAAAAAAACCTTTGCATGGAATGGTGATGGTAACTATTACATGACTGTGCGACTGATCAGGTGACCCACGCTGACCAACCATACCAAGGGAAGGAGGAGCCTCGTGACCCTGTCCGGTAGAGATTAGGAACTTAGCATAGGACAGGTCAGGGGACATTCAAGGAGTTCGGTTGGCAGGATTATCTGAGAGGAAGCGTCTCTGGGGCGATACAAAGTGCTCCACCATTCAGCCACTGTATTGACAAGCCAACACATGTTTCCCAGAACTCCCTCGGGTTTGTTTTTGGTTTTCATGTATGTTTCGGTTAGTGTGAGTGTGTGTGTGTGTGTGTGTGTGTGTGTGTGTGTGTGTGTGTGTGTGTGTGTGTGTGTGTGTGTGTGTGTGTGTGTGTGTGTGTGTGTGTCTGACATGGGGAGCCCTCCTCTCTGCGACCTGGAATCAGAGAGGTGGCAAAGTCTTTAAGCCCCTGTAGTGCAGCTTGCTGTAAAGGTCTTCCTTTCTTGAGCCGCTTAAAGAAACAGGGCATCCCCCTCTCTATGGTCTTCTTTTCTCTCCTCTCTCACTCCTTTGCTCTGGCCATTCATCCGCTCTCCTTCATCATTCACTTGCTCTCTCTCTCCCTCTCTTGCTTGCATCCCTCTCACTGATTGGGATCTGCAGTCAAGCAGATTAACACATTGTGGCAGGAGATACAAGCTGCCCCCCCACACACACATACTGTATGTATACACACACACACACATACTCGGCTTGCACGTGCATCAATGAGAAAGGCTGTGTGTGCGTGTGCATCACCTCTCAGCCTTGCATTAGAGTGAAGGAATGCCTCAGTGTGTGAAGGATATTCAGTATATGCTTCATGTATCTAACGTCGGTGTGGGTTTAAGTGCTTCTGAGCTGTGGGACACGGCTGTGTGCGTGCGGACACTGAGTGTGTATGTAGGGTTACATACCGTAAGCCTAACTTGTGTGTGTGTGTGTGTGTGTATGTATATGGCTCTGTGGTATGTGTGTCTGCGTGACTCTATCCACACTTCATAATTTATACACACAAAAGCACTTGCTTGGAGAGACGGGGTGAGGCAGAGCGGCAAATGGGCACATTCTGTGACTATCCGATTATCTTCTCTCTCTCTCTCTCTTTCTCTCTCTGTCCCCTCTCTCTCTCTCCCTCTCTCTTCCTGTCCTTCTCAATCTCTCTCTCTCTCCCCGTCCTTCTCTCTCTCTCTCCCTGTCCTTCTCTCTCTCTCTCTCCATCCCCCTTGCTGTCCCTAGTCCCACACAGGACTGGTCTGTCCTACGCTCGGCAAGCCCAGACTGCACGAGACCCCATTAAGCAGGGAGGTGTGTTTGTCAGAGCATCTGGCAGAGAGGACAGGTAAGGACAAACACTACAGAATGTTACTGAATGCCTTTAGGCCTGCAAGGGGGGTACAGAGGTGCACACAGACACACCTACATGGATGCATGCCCATTGCCTGCACGTGCATGCACACACACACACACACACACACACACACACACACACACACACACATACACACACACACACACACACACACACACACACACACACACACACACACACACACACACACACACACACACACACACACACACACACACACACATTGTTTTTTCAAACATTTGTGGACGATGCATTGGCTAACATTCATTCCATATTTCCCAACCTTAACTATAGCCAATCTAAGCCTAACCGTAATCATAACCTAAACATAACCCCTATCCTACATGTTTAAACCTAACCTAACTAGTGTATTGTCACCATAAATCTAAACTTAACTCTAGCCATAACCAGTATAACCATACCCTAACAGATACAGTATATGCATAACCATAACTACATGAAAGTGCAAAATCTAATCTAATTTGGGACACCAATGTTGTCCCCAATTTTACATGCCGTCCCCATTCAACTGGTTTGATGTCCAAAATATGTTGCACAATTTCAAACACACACACACACACACACACACACACACACACACACACACACACACACACACACACACACACACACACACACACACACACACACACACACACACACACACACACACACACACACACACACACACACACACACACACACACACACACAGATCAAGAGGCTCTCACCAGTCCTGAATATTGTATGAGGCATTCTCATGGGCTACTGCAGAGTGTACACGCACGCACAGACAGAAAGATAGAGAAAGAAACAAATCAAAACACACACACACACACACACACACACACACACACACACACACACACACACACACACACACACACACACACACACACACACACACACACACACACACACACACACACACACACACACACACACACACACACAGGGTCAGTGGAGCTTGCAGTAATATGGCCCAGAGCAGCCCAACGCCCTGCCATGACATACAAATACACACACACACACACACACACACACACACACACACACACACACACACACACACACACACACATACACACACTTAAGAGCCATCTGCAGCTGGAGATACAGCCTACAGAAAACCCTTACCTCTACACACACAAGCAAATAAAACGGGGCGAAAGTTGGCAAAAAAGAGACAGCGAGAGGAACTGACAGAAAGACAGAAACAACAAAAGGCACAGAACGGAGAAACATAGACCGAAAACTACCTATATAAGTCACACGGGGACAGATAATCAGAAGATTAGACAGATGGAAAGCGAGTTAAGGATGGCAGAATGGAGAGAGGATGATATGTTGTGAGACAAACAGGGAGAGAGAAAGAGAGAGAGAGAGAGAAAGGAAAAGAGGTAGAGATATAGAAGATGCGAAGATATCAAGCCAAATCCAAACTGCTACCTCAGTCTTATCTTCAGCTGACGAAGGGCCAAATCTGACTCATCAACACTTTCCCAGAGACTTCTTCATTATTAAATGCTTTGTTTTTATCTTGAGGCACCTGCCCTGCTAACATTTGATTTAGAGACTTATTCGTAGTGAGTACATGTAGGTTTCTTGTTTACACTTTTGTTTAAGTGATATTTCTTATCAGTCTGGTACATCCCTTCTTACATGCATGCGTTCATAGGGAGATCAGGAGCAGTTACCCTCTCATATTAGCTTCTCCAGGATAATAATAATAATAATAATAGTACCAGAGTCTGCTTTGCCATTTGTTAAACATATAACAAAAATGAAAAAGGATTTCATGAAGAAAGTGACGGTGCTGACTAAGGATCCCCGAAGCAGCCAGTATTGATATTTGACCATTCACAAATCCCTATGGAGCAATAGGCACACTTAACAAGTGAAAATGTTCTAAATAAATCCCGTTTTGAAGTCATCTGAGGTACAAGTGCTGAGCTGCAGTGTGCTGCACGCCTCACTGAATCATATCTCTAATCATTCCGTGTTCAATTCATGTGTGGGCCATTATGAATAAAAGGGTCAACAAGGCATGGCCATGAGCTCACTCGTGGACATGTTCACTTAAGCCTGATCTTAGTCGTACAACATTGTCCTGCAAGGGAAATAGCATCTACTGTACGACGCAATGCGACACATTGTGAGTTAGCTTGTAGATCGGTCGTACTTAGCCATACGACAAAGTATAAATCTGGCTTTAGGAGGTTCCAGTGCAGCTTTTTACAGCAGTACATAAATAAATAAAGGACCATAGATGAATTCTTTGGCCAACTACAGACGGGTCGCAGTGGGTTCCACACCTTCTCACTTAACCTCTATAGTAAGCATGCAAATAAAGATCAAATTTCAGCCTCATCTCTAGGTTAATCCTTTATATGGTGGCCATTTTGTGCCAGTACTATTGCCATTGGTTCCAGGCGTGTTCCCTTTGGCTTGTTGTTGTTGGGCGAGACTCTGGGTATTGATGTGGCCAAGGCCAGGGGGAGGTGACAGGAGGTCCAGCTGTCCCTACACAACAAAATCCTCAGTGTTAATATTACTCTGAGCATGTAAAAACTGTCTATGTGTACCATTTATTACACTTTCAGAGTTAAATGAACACGGAGGATTTTACTGTGTATTCCTGTCCTCTCTGCATGCTGCCAGGCATCAGGCCAGGCAATGGCTCCAAACATATTAGAATGGACTGAGCTGAACTAAACCACATTGGACAAGAGTGAATGGGAGTAGACGGAACTGGACTGCAAATATACTAAACTAGACTGCACTGGACTCAGCACTAAACTGTCGTGCTCGGGTGGCGCAGTTATAAAGTACCTGCCCACCACCATGTGGGTTTGAATCCACTGTGGTGGCTTTGTCGAGCGTCTACTACACGAACATTGGCCTGTGTTTGGGGGAGGGAAGCCGGACGGGGAGGGTGATACTGATAATTGTTACTGCACGTAACCCTATGGGCTGAGGCGGCACCTGTCAGCAGAGAGGCTCTACGTCCTCCCGTTGGGGGCTCCTCACTGGTAGGTGAGTCAGTAGGATACAAAAGCAATGACAACAGCAGGGTGTGGGGAGGAATCAATTGTCATAATGACTAAAATGACTGAAAAAGCAAAAAAGACTAAAATGTTCTTGTCTTGGTCTTGACCGGATGAACAGTATTGTCTCTGACATAACTTTATAAGGACATACTAAGTCAATAAACAACAAATCAATGCCTGCCCTCTTGCTCCATAGGAATAATAAGAGAAAATCATAGTAGCCAAGGGCATGCCTATCCAAACAAAACCACAGCATTATCATTGACATCTTGACAAAGTCCCATGGGGTTAACGGCTTGTCATTTAGCATGGAATTGAATCTCTCTGTAACACTTATCCCCCTCCTCCCCCTCCCCTTTCTTTCCTCACGCCTCTCCCCCACGCTTTACCTCAATGATGTCAGCATTTGTCCGGCTCTCGTGGGGCTCATTATATTCGGTGTACTTGAGCAGAACCTTGTCCATGTCTGTGCTGGCGTACTGGAACAGCTTGTTGGAGTGGTTGAAGATGATGAGGGCGATCTCACAGTCGCACAACACACTGAGCTCATAGGCCTTCTTCATCAGACCAAACTTCCTCTTTGTGAACGTCACCTGGAGATGACAGACAGATAGACAGACAGACAGACAGACAGACAGAGAGGGAGGGAGGGAGGGGGGAGAGTGAAAAGAAAATACAATTAATATTTGGGAGGACAGTGTATATATAAGACTGTGTGTGTGTGTGTGTGTGTGTGTGTGTGTGTGTGTGTGTGTGTGTGTGTGTGTGTGTGTGTGTGTGTGTGTGTGTGTGTGTGTGTGTGTGTGTGTGTGTGTGTGTGTGTGCCTTTGTAAGATGCACTATGTAAGAGAATATGGAATGTCAACAGTACAGATATATTAGGAACACAGCTTGTAAGAGAATCATAACACAACTTAAAATCAATCTCTTCCTCTTTCTCTCTCTCTCTCACACACACACACACACACACACACACACACACACACACACACACACACACACACATGCGCATGTTCTTGTGTGCACCGACATGCACGCACTCACACACAGATCTTTTAGAGGCACTCGAAGTGTGAACAAACATCACATCAAAAGACAGCGGTGTTGCGGTACCACAGCTCTGGTTAATTAAAGGCGTCACTGGTGGGGTCGGTGAATCCCACCGTGCTTATTGGTTGTTTTCATTAGTGCTCCTCTGGTATACTGGGTGGCATTTACGATACAGGGAGATTTGGCTTTGTTTGGTTTCAATTGGCTGGATCACACACACGCGCGCGCGCGCACGCACGCGCGCACGCACGCACGCACGCACGCACGCACGCACGCACGCACGCGCACACACACACACACACACACACACACACACACACACACACACACACACACACACACACACACACACACACACACACACACACACACACACACACACACACACACACACACACACACACACACACACACACACACAGAGAGGGGGAAGTGAGTTGAGAGATTGGAGAGAGAGACCTGGTGAGAGAGAGCGAGAGCGAGAGAGAGAGAGAGAGAGAGAGAGAGAGAGAGAGAGAGAGACCGACTGACACGACAGCTGCCATGTGAGACCTTGTCTCCATCTCTCTTTCACCCACCCTATCCATCCATCTCTCCTCTCTCCCCTCCTCTCTCTTTCTAATTGCTTCAGCACCCGCCATGTTACACTGATGTCTCTCTGTGGGGCACGAGGCAGCCCGCCCTCCTCCTCCTCCTTCTCCTCCTCCCTTACTCCTTCCCTTTTCCTTCCGCTGTCTCACATTTTCTCGCCCTCATTTTCTATTCCTCTCCTCTTCTCTCTCTCCTCTCTTTCGTTTCCTCTCACACCCTCCCTTCCTCCTCACTAGTCTCCCCCCCCCACCACCACACACACACACACACACACTTTCACTCACTCATTGCTTCCCGCTGCCACAAATCAAATTATATTGGGGTCGTATCCATTGGCAACCGTCTACCACATCCCACCCCCCCGCCCCGCCCCCACGTGCGCTCCACCCCCATTTCCCACCTCATCACACACTCCTACGATGATCGTCCCTCTTGTTTTTCTCTCTTTTTTTCACCTCCCTCTATTTCTCTCTCTTTATTTTGCTCTTCCATCTCTACAGTATATCTCACTGTACTGTACTGTATCTCTCTCTCTCTCTCTCTCTCTCTCTCTCTCTCTGTTGTGCACATACACATGAACAGTGAGAGCAGAAGTACTCAACAGTGTCAGAATACGGAGGAAATGAAAAAATTAGGGGTCGGCTGGAAGAGGGTAATGAATAGAAGGTGACAAGGTGACAGTGGGACGACTGGTGTCACGTAGCGCACTGCCACAAACACAACAAAGTACTTATAAGATTATTCATCCTTGCTAACAAAAACAGAACAGAACAAAAGCCACCACTACATTTTGTTTTTTGTTAATTTTGCGCATTGGGTTCTTTTCTGCCAGGTACTAACTCTGGTTCTTGTGTTTTTGATGCAAACACCACCATAAATAAGCTCATAGTAATTGACATTAAGAATAGAAGTGTGAGGTAACCAATGGCAACTGAAGAATAAAACAGCCTTAGTACAGAGAGAAATGGACAGTTAAGTCAAGTCAAATTTATATAGCCCATTTCATACACAGTAAACTAAGAGCTTCACATTACAGACAAACAAGGACATGTACAGATACTGTATACAATGTACAACATAAAGTACCCACAATGCAGCATTTATAAAACCCATGCATCCACATATTCCCCCCACTCTACCCACACGACAACACACGCACACGCACACACGCACAGATAAGACTAATACTAACAGTCTAGGAAGCTGCAATCCGCAACTTTATGTCCGACCCCCAGATTAAAACCTGGGTCTCTTGCATTAGAGACCAAATTTCTACCACACTCCCAAAACCATTAGGTCAATCATTAGGTTGACAAAGTCCAAATACGGTAATTAACGACCGACGTTGAATTGTTAACACAACCATGAGAAGCCCTTGTTTACGTTGTTTCAGCTAAGCTATATGTGCTAATAAAGCAGATGACATGACGTTTGAGCAGTGAGCACCTTGATGGTTGACGTTCGAACAGTGCGGGCATCGCGCTGTGTGCGAGCGCCATGGACATGATATCCAAAGCGTTCCTTAACTCAAAAGGCGTTCTCTGTGGACCCGGCCCCTTAAACCAGCTTCATAGAGGACACAGATGTCACTCAGGTCATCAGTTAGTTTGTTCTAGAGAGAAGTACCAGCGACTATACACCTTCACCAGACTTAGGTTTTATTCCAGGTACAGTTATGAGACTAGTGTCTGATGATCTGAGAGGTATAATTGGTTTATAGGCAGCGAGCAGGTCACAGCTGTATTCAGGAGCTAAACCATTGTGTGTGTGTGTGTGTGTGTGTGTGTGTGTGTGTGTGTGTGTGTGTGTGTGTGTGTGTGTGTGTGTGTGTGTGTGTGTGTGTGTGTGTGTGTGTGTGTGTGTGTGTGTGTGTGCGTGAGTGCATGGGCATGATTGTACTGCTCTAATTTGTCATACACAGTAAAATCAGAGTGTAAAATTCAGGTCAATTATTACACTTTGAGTTAAATTAACCATTCAGATGATAATGTGTCATTGTTTTGTTGTTTGTCATCAATATCAAATTCATTGAATCATTAGCTTATAAAAGATAGTAAAGGTTTGAACACCCCAGATTCTAAAAATCTGACACAAATATCAAATAGAAAAGTATACTCTGTTATATAATAACATGATACCTTTTCGAATAGCTTATGCACAAGATTGTTCAACATGTGTTGTGTTTGGTTAATTGTATGTCATGCATCTTATTTTGAAATTGAATGAGGTCTTTACTGATTCAACTTGTCTTCATTGTGTAGCACTTTTGTTTTTGTTAAACATGCTTCATAAATAAAATCGACTTGATTTTTGTGTTTTCATTCAACAAAGCAAAGTGTTGAGAAAACAATTTATACTTTAGAAAGTTTTAGAATTTGAAAAGTGGTATTGTCATCAAAACATACCCAACAATTTCCAGCCCTAGTTATTCTCTATATCACTGTTCAACTTCTAACAGCTATAAACCTTCAATTGTATATTTGTATTTGGTCTTCTTAAACTTCCAAGCTCAGCTCCAATCTGAATTTATTGAGTGCTTAGAACAGCCTTTAGAGTCAACACAGACACGAGTGACAGACTACTTCAAGTACACAGAAGCTGTTTGGGAAGCTCAACAACACAACAACAACAAAACAAGAAGCATGTGAAAACTATTCTCCCCTTTTTGTCTCTTCTTCCCTTCTCTATCATATAAACAGCAAAATCTTGAGAGTACATTTAAATGTAACTCCATACTATGAATGTGGGCTCATTCTACAGTTGCATTAAAAGTTCCACTGTATCTAAAAGACAAACCAAGCACATCAAATGCAACTTTAAACACATTGTAATGCATTTGTATTTTGCACAAACACTGGCTCAAGTCACTGTGAATGGAATGATAGAGCATTTACTAGATACAAAAAAATAAACACGCTCTACTATGTTGGAAAAGCATGACCCTGGTCAAAAGATAGCATTTGATCCTGGAAGTATGGTGGTATAAACTAGACAGAACATTACCTCAGCCACCATTGACAAATACACTTGCCACCTGATACCAGTGCGAGCTCCATTAAACAGAATTGTCTCCCATCAGAGATCGTTTCATGTTCCCAGCCTGATTGTGCACTGCTGAATAACGCACCACCATACTGCTTGAAACCCTGGAGGCATAGTTTTGTCTCCTGTATGGAAATGAAACCTTTTAAGATTTATGAGGAAAAAAGAATGAGGATTAATTTCAGGCCCTTGGGTCTCCTAGTGTCTTAACTTGCAGCCCCTCCTCACTCTCTCTCAACGGTTGTAATATCTTGGTGGTTATGTGCAGGCGCTAATAGTGCACAATATGATCTGCAGACTAACTCACTCTGTCTCACACCATCTCTCTGTCTGTCTGTCTGTCTGTCTGTCTGTCTGTCTGTCTGTCTGTCTCTCATTCTGTCTGTCTCTCTTTAGGAAGGCAGGCACATGAAATCCATTACTCAATCTGCTCAATGGAGCAAAGCCCATTTACCAGTTAGAATCATTTTAGATGGATCGTTTACCCTTTCATCCTCTCCAACAATGCTGTGATGTAACCGGAGCATTTTTGAAGAATTTCACACTTTCTGTGTTTTCACTGAAACGCGACTGACAATCCCATGCAGAGTCACACGATCTTCATAAAACATGATACCATTGTTCTGCTGTGACACTGTGGACCGCTCAACATCAAGTCATGTGATGTTACATGGGACATGCAAACAGTACACATCCTTGTGGGAATATTATTCACGTGAGGGTCACACACACACACACACACACACACACACACACACACACACACACACACACACACACACACACACAAACACACAGTCCAACCTGTCTGTTGCGTTCGTCGGTGATCCGCTGAATTTGAATCTTTTTCCTCCCCATGGTTCCGGTGTGGCGGTGGGAGGGGCAATGGAAGGGGGCGTGGTGAGGTCAGAGGTCACAGCTGTCCTGAGAGGGCTCCGAGGTGGCTGCTCTGGTGCCAAGGAGGCGCTGAGTGTTGCCGGTGTCTTGGGGTCCTTGTCGAGGCTTCTCTTCCTCTCTGCTCCACCTGTCTGAAGCAGCTGGGCTGGAGGCTCTCTTACCCCCGTAGACTAAAATAAAAAAAAGGGAGGCGGCGGACAGAAGTAATGGGGTTGATGTGCAGTGCCCTTTTCAGACCATGGTCCTTTGTAGCTCATCCACTCTCCAGCTGAACTTGGATCCTCTAACCCCCCTTTCTTGACTTCTGCTGGAACTCCTGGAAAACAGAGGAGAGCCATTCATCAGACTCATACGCTCAGAGAAGGGGAAAGAGGCATTGTTTGTCTAACGTGACCCACTTTGGTTTCTATCAACATCGTCTTAGCCTTAACCCTTCCAAGTATAAAAGAAAACAACATACATACATTTAAAGAAGAGCTCTGCACCATCAAATTAGAAAATACAGAGTTGGGGGGGGGGGGGGGGTAGTGTTTCCTGTGTGTGTGTGTGTGTGTGTGTGTGTGTGTGTGTGTGTGTGTGTGTGTGTGTGTGTGTGTGTGTGTGTGTGTGTGTGTGTGTGTGTGTGTGTGTGTGTGTGTGTGTGTGTGTGTGTGTGTGTGCGCGCGCGCGTGGAGTGGGGGCTGAATTGTGCCGCACACTACGGAGCAGGAGACCCCCGGGGGCCTGTATGGAGGGAGGCTGTGCTGTGTCAGCTTCATTAGAGGCATCACCGCCACATCACTGATCCGCCAGTTGCCCACGGCAACTGGCTGCCCGGCCTGGCCCGCCTGACATGCCGCATGTGGTTCCCAAATCGAAGGCAGAGCAGAGCGCGGAGTGCCTAGCACCCAGCGCCCAGCCCCGTGGCCCATGGTGAGCCTGCTTGGGCCGGGTGAGCCCCCAATGAATAGTATGATATTATTCACATTGGATATCAGATTGAGTATTAGGTCCGGTGATAACATTAACATTATGCGCTGTTAGTTAAACTCCAGTGCATTTGCTTAATTCCATGTGACGCTTTGAAAGATAGAGGCTAGAAAAACACATCTAATTCAAGATGGTATATTTAACTAACCGTGAAATAAGAGGGGGGGGTTATGATATATATGCAAGGATCTCTTAATAAAAACACAGAGAGGATACATTAGGAATTGAAATTTAAAAACGGGAAAGGGCAAAGGAAAAGGCCCTGAGAGTGTCTGTGCATATACATGCAAACTCATGAATGAACAAACAGACGGCATGCAGCGACCGAGGAATGGCAACAGAGGCAAAGGCCCGTTTATAAACCCCACTACTACTATTTGTGGTTCAGCCTTAAAAATAGCTCTCTATATATACATCCAGACTGTGTGTGTGTGTGTGTGTAGACACACACTCACGCACACACACGCAGCCACATGACAGTGGGTGCCGAGTCACTGCAATAGAACCAGAGCATCTGGAAAGCCTTGAGTGCAGAGCAGACACCATACCAACTCTACCACATTGCTTGCATTCCCCATACCTGGGAGATCAGTAGAACATATTACACCCCCAATTTACGCTCATTCTAGTGAAACAAGGCATGTACAATACTTGTGCCATAATAACGAAGAGAGAGTTTTGTTTTGTGCTGCTGTGTGCACACTAGGCCTGTCACATTGTTATTTCTTTGTATATTTAGGTTATATATTTGTCATCTCTGCCCTGTGCAACTTCAAAGCATAAAAAGCCAAACATAAATGTAACTTTTATTCATGTTCCAGTGTTGAACGCCAAAAACGCAATTAAATCGTTAATCGCTATTATTTGTGTGACAATTAATCGTGACCGGCAGCCCAGTGCACACTTGCTTCAAATTTGTTTAGCCCGGATGATGAGTTTCCTATATGAATTATGCACCACTTGCTTGACTCAGAGGCAGGGCGACGGAGAGGTCGGTTTGTAGGGTGTTTTGGGTGTCATAATTGTTTTGTAAAAACCTTGATAAAAGAACTGCAAGAAGAATGACCTCCGATTTGACAAGGGAATTCTTGACAAGGACTATTTTGCCCATGAGGGACGGACAATAATTACATGACATTACAATGACTTCAATATTCATGAAATACAGCTGTATCAAAATGTTTTACTAGTACAAGGTGTGTGGCGTGTGCTCATAACCACTCAGCTGCACTCGTTAACAGCCGACTGAAGGACTGTTCCAGTCTCTGTAAGCATTGGTCTGCAGTTCAAACAAAGGCAGCACTTGGTGCGATTTGTATTTCGGCTGTGGGCTGATTGCACATGAAAAGGCAGCTTTATCTGCTTGGGGTGGTCAAGTCTCGACCTTTTACCCTTCATGTTGCTGGAGCTCACTTCCCATGTCTGATGTCAGACAGAATATCTACTCTCACATGGAAGGCAGGGGGTCTGGAGTGTGTCTGCTGCCTCACTGAGCAAGGGAGAGTGACAGAGAAGCTCTGGACAAAGACAAACAGACTAATTACAGATTTTACAGCGAGCCTGGCTAACCCTGAGGTACACCAATCCATATGAACTGCAGGTAGGGACCTACAGTAGGTATATTTTTCATAAAAACAAAAGCAGAGAGCATACAACAACCAAAAAACAATATAAAACTGTTTTGAGGATTTGGGTGAAGGAAATGAACAATATTGAAGGATATGTACATATATTATTAAATATTTAAATATTTGGCTATTTTGCTGGTAACATGACACGAATGTTAGCCTAGCTCAAAAAATAAAAGAAGAAGGAAATTAGTACTGAGATTGTAGTTGATCCAGGTACTTTCACTGAATATTTCATTTCTTTACCTAATTTTGAAGGAAATGTGAATATTTTTGAGAGATATAATTTAATTTGATTTGTTAGCCTGCCCTAGATTATAGGCTAATATTCAAGGACAATTTTTCATTTTCAAGGACAAGATTTCTTTAGAGCAAAAATCATTTGAAGAGAAAATGTAGTATGTTGCCTGCCCTTAGCTGATATTGATCTAGTTATGTAGTTAAATGCTTGTAATGATATTTGTACAAACATTAAGGATGAAAATAACAATAACCATAATTAGAATAATTCATAGGGTAATACATTTAATTTCTTCTTAGTTTTTAGTCACTCCTAAAAAAAAAATGTTATACTGGCTTTTTGTGGCTCTTTTACCATTCTTACATCTCATTTTATTGTTTTAGATTTTTTATTTCTTGCTTGGTTTTTATTATCTCTTATACTGATTTATTTAGTAAAGCACTTTGTAAGCCCTGTTTTAGAATATAAATAAAGTGTATTATTATATGATTACATGGTGGAAAATAACGCTATCCTTGTAAAAAATATGACAGCTAAGCATCAAAGAGGGCATTCTAGGTCACAGCCCCGGAGCAGCCCCCGACAAAGATTAAATCCACAAAAGAACAGTTAGAAAATGTTGGTCAGTATCGTTATCCGCCACATCTGTTGCTGGGCCTGTTAAGCATTTCAGAGCCTCAAACTCCTATTCAGGCTATGTGGGTGGAAAGCCATGAGCTGCAAGGTGGTACTCTGCACTGCATGAGCCAGCAACCAACCTCCCACTGGTCAAATGTGCCACAGCCTGCAGTGAAGGTGCACCAAGGTCCTGACTGAGTCACGACATAAAGAAAATAAACCACTCGAATGCCACACAGCATATACCCTGTCAAATTATTAATTTACAAATGTACATTTGTACAATCTCTGAGTTACGCATGGATACATTATTAACACTGAGGATTTTAACAAATTTTTTTTTTATTAAATGTGCCACTGTGCTACAATTGAGTATGTGGTCATAAGCATGTGTGTACTGACCAGTGAATATTGTGTCAGATAGCACTATGGGGCGTGATGTTCAATGATCAATATCGGATTTGTAATGGCTCTGAGTCTTAACCCACAGTCTTGAACAGATATTGTGTAATGGAGTTGCCGAGTTCAGTTGGACATATACTTAGTTTAGTGTCATTGTTTTGAAATCTCTTTGTGCTGATCACACCGGTGCATTGTCAAATACTGATAATGCTACATCTGTGAAATGAAAATATCAGCCAATAATATACACAAATCAATATAATGGTCTGTATGTGTCCTCTCTCTCTCTCTCTGTACTGTGTGTGTGTGTGTGTGTGTGTGTGTGTGTGTGTGTGTGTGTGTGTGTGTGTGTGTGTGTGTGTGTGTGTGTGTGTGTGTGTGTGTGTGTGTGTGTGTGTGTGTGTGTGTGTGTGTGTGCGCGCGCCCGTGCGTGTGTGAGTGTGCACACGCATGTGTGTTGTGTGCATGCATACGCACGTGTGTGTGTGTGTGTGTGTGTGTGTGTGTGTGTGTGTGTGTGTGTGTGTGTGTGTGTGTGTGTGTGTGTGTGTGTGTGTGTGTGTGTGTGTGTGTGTGTGTGTGTGTGTGTGTGTGTGTGTGTGTGTGTGTGTGTGTGTGTGTGTGTGTGTGTGTGTGTGTGTGTTCTACTGCATGTCCATCCTTACTGTCCTAGTGTATAAGTGGCAGTATAGCAGCCTGGAGCAGGGAGATAACGGTTGACGGTGGAGGTTGGTGGGGGGTTGTTGGCTGCTGGAGCCAGGCCAGAGCACTGCTGAGAAATCCATCACCTCTCCCACTCAGCACCAGTGCCTGCCAGAGCTGACCACAGCGAGCTCCATAGAAAACCCCACTGCACAATCCATAACAGCCTACACTGTACTTACACAGACACTCATTAACCTTGTCCTGTATGGCTCAAAAGGTAAAGTGTGGCACTAATATTTTAAGGGTCATTCTGTCGATGCTGAAAATGGTACAGGCATATATTCATTGTGCTGTAAAGTGCTATTGATAAATGTGTCCACTCCACAGCGTACGTTGCTACGTTAATCTTTCCAACCAAATTACCGGTAGGTGTCGAACTGTACGCAAAGTAAATTGCCTATATTTATGTATTACGGTAGTATGTTTCTTGGGGAGCGAGGGTACATTTACAACCTCAGCTCTGTAACGTTATCTGCTGTATGCTGGGAGATGTTATTGGCAGACATGGCTGATCTTACACAAGTCACCTCCAGATCTCCTGGGGGCGTCAGGTTTCATGTAGGACCACTAGTCTCCATCTAGACACCGGTGTCATGGCCTCTGAAGCAGGCTATCAAGATGACAGATCTGTCCCTCAGTTTGAGGTCCAGGCAGATCAATACGATGACAATATTCAGCATCTCAGCAGTCATCAGAATCAGGGAACGGTGGAGGGGGCAGGGGGGGGGGCTCAAGTGATGGACAAAACACCAGATAATGAATGGCACTGTCACGCTTTCCATACCACCAAAATGTGCTAGGGGAATCAAATAAAACCAAATAAAAGGCAGCTGGGTAAAGTTGCACCATGCATAACAATCAATGAGTGGCTTTTCTGATCCACCTGTATAGCGAGAAAGACAATGACTAGTGACAGTTTAGTGTCATCTGGCAAATCCGGCCAGTACTGTGTACCTTTCTAGTACCTCGCCTATGTGCCTCTCTCAATAAGAAGCAGTCAGGAGGACGGACTGACAACTACTTTAAGAAATAAATAAACAGTAAGAGTATGCTTAAGAAGAGAAGGAGTAACAATACGACAAGTTAGCCTGTCACCATGACAGACAGAGACACAAATGGGGGTTCTAACTGGGCGACTGAATTCCCTCATCTGACCCGGAGGGACTCGATTGCATTTGTGCCCCAACCTTGGGGGGGGGCGGGGGGGGGGTCTGCCAGCACCAGCTGTGGGATATTTACAGCCTGTTGCCTCATGTTCCTGGGCAACCATCCTGCACAGCTCCCAACACGCTCTGCCTGGTGACCGTCTGCTCACTCATTCAAACTGCACGCCGCAAAATGTCTTCAGAGAGACCTGCCTCAAGGGGATTGACAGGTACAAGGCAGTTGAACTCGGGAGTGCTTGCAATTTATGACGGGACAATGGGTGAACAGAGGGGAGCTGGCCCTGCGTCTGGAGCTTGGCTTATGACTGTGAAATTGTGCCAGCTCTGCCAGTGGAATATGAAGCCCCCCCCCCCCCCACCTCCTCTTAACTAATCATGGGTGGGTCTTTGGAGAGGTCTTGAGGATTAGGGATGGCCATTGCAGTGCAAGTGCAGCAATTCTAAGCGGAGGGGGCTGGGAGAACTGGAGGAGGATTGGGAGGGGCAGTAAGGAGATCTGTGCCTCTCAGCTCGTGAATCACGCCCCCGCTGCCAGGCCCTGTCAATACTGCAGTCTACCCGCGCATGCGCACATACACATATACACACTCTCTCAAACACACACAAAAACAAATAAACACACACACACACACACACACACACACATATGCACCCGAAGAAAACAGAAAAACATAAGCCCAAATAGTATTTAACCCAGAACACTGCAACAGTCACAGATCAAATGTTCACGCTCATGGCTTATCGCACACAAACAGCAAAAAAAAAAGAAAAGGAAAAACTCATAGAAGGACATAGCATAAGCACACACTCACGCACGTGGCAAAGGTCCCTTTTGTCCTTCACGTCTTTCTTAAACTGAAAACTTGTGGACCAGAAAGGACTGGTGGTTGGCAGTCAACGCAATACTTGTTGACATGAAGCTTGCCCCTGTCATAGCGTCACAGGAGTGGACTATGTGGTTTGACCTGTCAGGTTACATCAGTGACACCGCAGGCGACACACCCATCCCTGGAAGGTGTGTGGCTATTGGATAATCAGATGAAACAAAAAGAAGGAAGGTGCACACAATATTGAGTATCATTTTGTTGTGCACCACTGTGCTGGCGCCATGGTCAAAATCGCCTCCTTGGGTTACAGCAATCAGATGCACTCACATTGGAAGAATGTAATACACAACAGGAATTACCCAGCTCAGTGAAATCAATGGAGGGGACAAAAGTCAGAAAACTACCACAGAACTGTGTGTGTGTGTGTGTGTGTGTGTGTGTGTGTGTGTGTGTGTGTGTGTGTGTGTGTGTGTGTGTGTGTGTGTGTGTGTGTGTGTGTGTGTGTGTGTGTGTGCGTGTGCGCGTGTGCGTGTGCGTGTGCGTGTGCGCGTGAGCGTGCATGTGTGCGTGCAAAGTAGCCGTGCGTGCGTGTGTATGTGTTGTCCTTTTTGTTTTGGTTATGCGCAAAATTGATTGCTGTTGCTGTTTACTTTCAGTATTTCTTACAAGAAGAAGCCCATAAAATGAGAGACTATGATTTTTTTGTTCCATTTAGCCTAGTGCTGTAGGAGCGGGGTGGCCTAGTGAAGACAATCCTATGATTAGAAGAACGCAGTTTGAATAGCCATTCCTGTCAAAGTTGTTTTTAGCGAGAAGCTGAAGATATACATTCACACCAATGTCAAGTTGTTTGGAACATGAGGATGAGCTAATGGCTGAAATATGAATTCAAATGTCAAATGTTTATTCTGCTTTCCAAGGAGATTTACATAGGCACCAAACCCATAACATTTCCCTTCACCTCAAAATGTGAAGTCTTGCAACAACTAAGTTCTGTGGGAGAGAAAGTGAGAAAAGAGAGAGAGAGAGAGAGAGAGAGAGAGAGAGAGAGAGAGAGAGAGAGAGAGAGAGAGAGAGAGAGAGAGAGAGAGAGAGAGAGAGAGAGAGAGTGAGAGAGAGAGAGAGAGAGAGAGAGAGGAGGAAAAATGCCCTCTGGATAAAACAATGAGGACATCAATGTGACATTTGAGGAGAGAGGGCGTGTGACTGAATCTGCGTGTGTACAAACGCTGAGCATCATCACCAGTCGAACACGTTCCCATCAATGAAAGCCTTTACAAAAGGGCAGACAAGCAAGATCAAGATAGCTGTCGTGCACCTAAATATATCATGGAATGGTATCATTCATGTTTATTTATTTTTCACCAGTGCAGGTGAGTAGGTGTTGGAATGTTTTTGTTCAGTGTTGAGATACATGCCCTTTTCAGAATGTTCACCACAAAACCATTTTGCTGGTTTTTCAGGTGCCATTAGTGAAGTTGGAATGTGTGTACGTTCCCACTGTACAGTGAGTAACCTGAATGTACTCTACAAATACCAAACATGTGATTGTATTGTGTGTGTGCATGTTTGCAATGCCACTTTCTTCTCTTCCCCTGCTTCGAGAGCGTATCACAACGTATGGAGCACATTAGTCCTCGCTTTCAAGTCTGTGTGTTAAATGGGAACTGTGACGTTCTTTGGCTGAGGGACAGTACTTTCAAAGTAGCCACATCTAAAGTGATCAAGCTAGGTCAGTCTTCTTGTGAAGACTCCCTTCAAACAGCCGGTGATAGAGCAGCTGTTCAAAGAAACACGAGTCCTTGCCATGTCCCTTTGAATGGCTTTAAATGATAAAGGCCACGAGGTAAGCATTCTGTTGCTAATGGTTGCTATTACACAGTGAGCAAATGACGTAGCATGAATAACAGATTTACAATCACCTAAATCAGTGGTTCTCAATCTTTTCAGGCCGTGACCCCCCAAAATAATCTTATTTGAACTGGGTAACCCCCACCCTGAAAAGCACTAAGAATGTAGTAGTTGAGGCATTACATTTTGTTTGACTACAAGCTCACAACGCCTCGATAGGCTATTTTTAAAAAAAAGCCTATTTCTTATGTCATTAAAAACCTAACCCTAGTATAGTTTGTTGATTACTTTTGTAGCAGTAATGGTCTTTTTCCTTTTCTTTTCTTTTTTAGGTATTAAAAAGGTCCTTACATTGTCACTTCACTGTCATCTAGGGACCCCCCCCAAACAAAAAGAATCATGTGGGGACCCCCTGGGGGTCCCGACCCACAGATTGAAAACCACTAGTCTAAACATTTAGTTCTGCTCCCACTGAGCAAACAAATTAAAAGTATTCTTAACTTAGGAAGAGCTCTCTAACCAGCTTTGACAGATCAGTAGTTTAGGAGAGCCATGTGTTTCTGTTGTGATGGCTATTACAGAGGATATACCTGTACAGGCAGGCGGATATAGACCACAAGAGCCACCTTTGCCACCGCAATCCATTAGCAGATTTCTGAGCAAGGCAAGGTGTCAGCTCCATGGTTGACGAGGTGCAGGCCAAACAGCAAGTCACTGCACACTCCTCGCTATCTACCTTGTAAAGCCCTCAGAGGCACCAGCGGTCAATAATTTCCTAGACCGATCAGAAAAAGCCACAAGTGCTCAAAGCACAGCGAGGAACCCTTTAACCCCTTCAATCCGGGAACGCAATATCTGTCATTTTAGATTTATTTGGCTATTCAAAAATAGCAGATCTACAAGCTCATAGCGCGGCACTCTGTGAGCTTGTAGATCTGCTATTTTTGAAAAATCGTGAAAATGTGTGCAAATCTTTGAATATATATATTTTTAAAGCGAACATGTGTACAATATCTTGTTCCAGGTAACCCCCAGAAGCAAAGATTTTAGTTAAAAATGTTTGCTTAAAAAATATTTGAACACATTTTCACGATTTTCTTTTCCAAAAATAGCAGATCTACAAGCTCATAGCGTGGCGCTATGATCTTGTACGTATATCTGCTATTTTTGAATATCAAAAAAAATCTAAAATGACAGAGATGCGTTCCCGGATTGAATGGGTTAACAAGACATCATTTAGGATTGCAGTCTTGTACTGTACTTTTACCAAAATCATGGATTTTTTTCCTTTTCTTTAGCCCAGCTAAGCAACATGAATGGTCACACTTCAGCAGTAGACAGTAATGGAATTTTCTGTTGATTTAGGGATTTAACCCACGCACATTATTACAAATTACTACAGGCACATTATGTCACAGTTACAGTAGACTGACTCATAAACCCAACGCTTGAAATAATTGCCCTTACCGTCCAAATTAAAAGACCAGGTCAATGGAACTGTTCTGAAGCAAACAGAACCAATTACTTGAAAAAATAAGAAAAATCCAAATGCAGAATATATTCCAAGTCAGAGATCACAAAAGCTCCTAATCCTTGATCGACTGGTTTCCAACTTAAAGCAGCACATGTGCCATACTGCCATCAGTGGGTAGAAATGACAACTGCTCGTGCTACACCTTCCTCTGGATACCCCCTCCCCAAACTACCCTTCTCTTTGGACTTCCCATCCCCTGCTGCTCCTTGTCACCCCCGCCCCCCAACCCTCACACCCTTAAACCCCTCCCACACCACCCTTTGCCCTAATATGCCTTCAGCAACTGGCGCCAATTCATCAGTGTCTATGCTGGCATCTGAGATGTGAGATGGATGTGACGATGTGTGTGTGTGTGTGTGTGTGGGGGGGGGGGGGGGGGGAGGGGGTCTCTGTATCATGCGGTGTGTCAGGTCCATCACTTGAGTACATTCGAACACCTCATCCTGATCCTTATGCCCATTTGCGAGTGTAAAATGGATTAGCATCTCAATGGTAACCTGGTTGAATAAAAGAGTAAAGAAAAAAGATCACAAGCTTCTGGTGGTGCGATGGCAGCTGCCCGCATACGGTACCTTTTGTTCTAATGGCCCCTTGCAGCCCTTCTCGCCCTTCTGAAATTTACACACACACATACAGTCAAATGCTCAGCTGTTGGAAGTTCAGCGCACCAGTATTGTCCTGTTCTGCGCAGGCTGATCTGTGTGCACTAGAGCCAACATGCTTTCCCTCGGCTGCCAATCCTCAACGGACGCGTTGTTGCATCTCTCCTGTCAAATCCACCGAAGGCCGTCGACGGCACCACTGATAACTCTGAACTGTCCCCGAAGCCATGAACATCAAAAGTTCACTAATCCGAATTTAAAGAGATACTCTAGATGGCTGTTTGTGGACAACATTGTGGAAGAGGATTGTCATCCCTGTCCATTTTCAGCAGTGACGCTGCTTCCCAAGGAGGGAATCTCAGGCTGTGCCCTTTCCTGACCTTGAAATCTCTGAGGGGGCCAGGAGGGTGTGGGAAACGGGAGGCCAGGAGTCTGTTGAACAGTTGTGTCATTGAGTTTCCACACACCACAGCGCATATATGTACGGGCGACGGAACCGTCTGTGCCCAGGGTCCAATGGGTTAAACGGGGGGCAAAATTCCAAAGGGCAATCTCGTCTCAAAGCAAATAACTTATATGGATAAATCTTTTGGCGAAGGGCAGAAGAAAAAAATAAAAACGGGCCAACTTTGTCTATCAAAGCAGGAAATCTGCCCATGGATGGGAAAAATATACAACAGCCCTAAACACACAAGGCTCATGCCAGAACATCGGGGACACAATTACTTCCACAACAAACACAAGTGATTGGTAGTGGCCTTATCTCACTGCCCCTTGTCCAGGTTTTTTCCCTGCCTGCCTCCCCATTTGTCGTCTGTGTGCAAGGCAGCCTGGGGCCCTCCATGTTGAACACATTGTGTTGGCCCAAAGCCTAATAAGGGGATCTATGTGCCTAGCTCCTGTCTTCCTGCAACAAATGTGAGTGCTGCCCAAGACTGTGTGGTGCATGGCTGCATGTGGTGGAGAACAGGCATTGAGGAGGGGAGGGGGTGGGGGGGGGGGGGGGGGGCTGATGGTGGATTGGCAGAATGAGGGGTTATTTATTCTTTCTTCTTCTACAAAGTAGTGAGAGGATGGAGAGGAAAAAGCGAAGCTCATGTGCCTGGAGGCAGTATATTTATGCTGAGAGTAAATACAGAAGCGTACAAACAGAGCTTCATGTACGCTCACTCACAGCCCTGATGTGTATCCATGCACCGTGGCAGGAAAACCTGGCTGTGGAAACTGACACAGTGTTGAGAAGAATGCATAGAAGAGAGGTGACACTTGTTTAAAACGTGAGCCACCAAAAAACAAACACACACAAAAAAACCTCAAGAGCTTACTGTATGTTCAATGTGTGCATAATGCAGTATGTTATCTTTGTGGTGAATGACTAATTGATTGTGAATAAACACATGCTTCACAGTGTTTGACAATGAATGAATAATGTGATGATTAGGTACATCTCTCTCCCTCTCGATGATTTGGAAGTTGAATAAATAGATAAATAATATGAAAGGCTCTCTCACATCACTGAGGAATTGTCAACATGCTTTGTTATGCTCTTTTTGTGAAGGTCTGTCAAAAATAACTGCCAACATGATCAAAATAGAATACATTTCAAAAACAAAACACACCCATCAGTCATTTGGTCTATGCCATTAATTCATATAACATCTAAGTCCAGTGTTCTTTAATCTAACCAGGCTTTTGTGCTCTTCTGCAGCATACTGTACATTTAATACTGCCAATGCTGAAATAGTCATATGATAAATGTATTACGTGCAACTCAAACTAGGCTCACAGGGAATTGGAACCATTCAGCAGGTTTTGAGCACTTGGTGATAACAGCTGTCACAAAGCTCTTGAGTAGTTCAAATGAATCCTCAGCTCAGTTCTACCCTACCCAATCATTTCTTCTTGATGCAACACACTTCAAAAGGATGCATCATCTTCCTCATCCACACATCCACATGTCTAGCTTGGGAGTAGCATGGTTACGGTTCGACTGAACATACTAACAATACCATTGACACAAGATGTGAAATGATCTTGTAATGAAAAAGTACAATTTGGCAACATTTGTAGTCTCAAACTACAGTAGCTAGTAGCTACACAAAGTTTGTGTGTAAAATAATACAGCCTTTTTTTTTTGTTGCCATTCATAGCTCATTTACCAAGTGTAATCCCATGTGTTATTGTAAAAGGTTATTTTGAACAAGTACATTGCAATCCCGTTCAAAAAGGCACACAAAAATTAAATAAGCTTCTTACCAATCAAAGCTTGTTCCCTTTGTTCAAATGAACAAGGACGATATGCCTAGTAATATGAGCTGATTGAAGTACAAGCATAAATTGCTCTTAGACAAAAGCTAGAGAATTTTACAAAGAAATACCATACATGGAAATGATCTAATTTCTCTACAGCATATGTATCCTTGTTTTTAATCTACTGTATATCCCTGCCCAGCTCACCTAATCCAGGAAGCGTTGGTATCACCCAGCCCCCCTGAGCTATCACAGCTAAAGGTTAAAGGTCAAGAGCTGGCAAGACGAGCCCCAACAGACGCTACAACCCGTTCCCTTCCCTGTGCCTCATTCAGCTGCCACCACAGAGGTCCTTCTGCGCTCTTAACACCGCCTGTCCTCTTTTCTGTGGACATTCCATGTTATACTAAATGTACAAAACATTAGGAAGACCGTTCTTGTATTAGGTTACACTCCCTTTGTTTTAAAGGTCTATAACCTCTCAACATCTTTTCTCTGTATCCACGTACATGTAAGCCACTTACTGCAACCTCTCTCTCTCTTCTCTCATAAGAGATCAAAACTTTCACCTGGATTCACCTGCTCAGTGTGTAAGCAGTGAGTTCCAAATGGAACATACTGTACATGTACTCAGTACATGGCTGTGTGAATAATACTTACTAATATATGTGCTGTTAGCAGTGCATAAGTCAAATACGTTTTTCTCTGTCTAAATGCCTCTAAAACAATTGAAACATACACCCTGTGTGCCTTTGCTGTGTACTATTTATGGTCTATGCTTGCTGATATATTTCATTCAAGGTTTATCAAATAAAATCAACTATGCTATTTATTTTTTTAGACATCCTGTAAAATAAAAGCATTGTTTCTTTTTTTTATTTAAGAAATACTATTACTGTACATGAAAATTAAGTTTTAAAAAAAGAAGAAAAAATAATGAAGTTCATTAAAACAGGTTTTTCTAGTAGTGCACGATTAACTTCCATGGAATAATAACCTGTGGTTCTCATCTGTCATCCTATAATCTAAAGACACGATCAACAAATAACGTGAAGTCCAGCGGGTCTGTCTCACTGCCATGCCATTCTGCTATGTGAGCTGTGGATTTGGTATTCAAAGGATGGAGGCAGTTGACTCCTGAGGAGACATGAACCTGGGTGGTTTATGAGCTCCTTGACACACACTCCCCAGCAAATCCCAACTGTCATGGCGCTGCAACGTAGACATGAGGCGCTGTGTTGTGCACAAACAAATCCCCACAGGCGACGAAGCGTTTGATGTGCGGGGTGGGGGGGGGGGGTGGGGGGGATGGGGCAGCGAGACCCACATGGT